>NC_135761.1:30888440-31383790 GCF_052425735.1 Oculina patagonica
AGAATTAACAGGGATCCATATTCCCAGTCGTCCGGTCGTCCGAGACGACTAAAAAATCGTATGGACGACCAAACGATTACATAAACTCGTCCGCTGGACGACTTAAGTTTGACTTAATGAAAAAAAAACAATTATTAAGTTTTCTTATGAGTTACTTGCGTTCTGACCACTTGTCATCCATTCATAACTTTTCGAAAACAGAAAATAATTTGCAACTTTCTGTTGCGATAAAATCATAATTTTGGCCGCCATCTTGGCTGATGCGGTATTTTCCATCAATGAAATCATTGCAGGCTCAATTTTCAAGCTGTCAACCGCTGATATTTTGTACTGCAGCTGCATCCGCGAAAACACGAGGCGATCGCATCAGCTGATGTTTTGATCAAAATTTGCCGATATCTTGGTGTGGCACCGCCAGCAAAGAAGAAAAAGCAATGTTAACACTTCAGAAAAACAAACCAAATATGAATAAGAAGAGCAAAAGCGTTCTTTTCTTCCGTTGTGGCAGTCGAAGAGGCCCTGGCTTTCATTTGTGCCCCCATCATACGCTTCCGTCAACATCACAAGCCGCTTGGGGGCGTGATGTTTTGTGAAATTTGTAAGCCGGCAGCCAAGGTAGACAA
Organism: Oculina patagonica; assembly: GCF_052425735.1. Lineage (NCBI taxonomy): Eukaryota > Metazoa > Cnidaria > Anthozoa > Scleractinia > Oculinidae > Oculina > Oculina patagonica. The sequence continues at coordinate 30,889,064 of NC_135761.1, forward strand.
GTAAAGAGTCTCATTAACAAATACTTGTGAATCAAACTTAATTATAACAGATTCGTTGCCTTGTAGATTTCATGTATACACAGTGTTACATACATGTGATAATAACAAAAAAGTCAACTTTTCATTTACTTGTTGTGGTCGCATTCTTCACTTTTGAACGGGCAAGTAAAATTTTGCCAGGGCAAGTATGTCATCTTGCATACTTGCCCGGCTGACGACTTGGAGAAAAAATGAATATGGATCCCTGCAGAATAGTACATTTGAACTTTGTAAAGATGAGATCCAACTCACTGAAGAAACCATGAACTGTGTAGACCATCTCAAGCTTGTTAAGAAAAACCATGGACTGGTCAATGGATGTACAGACATCTTGCATCTGCATACACTGTAAAGATAACTGACACAGAAGACGCTGGCAAGAACTGTCAGTTCACAGAATGCCATGCTTGTAAGCAAACAATGTTAATGGAAAATTTGGCAGTCTCTACAACAGCAAAACTTGACTATCTCCCAAGAAAGACAAAAACGTTGGCATTTTTCTGCTCTGGAAATGTTTTTAACCCTTGCTAGAATCCATGTCATCAACTGAGAAATACAACATCAAACAAAGTAGAACTAAGCTATCAAGGAACATGACAACCCAAACTCTTCTCTTCTCTTAGAAAGTTTCATTCAGCTTTCATTTCAGCACTCATACATGCAATAAATATAAGTGGGGATTCCTAAACATGGTGCATTTTTTTGGTTTACATATACAGTAACTAAAAGTTTTGTTTTTCCCAAAAAAGCCTTAAAGCAAACAAGATTTGCAGAATGCCATGCTTGCAAATAAACAACGTTAAGAGGAAATATGACATCCTAAGCAAGTTCAATCATGTTCAACACAGGAGAAAACTTAGCAAATTTTTATTCAGGTTTAGAAGTTAAAATTATAACATTTAAATTGTATTTGGTATAAATGTTTAGTTGAAGAGATGTTTGTGGATTATCATACATTCAAACAAACCAGCAAACAAATAAACTTCCTGTTCCTTGACTAGTTAAATAGTTTTTCAAGGAGGAATGAACCTTGTTTGTTTGTTTGTTTGTTTTTCTACTTTGAAATTTTTTAATGTAAGTTAAAACTCTACTCTACAAAAACTGTTAGTTGAAGATTAGTCACAGCTAGACACAGCTAGACACAGCTGTAACTAACAAAACATATTTTGGTTACCACTGTTACTTTCCAGAATGCCATGCTTGTAAACCATGTAATAACCATGTGGGCCACGCAATTTCCAGTTCAACATCCAGAAGTTTTACTTCCAAACCCAGCAACGGGACCCAAAAGGGTATGGACAAACCAGGACTGTCAGACAAATCCACTTCAGATCCAACTTGCAAAATCAACAAAGCATAAAAAGTTTATCCCAGACTGTAGTGTCAAGCATGTGTGAATTGTCATTATAACATAGCTAACAGAGCCGCGCAATTAAATTCAGTATACGTAAGCGTGCTCAAAATCCCGATGGAGCACGCTGATGACGTAATCGACGAGCGAAAATCTCACTGAGTAAAGCTCATACTCGATCATACGCTGCGGATGTTTTGCTAAAGCCATGACACATTATCTTCTGAATATGAAAAGTGAATCCTTTCAATATTTTCCCAAGGATACGAGCTACGAGGTAAGCTGTTTCTTATTACGAGACGGAGAGCGAAAGAGAAAATAAATTCGATTTTGCCGTCAAAGTTGTTTGTGTGCTTTCCTTCATTCAAACAACAACAACTAACGTGCGAGTCTCGAAGGACGAAAATCATTTTTTCACGGCCCTATCGTGGAAGAATGGGCCAACCATGAATGACAACAGCTCGATGGCACTAAAAACTAGCTGCCTGACGAAAGTTTTCACGTTTTAAGCATTACACCAAAACGACTCTGTTGTGATTTTGCCGCTCGGGAAAAAATTAACTTCATCGGGCGCTTCATTAAACTACCGTTTTCAAAAATGTTTATTTACATCAATTACAAATAAAATCGGTCCACAAAAATACTTAAAACTAAGCATGGAACCGAATTCTTTGACTCTTTTAACCCTTGGAATCTGTTCGGCTGCTAGAGGTTGTTTTGTTTTAATTTTCTTCCACAGGGGAGTAAACATTTTAATTTTAATTCAGCGAAAACCTGTCTCAGAATCAACAGCAGTATTTGCTGTTTTTGTCATTTTTTTTTCTTCGCTCTGCCACCGTATAAACTTAGTCAATTTATCAGCCATTTGACACAAACTGCTCCAATTATTGCTCGACCGCTAAGTTTATGTTCTCACACTGCACACAATAAACACAGTTTTTTTCCCGCCTTGGGCAACTCTTACGCTTCCTTCGTGCTCTCCAAACTTCCCGCGTGCTCCATAACTCGATGGAGCACACTAAAGCATGAACCAATTGTTAAAAAGAATGTTGTCAGAGCCAATCGCATGTCAGTCGTTGTTTCCCGAAGATATAAGGTTCATGACAATGTATTTGAGTTAAAGTGTAAAATGTGCGTGTAATGAACAAGCCAATGAAAAACAATTTACTTTTATTGAGCTTTTGGTGGTTCTACACAGACCAGACAACAAAATAAATTTCAACAGTCACAGTCAAAACAGGGTTAAAACTTGGTGGTCGCATGGTCGCCAGTGGCAAATAAAAAGAGCCCAGGGCCGCTAAGAAATGAGGTTTTCTTCTTTGACTTTAATTTAAGAAGTATGAAAAGAATAACAATTAAGATAATATAAAATGGTCTTTCCTTGGGGTACTTCACTTTTCTTTCTGTTCTTTCCTGAACTCTGAGTTCATCAATTTGTAGTAAAAGTTTAGTTCTAAAACTTAAAATTTAAAGCTGTTCATGATCGAGTTTTTAGATCGCTCTGATATGTAAACACCATATTGATTTTATTGACTCGTGACTCCAGACTCACCCAGAGGTCTGTGCGGTACATTTTGAAACATGAATATCGGCAAACTGCTTAAGTTTGGAATACAAAATGTGGAAATTCCTCTCCGGATGTGAACAGCCACTGCCAAAAAAAGCCAAAAGCAAGGACAATGTTCTGGAGAGTAACCGACTATACAAGAAAAGCCAAAGACAGCGGCCATTTTAGACCATTTGGAAACAGGGAAGGCCATGGTTAGTGTTTGAAGATAACTTAATGTTTTGCAAAGTGTGCAAAGAGGCAACAGCTGCAAATGCGACAGTAGGTCACAAGAATAGTTTTCTTTCCGGAAATCTCCAGTTTAAATTGGAGTCCATTAAGCTTCATGAGGAGTCTTGGAATCATAAAATTTGCAGCAAGTGTTCACGTTGAAAGGAGTATAAAGTACCGAATTTTCTCGATTAAACGCTGGACCCCGATTAAACGCCGGGTCAAAACTGCTAGTTTTTGAATAAACCCCGGGGGCGTTTGTTCGAGGTCCCGGCGTTTATTTGAGGTCAAGCTAACAAGTAAATATATTCTGTTTGTCACAAATCTTGATTGCAACATACACTATTCAATCCGTAATTATGTACCTTTGGGTAATAATCACCTTAGGAACAGATTTTCGAGGCAGAACGAAGACAAAACTCGTCCCGCCTTGACAAACTGCACCTTGGTCTCAAAAATCTGTAACAATAAATCAATCTGAAAAATTGGCAGAAAATTGCATCATTTAATAAACGCCGAGCCCCGATTAAACGCCGGCTTCAAATACGAAGCCGGCGTGACGGAGGCAGCGTGGCCGAGTGGTTAGAGCGCCGGACTTGTAATCCGGAGGTCGCGGGTTCAAGTCCCGTTCTGACCACTAGCTGGATTTGTTCTTGGTAGTCCCGAGTTCAACTCCTCGGCCACGCTTGTAAATAGCCAACTGGTCTGCCTCCTGCCAGTTGGGATTTTTAACCATGTTATGTTCATTTAAAATATTTGTTTCACATTGGCCCTGAAAAGCCCCATTGGGGGAGTGGTCAATTAAGTATTATTATTATTATTATTATAAATAAACGCCGGGTTCACCGAGGCAAGTTTGAAATAAACGCCGGGGGCGTTTAATTGAGAAAATACGGTATGTTAGTAGAAGAAATTTGAGGGCCACTTCATTTTGGCCTGGGCCACTAAAAGTTCAGGGATACTGGCCCGAGTGGCGACCAAGCACTGAAGTTAATTTTTAGCCCTGTCAAAATCCATTACAACAATTTGTTTCGATTGTTGTTTTCAATACCCACTCTGCATTTTAAATGTCATATCAATGAGAAGAACAGAAGACTACACATCTTGATAAAATGCAAGCAGCAAAATTGAAACTTTTGAGGTTCGCAGCACAGTGTTTCTTGCTCATTCCAGGTCACAGGTCAATACCCTAAAATCCATATTTCCAATATTTTGGTAGGTGCGGCTCAGCTAAAAAATGTTTCAAGTTTGGCCAGTCAACCTTACAGGCAATGGCCTGAAATTTATTTTAAACCATGTTATATCCACCATTTTAACCAAATGAAAAACATTTATCTTTGGCAAAAGGTGGGATTTAATTTAGTTACAATAAGCCAATTAAACCAGATATATGTGTTTCCATCTACAGTTTCTAGTGTCTTACTCAGAACAGTGATGGAAGTCACAATGTATTCATTATTGTGTTTGAATTACCTACTGTCACTGAGGTGTACTCATCAGCAAGGCCAGTAAGCCAGCCAGCCAAGAGTTGTCCAACCAGCTTCTGGGCATCAGTGCATTTCTTCAGGCAGAGAAGTGTTTCAAACATGTTTGCATCGCCCAAAGACGAAAACTGATTATAAGAAGAAAACCTTGACTTAAGCTACACAAGCTACAAGCATACACTCCCCTATAAATAATAATAATAATAATAATAATAATAATAATAATAATAATAATAATTTGTTGAGCTCATAATTATAAATATGTACATTCAATTTCACATTTTTGTATGTTTTTCTTCCAAAAAAACATGCTAAGGTTCATACTCTTTTCATAATTAAATTGAGTTTTCCTTTACCTGAATTGGACCATTTTTCTTTGACATTTTTAAAAATTACCTTGATTTTGGGTAGATTTTTATCCTTTTCTTCACAAAAAAATAACCAGCCTAATTTATTTTGTACAATTAATACCATTTTCCATAACTTTCCATTGACCCATGTTCCATGACCTTCCAGGCCTGAAAAACGAAATTCTAAAATCACATTACTTTCCCGAATTTCCATGACCTGTATACACCGATTTCACAAATGGCGGACGCGCGGAAAAGAACTGGTACTGAAGCATGAAAACGAGGCGTTTTAGGATAAACAACTTTCGTGTAACAAGGGGAAAAGGTAAAATTACAGGAGTTTTGAAGCTCTCCACCGTTAAATGGGGTTATTAGATCGCTTTCTAGGTTGATTTCGAGATAACCGAGTTCGAAATAAGTTTGCGGTCTAATATTTGTCGTTTTGTTTCGGGTTCTAAGCAAAACCCTGGGCTGCACATGGCTTGAAATACGACGGGTCGCCAAACATTTTAAACCTCGGACTTCTCAAGAAAGCTCCGGTATCCAGACGAGTGTACACATTTTCTTAAGGATTTTGGTGAGTCATTGAAGAATATCGAAAATAAACACGCCAAAATGTATTGCCTTTGTAAGCATACATGTACGTTGTGAAAAAACGCGTAACAATGATTTTTCGGGTCGGTTTCTTTATTTTTTCTGGTGAAATAACCATACGTGATCACTATACATACCTGAAATGCATCAATAAAAACGTGTTATTCTCAGTCGACTTTAATAGTAGTTTTTTTTTTGGACTTAGTAGGAGTAGATTTTTTCATTTTAGAAAAAAAATTGTATTCAAATAATTCAGACAGACTGAAGCGGCTAATTCGATTAAAAATAAAACATCAGTTGGCTCCACGCAAAGGATTTACATTAAGTGAAGCGGACAGTAAATGTTCCACACAATCTTCCGTGAACAAGATCATCACAATGTTCCCCAAGTCATGAAGGAAAATAAGGCTATTAATTCTGTAAATTTAGTGAAATCTACTGGAATTCCTTCTGCAGCGTCGAACGACATGAAATTTAATCTCGGGAAGAAATTTATCACGTGCTAGGCAACTATGACGAAGGTCCAACTGATAGAACAAATATTCACGCTTTCGCTTCATTTTACAAGCTTTTACGCCTTCCGCATTAATTTATATAAAGCTGAGATTATTGGAGGCGATTTTTATTTATTTATCAAGTATTCTCAAAAATAATGGTTTATTACAAAGAAGAAACATATCATAGCATTGGAATTCAATACCGGTAGTCTCCGTCTTTTTAATTAATTTGTCGACATTTCAACGATTTGCCTTAGCACAACAAAGGTATTTTGTGAAGTATAAAAAGAATTAAAAAGCGAAGGAATAATAGTAAATAAAAATTGCTTAAAGGATATGTAACCGGACAAGGTGTTTGAAGTTGAAGTTTGACTTGTCAAGTCCCCATAACGCAGCTGTTATTTCAAAGCCGGTCTTCGTGCTCTACTAAAGATCCGCAAGGAGACAGAGTTAGCATTTTTCGTTTGCTTTCACAAAAGTGAAAAGAACGTACCTTGACAGCATCTGGAAAAGAACATACCTTGACAGCGTCTGAAAATTAGTTTCGATATCGGTCCGTGTAAAATTTTACCGGCCAACAGTTGTCGAAGCTCCTTTTGAAAACAAAAACTTTAACTCTGTTTCCCTGCAGATCTACGGTCCCTTTCTGCTTGCAACACGGAAACAAGAATAATTACTAGACTGCAAACGCGTTAAGAATTCCTTAATCTCGAAAATTTGGAAGGAAAACGGTCTATTTCCCCGTTTAACAAACAAAAACTTCAGAACTCGCGTAATTTTCACTCTATTCCCCTTGTAACACGAAAGTTGTTTATCCTAAAACGCCTCGTTTTCATGTCTCGTACCAGTTTTTTTCCGCGCGTCCGCCATTTGTGAAATCGGTGTATAAACCCGCATGCCCTCCTTGGAAAAATAAATAACTTTGAACCTTCATTGAACGTGTTGGGGCACTGGGGCACGAACAACAAGGTATACGTATCGAGGTCAAAATGTGTCTCCACTCTTATTGCGAACGATTGTGGCTAAAATTATACAATATTAATTGAAACTGCTTTCTAAATAACGTTTAGGAATAGTCCAGGCGAACAGACTCTCAATCTTCGGGCGAAACAACAGCAAATTCTTTCACATGAGTGAAGCCAAATTATGATTGCTCAATATGTGATAAGAAAAAAAACGTACAAATTATATGAATTACGTCGTAAATACACAACTTTTTGTTCACTATTACGACAGAACTTCGTAAATTTGCATCAGTCTATAATATTCTTGAAATATGAAACACGAAACAAGCTAGCCATGCGGCTGCGATGTCACCCGATCAAAGTCATAAGCTTGTTTTCTTTGTATAAATATTCGAGCGGACAAGCTAATAAAAAGAAATCTAGCCTAAGCAGTCTTTGCAGTTTATTGACAACTTGAATACGAGACAGGATAAAGACAAAACAACTTACCTGAACGCCGAAACGCTGCAAAGTGTCTGCAAAAACAGCTGAGCTGACGACACACCTCCAACCGAAAAACACGCTTCTGCAGCTAAGTGCTTCGTGTTAAAAACACAAATATTCCCTCCAATCAAATTAGAACCCAGGACTTCGTGATCTCTTGGGGTGCGTCGTTACCATAGCCCTTTCGTTTCTCTTAGCTTGATAACCAACGGCCGAGCATTAAAACAGACGGCAACCTTATTTTCTTTTTATTTTGTTGTTTCTTCATTCGATTTCTTATTTTTTCCATGCTTACAATATCCATGGTAGCCTGCGTAGCTGGCGGTATTGTTAGGTTTTTCAAAAAGCGCCCACAGACAAGCCGCGACAACGGGCGGCGCAGCCGCGAGTGATTTGGGGAGGAAAACCCAACAATACCGCCAGCTACGCAGGCTAACAATATGGTGAGGGGTTCTTTTGCCACTCACTAAAATTCCGCTCACCGCTTCCTCCAAGTTAAAGCCCCTATTTCCCAAATCACTTTTTTAAACATTTCATTTAACTTGATATACTGTGAAATGTTTTTTTGACCAACTCTACTCCAGCTCGTTTCGAATCATTTTTCATCATTCTAGTTCGAACCCTTGTTATTTGTCCAGTATTTGGAGGAATGTTCTGGCAACCACTAATAATTAAAACGAAATTAAAGTCTCCACTTTTCACGTCAACATGTTCTAAAGATAAAAACTATTCAGGCCAGGAAAAAAGTGTGTACAGAGTAAAAGGTAGGAAAAACGAAAAAGAACGGAGCAAGGAAATAAAATGTGAACGGTTCCCAAAAAAAGAGTAGGGAAATATTCAGAAAAAAAATTAAAAAAAATAATAATAAATCATTTTATTAAAATGTCAAGTATTTAATCTATTAAGCACTGCTCTGCTACCTAATTGTGGACATATAATATAAACTTACTAATATTGCAAATCGAACATAAACTTATTAAAACCCCAACTGGCAGGAGGCCCACCAAGTTGGCTATTTACAAAGCGTGTAGTTGAATTCGGCAACACCAAACACAAATCCATCCTGTTGCATAAAAATACTTAAGATTACGGGCGATTTCCTGCAACAGCTCACTGCGTTGCGGTAAATTTTTTCAAAGCGTTTTGGTTTTTCCAGTGCTCTTTAGTGCTCTCTTTCTCCCGATTTATCCTTAGCAAGGGAGAAAACCCCTCAGAGCACAGGGAATGGCTGAAGAAAACTCACGCAATCTTAAGTATTTTTATGGAACTGGGCCCAGGGGAACAGAAATGTCTCGCGACAGGAAAGTCTGTGAATAGCTACCTTTTTTCCGTTAGACTACAAAGCACTCATAAGTTTTTTCGCTTCAGAACTTTGAGGGAGACTGGGGAGAGACACTTAAAAGTCCTTCAACGACTTTAGAGGAAAAACGACTGTTCTGCAGTCAAACCCGGTTTTTTAGATAAAACCAACTACTGCATAATGAGGAGAGAACGTCCTTGTTTACATAACGCTGACACAAAAATTCTCCTTTCTGTAACTGATAACTTGCGTTTCTAAAAAGTTTTTTTCCTGGGAGTGGTAGACAGAGGTTATCTCTAATTCAACTAACCTCACTTGAAAGTGATTAACAGTTTATCTCTAAAACTAGCAAAAACTTCTTTTCGTTTGATTTTGTTAATTTCTTCATTCGCCTTGTATTATTTCAATAGAAAACACCAACTACACCCCACAGGAGGGACACTCCCTCAGAATTTACTATACGGGATCGCGATGTTGGACTCCCGATTTAGAGCGGGTATCCATTAATAATATTTTCGCATTGAATGATTTATTTCAAAGGGCAAACCTCACTAACAACAGAATTCCGTTTTCCAGTATAACTGTCTGGCCAGCCAGTCCTTTTTCATTTCGGTCTTTATTACAGTTTTATAGTTAGAAGCATGCAGAACAGCGTTGAAACGAATATTATAAGGCCATTTTTTTATATAATGTGAGAGGCGCGGTGGCCTAATGGTTAGTGCGCCGGACTCCGGATCGAGCGGTCAGGGTTCGAGACCTGGCCGAAGTCATTGTGTTGTGTTCTTGGGCAAGACAATTTACTTTCATAGTGCCTCTCTGTACCCAGGTGTATAAATGGGCGCCTGGCGACAAAATACTGGGAGGGTACCCTGCGATGGACTAGCATCCCATTCAGGAGGTAGTAGAAATATTCCTAGCCGCTTTATGATACGGAAACCGGGATAAGCTCCGGTAGTATGGGCTCGAGGTTTTCCCCTTTTTTCCCCCTTTTATATCTATATATAATTGATCTGCTCACCACTGACAGATAACGATATTTTGCTCAACCTCGTCAAGTAATTGTTAAATATTTTCTTATTAAGACAAAATAATCAAAGAAAAGGATAGAGACGATGTCCTAACTTCAATGATATAGATTACAATTTCGAATTTCTTGGATGTCGTTTTGCGCCAGCAAGAATAACATCTTTAAGCACCCCATATTTACCCATTCTCAATAATCTTCCCAAACGACCCAGTCAAAACAAGACCGAAGGTGTTTTCTTTATTTGAACATTTATTTTCATCAACTAGTTAGTAGCAACGCTTCAAATCCTGAATTTGCATTTATACGTAGTAGCTTAATCCGAACTTTTAACTCTTCTAAAAAGGGAAACTAGGACTTTTAGCTCCACCACACATTATAAATTACTCTCACTGCCTCGTCAGCGGACTCAATATTTACAATTTGAAATTCCTGTCGCTTATTCTTGTCGGTACCGTAATATTTTCTTTTTATCGCCCAATTATAACATTCTACTAGTCTAGAATACGATGATTTTTTTTCGGCGTTTCTCCGCCAATATTTACATATTAACACAATTTACAAACACCTGTTTTCAAAACTCAAAGCGTTTATATTATTGCACTAAAGCAAGGTATTTTACATCCCAACAATGGCAAAAATCGTAATAGTGAATGCACAAAATAAATAAACAAGAAACAAGATAAAATAGAAAAACGTAAAAATACATCAAATTGGAGAACTGTCTACATATAAAACGCGAAACGTTAAGGTAAGAAAGATCTCCATATTTGCGGACGTTTGCCTAAAGTCAACTGAGGTACTTTGAAAATAGCCCGACGCTCTTTTTTCTTTTTTTTTCTCTCAGTGTTCAATTCTTGACGAGACAAACTGCGAAAAGTTTAAAGATTTCAGTCAAAGAACTTTAAATATCCATAACATTTTTTTTTTAATTTTTACAGGACTGTTTTCAATTAATTGGTGATAAATCCAACTGCGAATTTACTTCAATTTAATAATCAGTGAACAGCTGCGCTTTCACTGACCAATTCTTCGCAGATGTTTAATGTTTGCGCGCCCAGTTCATTCATGTTGGCAAAATGAAATAAAATATAATTTAAGGTGACAAAAAAAAACATTTATCAGCTAAAATAAATAACAGACACCAATCGACCAGGAAATCAAATTCTTCGATTTTAAATTCCAAACCTGATACAGTGTCTAAGGTATGATTCAAAAGCCATTTTAAACTAAAATATGACTCAAGCATTTTCAGTACATTAAATAATTATGTATTACAGTGACGGCTGGATTGATCTGGATTTACTGTGGAGCCGGCAAACATGGAGCCGTTCTGGGTCTTTTCTTATCTTCTATATCTGGACAACATTTGGAAAACATCACGGATGTTCTACTGAGCATAAAAAGATTAAGATCTTGATGTTTTAAGTGCGATGTTTGCAGTATCTTTGGACAAGTTCTCGTCTTTCGGTAATTCCGGTACGGTTTTCTTTATTTTATCTCGCTGGCCACGTTCAGCATGAATTGTTGCAGTTTTTATTATTATGGACGAGGGTATCTGCAGCTAAAAATCATCGAGAGAAATCTCACTGTAACATTCTTTCAGCGTGGGAGCGGACATGGTTCGTTTCAACATTGTTTTGTTAGTCCTTCCATGGACACAATCTGAAATCACGTCTAGATCACAGGAGGCTGTTCTTGCCAAGCGGGTACGGTTGGCCACATACCTTGGCTCCAGGGCACCTTCCAATGCAACAAATGGATCCTTTCGTCTGACAAATTGCACGAAACCATCTGCCGGCTTGGTTGGTTGCGGTTTCTTTATTCGCAACAGTTCCAATAAGGCGTTCCTGAAACGGCGGTCTCTATAGCAGTAGAGTAATGGATTTGCAAGGGAGTTTAAATGGATCAGTATCTCCCAAAACCGGAAACTTACACTCAGGGGCGTAGCCAGCCTATAGGCCCGTAGGCCCGGGCCTACAAATTTTTTTTCGCCCACTTGAGTTTTTATAATATGATTATAATAAATGTTGAAATGAAAAAAAAATTATGACACATTTTCAAGTTTGTAAATAAGAAAGAAGGAGCAAGAATAAATCGCGTTAAAGCACACACACTAGTGCTGTTTTGACGAAATTTTGATAGTCAGCGGTCTTCAAAAAAGCTATTAAACCATACGTTCAGCGGTTACCGTCTACAAGGCAGCGAACAAATGCAGTTTCACAAATATGGCATCTAAAAGGCCCGGCAGTCGAAGCATTGATAGTTATTTCCAGAAAACAAGGTATGTATTACCATTTAGTTTCTGTAGAAAGATAGATGAGAGCTGTTAGTACTAAACAAAGTTCGTGATATTAAAGTAACGACTGCAAATCCTAAGAGTTCTGTGTGCGGTCAAACATGAAACTGAAACAATTGGATCAACGGGCTATTAATTGCAACTGCAATTTACAATATTCCAGATTTGCCGTCTCTGCCTCAATGAGAATGTTCTGAAGTAACCTTGATACTTCTATTATAAAGCTTAATTAAATTATTTCTTTTAATATGTTCATTCAGTTATCGTTTCGTTTCTAATGAACTGTCTATTCTGGCTACGATGGCCGAACACAGTTTGCGCGCGCTCTGTGGATTTTATCGCTGACGTAAGAAGCGCACGCGAGAGGGTTGAGAAAAACAACCGTGGAGCCGAAACAGTAATCACTTTATTTTTTCCTCGTTAAGGTTCCAGATGGATTGAAAAGAGCTTAAAATGACACAGTATGTTCCGTGTCAAAACTTTTGTTACAACAGTATGTCAAAAAAGTTCAGGACGCAAAAAAACTCGGCCATTTTGGAGTCTGACTGTTGCCTTGAACTGTCCACGAGAACCCAGTTAAATGCAGCGCCATCTGGGACTATTAAAGTGCTTCGGTGGGATTTCACACAAATGCGCCGATTTTTGACAACCAGCCATTATCAGATTTATAAAAAATTGGCAAAGACAACACTTCAGGAGACAATCAAGAGGCATTTTGCAACAAAAGAATGGAAATCTAATAGAGGGATTTTTTATGCTCTGCTGGGACATGTTAAAAAAAATTAAAATTCCCTCTTTGGAAACCCTATTTCTTTATGACATATTTGATTTAATTTTCAAAACAGCACTGCCACAAGTCAAACCGATGGCGAAGATCCAAAACGGAAACGTTTGACAGGTATACTATCTATTGGCCGCCAGGTTTAAATTTTTTAATACCACAGCCATGTTGTTGATTTTAAATAACTGAAATACTTTTTCTCGAGCTGTTTTTTTCCTTAAACAGCCAGAAAAACTAAAAGACATTGCAATCGTAATTTTATCTTATACAAATAACAAAATAGTGAAGCTAAAGACATTGAACAAGTTTGAAGATAAGTTAAGAATAAAATGCTGCCACATATGAACCGTGGAAAATGTAAAGTACTTTTTTTCATTTTTTCATTGAAGAATCAGATGTGACCAGCAGTGATAGTGTAGAGTCTGTGGACCCAGACAAAAGCTTGAAACATGGATCATCAGGTGCCTCGCCCTTTCACATCCTTGATCTTCCTGAGGAGATATTGCTTACTATTTTTAAATACCTTCCATTGAGAGAAGCTATAGCAAACATATCTAGAGTTTGTAATCATTTCAAGAGATTGGTGAACAGTGGAACAATGTGGAAATCATTTGGATTTTTGGACGATTTTGGTTGTATTAAGTACGACAAAAACGTTTTTGATACCATATTTGATCATTCTCATCAGTTTCAGGAGTTGTATTTTAATGGCGACTTTGAAGCATTACTATCCCAAGTACCACTTGATTATGTGTACTCAAAACTATCTGCATGCTGTAACTTGAAAGTCTTAGATTTAACTACAAATAGGAGTGTGCGTGAAATTCCATTTGTTGTAAGTATGCCCAACCTAGAAAGTCTATTTCTTGAATGGTGTACACAGCTGATTCCAGATTCAGTCGTAGCTCTCTTATCGAAAGAACATCTTTGTCCCAAATTGAAGCAATTAAGCATGCGGAGGTGCGAGCAGTTTTTGGAAACAGAAATCATGACCATTGTTATTTCACACAAAAAGCTTGAACGACTGGATATAAGTCACACAAGGGTGTTTAATGTTCAGTGCACTCTCAATATGATTAGTTCACTTCCTCGCCTCAAAGAGTTTGTGCTTTCTCCAGATTTAGACGAAAATAGTGAGGAGGAGTGGGAGCGTTTTCAAGCAAAATTTCCAATTCTTCGCTTTGAGTTAATGTAGTGCTTGGGGAAAAACGTTTTGCACGAACTGTTGAAATCCTGGAGAAAAGTTGTTGCTAAAATAAATGAAAGTTGACTGTTAACTTAATTTTAAACTTTCATTTCCCCTGCTTTCAGCCCGCCCTGCCGAAAGCAATTTGGTCAGTACGGCTGCACAAGTTCCATTCCCAGAATATGTGGACATTGCCTCCACACAATTCAGGAATACAGATGACGAAATCAAGCTAAGTATTCTTTGTGAGAACTCAAAACACCCAAATGTGTGGCAAAAGTTTACTTTCCCGTCACACAACATTGATGGTAAACAGAGAAAGGTGAACTACCAAATACTTGAACGCTACCCTTGGATGAGATACTCGATCTCGAATGACTCTGTGTATTGTGGTGTTTGCTGTATGTTTAGCAATGAAGGTCAGGGTGATGTTTTCTGTAAAGGTAAAGGCATGAATGACTGGAAAAATTTATCAACGTGTATTAGTCGTCATCTGTCCATGAAAAGCAGCCACCATGGATTTGTTGTTGATGCAACGAATTTCGTCCGGGTAAGGACCGGGGGGGCCGACATTTTAAGTGAATTAGACAAGCTACGAAAGGAGAAAATTCAAAGAAACAGGTACATTCTTAAGGAAATTATTGAAGTACTTATTTTGTGTGGTAAACAAAACATACCAGTTCGTGGTCATACTGAAGAAGATAGCAATTTCAAAGCGATACTGGAACGAGTTGCTGCCTCAAATACGGTTTTACTTGATCATCTAAAGAATGCCTCCCGAAACGCAACCTACATAAGCCCAGCAATCCAGAATGAAATTATCGACCTTTGTGGTAAACGTGTTCGTAATGCTCTTGTGGAAGAGTGTAACGCAGCTCAGTGTTTTTCCTTGTTAGCAGACGAAGCAACAGACAGTGCAACTATTGAGCAAGTATCTATTTCAGTGAGGTATGTGCATCATAAAGACACTGGTGATATTCAAGTCAAGGAAGAATTCCTGGGTTTTAAAGAGGCACCTGGTCGGACAACAGCGGCTGTAATTGCTGATCTTCTTTTAAACTCCCTAAAAGAGTACAAAGTAAACACTAACACACTGCGGGGGCAGGGATATGATGGAGCTGCCAATATGGCAGGTATCCGAAATGGGGTCCAGGCTAAAGTGAAGGAAGCCCACCCAAATGCGATATACGTTCATTGCCAATCACACGCATTAAATCTCAGTATTGTCCACAGTTGCCAAGATAGAATTGTAAGGAACATGATGTCCACGGTACAGGAAATTGCATTTGCATTTTCTTTCTCAGCTAAGCGACAGCACCAATTTCAGGAGAAGTTAAAAGAAACACCTGAAAGTCAAGAGCAAATGGGACGACGAGCAAAGCTGCGAACACTTTGCGAGACTCGTTGGGGTGCAAGAGCTGACGCATTGTGTACTTTTAAGTCATCTTTCGATGTCATCTTAAAGGCTTTGGAGGTGCTTGACACTATACAGGACTCCAAAGCGAGAGGCTTTATAAATAGCATGCTCAAGTTTGAGTTTATAATAGCATTAATTGCTTCCGAATGGCTGCTGCAATTTATTGTGCCGTTGACCAATTATCTTCAAACAGTTGATTTAGATTTACTTCAAGCACACGCTCAGGCCAATGTCGTTATCCAGTCACTTCGCAATGAGCGCAAGGACGAGTCCTGGAATAAGCTGCACGAAATGGCGGTATCTCTTGCAGTGAAGCATGATGTCGCAGTGTGTAAACCCAGACTAGCTGGTCGGCAGTTATTTCGAGAAAACGTTCCAGCAGATTCAGTCAGTGAATACTACAAGCTAGCGATGTATTATCCGTTCCTTGACCATTTAATATCGGAACTTGATTCCCGCCTTATCAAACCAAGTCCACTATTCAAAGTAACAAATCTTTTGCCGAAAAATGTTGGCAACTGGTCTCCAGCTGAGATCAGTGCTAAAGAAATTTTGGACGCGTATGATCCCGATATTCCAGAAGATATTCAACAGTTGCACGAGAGTGAATGCCTGCGGTGGAAATTGCGCTGGGACAAGGTGGACAATCCTCCAGCCACCATTGTTGAAACGCTTCCTCACTGTCGACCACAAGAATTTCCAAATTTATCGAGGGCATTCACGGCACTTCTTACTCTGCCGATAACTACAGCCACTGCAGAGAGGTCTTTCAGTGCGTTGAGAAGACTTAAAACCTACTTGAGGTCAACGATGAAGGAAGATCGCCTGAGTGGACTTGCACTTATGCATATCCATAAACACGATGTGTCATTGAATGCTGAAGACATCGTTGATGATTTTGCGGCCTCTGGAAACAGGAGGATTGAGCTCCTTTTTTAGCTATTAGCTAGATTACTTTAGTGATAGGTTGACTTGTAACAGTGTATCGTTGGAGGAAGTCACTTTTAGTTGGTATTGAGTTCTATAGCTCAAACAAACAACAAAGAAACAATAAAATCATTTTTGAGGGTCTCTGCATAACAAACCTTCCGGCGAAGCATTTTACTGGGTCCCCTTAAACGCGGCCTTTATAATTTAGAGATCAGGCCTACAACAAGTTGAAAACCTGGCTACGCCCCTGACACTTGTACGAAGAACTGGGAAAAACTCTCCCAAGGTATATAAAACAAGTGCTGGAACAAACGAGAAAATAACTGCAGCGGTAAGTAGGAAAGTCGTCTTGGCAATTTTGGATTCGAGTTTCGCTTTCACTAGAGCGGTGACTTGGCTGATTTCGCTTATCTTACGTTTACGTATTCCACGATATACCATGACGTAAAAATATACTATCGCTATTAAGGCAACGGTAAAACACACAATCAATACGAACGAGAAGTTTTCTACGATGTCAATGTCCACACCGGTCACTTGCATTAGTAAGGTTGGAAATACTGTAAACACCGATCCCAACCAAGCGATTACCGCCAGCCTCTTCAAGCGTTTTCTTGTCACGATAGTCTTGTAGTCTATCCATTTTACTATCACCACGTACCTCTCCCAAGCTATCGCAGTCAGATGATATAGAGAAGAGATGCATACAAAATACAAGGAGTAAACACCAGGCACATTTACTAGAAAGCAAATATGTTCAAACGAAACCTGGCGTAGAATTAATACATCATTCGTGGCAGAGAGTGGCATATTTATAGCGCCCGCTAGAAGGTCCGTTACGGCCAGGCTACTCAACAAAATGGTTGAATTCCTTCGCATCTCTTTTCTTTGCTTAAGGACTGCGATAACGATGTGTTCAAGAGAATTGCAATGGGCGAGGCAATATAATGTATGATGACTAAAATCCAGGAAAACGTGGTGTTATTTAAGTCCCATTTATACTCTGGTGCGATAGGGCAATAAAAGACTGACCTGGTCTTAGTGGAATGAATGACAGTTGTTTCTGTGGCGTTGAAGTCCATGCTGAGGTGAAATTACTGTTCCTGGGGTAAAACTGTCTGCGCGTTTTCATCAACGAAGAAGGGGTTTGGTTACAGCAACGGTACCAAGTGTTTGGTGCATGACCAACTTAAATCAACATTTACATTTAGCTCCGAGCTTATGCGTTGCTTGCGTTGGCTATTGTTGCACAGCTGTTCAGGATCTATTTAACTCACACGAGTGTTTCTGTACCTCAATAGAAATATTTCAATCTGTGCTACGTTAGGCGAATAGAGGTACATATTTCAACCAATCACAACACGTCCTTTTTTTTTCAGTAAACCTTAGATTTCTGCAAAGGATAGCAATACACTGTAAAACAGAAATATTATTCTCACTGTTTTTATTTTACCACACTTTGACGAATTTTAGTTCTCCTGGCCAATTATGTAATTATTACATTGATTTTAACAATCTGTGACACACCTTACTGTTAATAAATATTGCAGATAATTTTTAAACTGCGACAAAATAAAGACGAATAATATAAAACATTAACTTTGGGTAGACGATATAATTTATCTAATTTATAACATTTACACAGCTATTGTTTCCCCATATTTTCCAAATAAAAACGTTAATCTCTATGCGAATTCTGGTATGTATTCAGGTGCTTCTCTTCGGCACTTTTAAATTTATGATGTCTCGGATAAAGGTGTTTCTCAATGGTCACAAAACAGAATTTTCTTTTGTTTAATATCAGCGGACATAAAAATATGTGCAGAAAACTCGCACCATTAATTCTGGTGATATTAAGCCTAACTTCGTCGCGAATTTTAGTTCTTCTGGTCAATTATCACATCGATTTTAACAATATGTGACATTTCTTACTGTTAAGAAATATTGCAGATAATTTTTAAACTGCGACGAAACAAAGATGAACAATATAAAACGTTAACTTTGGGTAAACGATATAATTGATCTAATTTAAAACATTTACACAGCTATTGTTTCCCCATATTTTCGAAATAAAAAACGTTAATCTCTATGCGAATTCTGGTATGTAGTCAGGTGCTTCTCTTCGGAAATAAAGCACTTTTAAATTTATGATGTCCCGGATAAACGTGTTTCTCAATAGTCGCCAAAAACGGATATTTCTTATGTTTAATATCAGCGGACATAGAAATATGTGCAGAAAACTTACAGCATTAATTATAGTGATACTAAGTCTAACCTCGTATTTCTTGGGCGTTATTTTAATTTGTGCCCGAATAGCAAATCATCTGCCCAGCCTTTTAAAATCACCTAATATTTGCATATTCTTAATGAATTTTCCAAACGCCTTATTTTACACTTGTCCAGTAAAAAGGAGGAAAACAAAAGACATCCGAAAATATATTTCCTTACTCGACGCAATTATTTTATACGTGCCAATTCCAAAGCTTCAAATTCGAAGTTGGTACTGTTCGTATTACAAGTTAAAGCTTGCACCCTTTCGACCAGCTAAGAGTTTTAACTTCAGCAGGGCCGTAAAAATAGCCCACGATTAAAAACAAAAAACGTCAGGTAACGATAAACAGAAAGCCGCGAATGCGAAATCTCGTTTAAACATTTTTCCAACATCTTAATAAATGATGCGCTGTAAATAAAATATTAAAGAATAAAAAATTATGTGTCTTTGGTTTCAAATAAATCGCAAAATTGTTTCAAATTTTACTTTTTGCATAATGATCATAAATGGGCCGAGACACAAACACGCCAAAATGTGTATTTAACTTGTGTTCCGGCGTCGTGAAAGTTATTACGACTTCTCCTATTATAATTATTGGGCAATTTCTGATAACGACAATAGCCATCTTTTTGCGATTTTTGGGTCACATTGTACATAGTTTATCCTTTTTATGGATCAACGATTCTTCCAAAAAAATCATGCCAGTCAGGCTAAAAACTTAGAAGGCAAATAGTCCTTATGTACAACTACCAGAGATTCAGGGACGTCCAATACTTTGGACCAAAATCCCCCGTATACAAATATGTCGTGCCAGTGACAGTGAGCCACGCTAAAAAAACATATATTTTTTTTTCTTGGGAGCCTATTAACAGGTTGGGCCGTATTGAGTCTCGGTTCGGGAAAATAGTTATTTCAACCTTTTCGTAACCTCATTCGTAACAAACAACATTTATTTTGTTTATTCGGTGAATCTAAACGTTATCCACCCACTCTGCCCTTTATTTCAGTTCAGACCGACAACGTCGTCCTGAGGCCTAGGTTGGAGTCACGTGTACCAGCGCGCCTGGTTACTCAGCGTCAGCTAAACAGTCGAACGTTTGCAATTCTCGTTTTGACAGCTTCTGCAGCTATTTACACTGTATTTTGGCAGTTTTTCATGCTGGAGAGAGCTACAAGTAGGTAAATTAAGTTGTTTTACATAACTATCTCTTCATGGTGCGCAGTTGTGTCCGGAATTATTTGCTTTTATGCGATTGTTTTGCTTGCAAACAGTCGAGCAAAAACCCACGTGGGGCGGGAATGATTAGCTCGCAAGAGCTGTGCATTTGTTTTGCTTTTTATACCTCGTAGATTTTTATCGTTAAAACTTCCTAATGACCTTTTTAGCTGGTTTTTAGCATTCTTAGTTATTTTATATCACGTTAAAGTTTGTGCTTTGTAAACTGCAGGTCAAAAATGGTGAAAATGCAGAGATTCGCACTGAGGGGTAGTTGATGTTCACGTGGGAGTTACAGATTGACAGGCGGCAGAAGAGCAAAGCCTGGGGAGCAAAGTTACGCGAGTTATATTCGTCCATACAAAAGGTTTGTTTTTATTCAAAAGTGATTAACTGGTTAAGCGTCCTTTTGCTTTTAATGCTTACTTCATAGTTTTGTCTACTGACTATTTTCATAGCCTTGCTCAAAAACAAAATTGCACCCTGGCAGAGCTCGGAACACGATGTAACCACGAATTAAAGACTTGCACCAAGTCGCCCTGCGTCGAAGGACCCTAATAAAAGGGATCAAGTCACAGGAAACCTAAAAATAATAGTCCCATTTTTATTAAAATTGTTATATTAGAGGAATGCCGGTCACCTCGCCACCAAGCAATCTCGCCACCGACCAACTCGCCACCTAGCGAAGTTACCTCGGCTCATGGATTAAAGAACGAGAAATACATCAGTTTTGGTGGCGAGTTGGTTGGTGGCGAGATTCCCTGGTGGCGAGGTGACCAGATACCTATTAGAGCACTGAAACTGTTAACAAGTGTTTTTTGGCTGCGGATGGCTCGGACGGAAACGGATTGCAACCTGAAAAAGTTAGACTAACGTTTTCAAGTTGTTTCTGCACGTCATCAAAAATTGATATACCGTAAAAACCCGCAGATAAGCCGCACCTTTTTTCCAAAAATTTTCGCTCGAAAGCGGGGGTGCGGCTTATCTGCGGGAACATTCGGAAAAGGTGCCGTAAATTTTCGTTAACTGATGCTAATTTATGGAAAATTATGTAAATAAATATAACATAAAACTACAAGAGAGTACCGGTCATTGCTTTGCAAGTTTGACAGCTCCTATACTGTTTGCAGTGTCGACAATGACCTATAACTTCAACAGTAATATTGATACTTTTACGAGCGAGAAAATACTACGAGTATTCACGAGTAAGATAGCCAATTGTTTCTTTCTCATTTTGCACTTTGATGGAAAATTTGTCGAACTGATTACGAAACTCTTTTTATGCAACAAGTTTATCTCCAATAGAGGGCTCCCAAATCTCTTTAATTTGTCGATATGATAGCCACGAAACCCGAACACCTCCATCGCCATCTTGTTTTGCTTTACGTTCTCGCCCTAGTCCCATATTTCGCGTCCGATCAAATGCCTGGTTACTAAGCTACGAACGTTCGGCAAACGCAAGTTCTTGTTGTTGTGACACAAAAATCCATGGAAAAACTGCATTGAATGAAGAAATACCTGTCAACAAATGCCAGAAAAAGATCACCCATAATATGTCAAAGTTGGTTTTCATTATATTAAAGAGCTCAAATTGTGGGTAAGACTGAAGTATTTTCTGTTTCAATGTTCATTGAGTTTACGAAGAAGACTTCCTAAAGACTCAACTTTGGATTTTTGACTCGACTTTGGATTTTCTTTGATTTACTTTCAAAAAACTTTTTTCCAACATTTGAGTTGTTAAACTCGGGGTGCGGCTTATCTGCGGGTGCGGCTTATACGCGGGTGTTTACGGTATATATAGCTGTAGGTTGATTTCTATCTGCAAATAAAGATTTATCTTCCTTTAGATGTTCAAAGATAATGAATTTTAAGGGTTTGGTTGCCTACCGCTAATATTTAGAACAGTTTAGACCAAAAAATCTGCGAAATCCCCGTGACATAGCTCCTTTAAGAAGGTTCACAAGAATTGATGCTTTTTATCCAAAATGTCTAAATATCTTGATCCTGAAAAAAAAATACTGAAAGCTGCTATTTTCATATTTTAAAGGTTCCCAACAAAGAGAGAGGCATTTTTGAGTTGGTCAATCATTGGTGCGAACAGGATGAAGTAGCATTTGTTTGGATATATTTCATCAGTAAGGTACATACATACGTACATATTTTATTACATAGCAGGCCCCTTGGGGGCTTTTCTGCCAAAGCAAAATTAAAAAGAGATAAAACTATTTACAATAAAAGAGAATCAAAAAGAGAAGAAAAAGTGAAATAAAACTCACAATAAAAACTATGTAAATTACAGATAGAAGATATTTACAAATTAGAAATATGTTTAAAAATTCTCTTTTTAAAAAGTGTCCAATTATTTCTGTCTCTGATGTTCTTGGGCAAGTCATTAAACATCTTCGCCTCATGGTAGGCAAATTGTAAGCTAGTGATAGAAATACTACAAGATAAAAGCTCACCATTCGTCCTTAGCTTGCTTGAACACTTCGCTTCTCCGGTGGTTTGTAGTCGGAGTTGTCATCTGAGGACAAAGCATCCGACGTCTTCGCTTTTGGTTCACCCTGGATACGCTCATCATAATTTCGTACTGACTCACACACAAATGCATCGAAACACCTTCTGCTTTAAGCTGTCTCTCTACATCTTTGCTGCTTTTGACAGACTTTCCTGCGGGGTTTATATATCTGTAGTAAACTTTCAGTCCTGTAGAGGATGACTTCAATTTTCTTTTGTCTTCGATTACTTTCCAACCAGCTTGTTGCAACTTTTCAAAATCAAGGACAATTCTTGAGTGTAATCCCAAACCTCGAGCTTCGTTAGCACTCGCAGACTTTTCCTTTGACGCGTTGGAATGCTTTTTTTGGGGCATTAATCACTGTTTTTGTAATCTCTGCTCGCTTCGCGTTCATTCCCTCAAAATGACTGCGTTTTGTCAAATTTTAACCTGTCAACGCTGACTATTGGGGTGCCATTGCTATGCAGAGGTGTCATTGTTTATAATCCCTTTGCCTGATTGGTTTCGCGCGAAAAATAGCTCCTCGTAAAAGGAAGGAGGGCCCAAAAAAGGGCCATTCTAAGCGATTTACTGCTGTTAACGTTTATTGTAGACGCCAAAACAATATGGCTGCCATCAAGAAGAAGCTAATAGGAACTTTTGAGCCAGATTTTTCAGTTTAAGCTCGATTTTTGGGAAAAAAAGACATGTTATTTGAAAGGTGGTAGTTTGTGAAATTATATTACTTTTTGTAGTTTTACTGGACAGACACGAAACTTTGCAGAGATCAAATATATATGTGAACGAACTTTTATGTGGGAGCACGTCATGTCTACAAATATAAGGCCTGTGGCAAGATGACACATTTTTGAAAGGTGTGAAATCATATTTCTTGACATATCTTTTATTCTATTTCTTATTCTTTGACGTACTCTCCCATAATTCCTGCTTAAAGTGATACATATAAATTTACCAAAGCTTATTGAAGTCCAAGCAATTCTCTTTGAGTTATATCGAAAAAAGTAAAATGTGAAGGTTTCAACCACACCCATAAAAGATAATATTACATAAATTCTTTTCATTCTTTTTGAAAAAAAAAACTATTTTTGAGAGAATCAGCCCAAATAAAAGATTCACCTATGAAACTATGATCCCGATTGAACAATTATTTTTACAGATTTTATGCATGTAAATATGTGCTAAAAATGTTGAAATAAGCCTCCGGTACCACCTTAAATTGATAAATAGACCCAGTGCTATCAGTAAGTACTGCATCATGAACATTCTTTTGGGTTGCCGCTGTTTGATTCAGAGGTTAGCCTGCAGAACAGGCGGTTTATTTTTTGCGGGGTTGTGATGTGTGAGACCAAGCGCGGAGCGCGAGGAAAAATAAACCGCCTGTAGACACACCATTGTTTATGCTCTTCCAACCGTTCGCCTGGCGAACGGTTTTCAGCGATTGTCTGCTTAAAGCCACATGATGTTAAATGTGTGAAGGTTTGTCGGCTTATTGCTGTAAACTTATCCTGAATGGCTGTCCTTTGCTGTCTTTCCCTCTTTCCTGCATTACTCTGATAACTTTTACACATTGGAAACACCTGGAGGTCCACATCGGGGTACAAGTTTGAACTTTTTTGGCTGTGCTGTTCTTGATTTTTGCTTTGCACATAGCCAGTCAATGCTGCAAATGAAAGAAAATAGTTACTGAAGGGCATTACAGTACCGCTCAGAAATAAGCAAATGCACCTTATACACGCATATGCATATGCACATATGCATACGCAGATATGCACATACACACATCTGCAGTTTTTGTCTCGTGTCGTATGACGTTGTCATGACGACACGAGATAATTGTACAGGGGGATATTTTCCCGCCATGTCAATATTTTTCCCGCCATGTCAACATTTGCTTTGTGAGGCCGCCGAATTTTCCCGCCATGTCAACATTTGCTTTGTGATCTGAGGCCGCCGGAATTTCATATCAAAGAACAACAAAGGTCGCAACTAACGCACCAGTTTATCAAACTGTAGGTTATGAGTATTTATTGTAAAGGGCTTATTATGTAAAAATTCAGGCACGCTTTACTGTTCTTAAAACTTATTTCTTTTTTTACGTTTATTGCTGTAGTTAGTTCACAGTCCTATACGGGTCTTCTGATCGGTGTATCAATCGCAACAAATTCGGTGCACTCCCACGATGATATTAAGCGTTGACCTTATCTGTTAATAAACGACACGCAATGCACCAGAAGAGATGATGTTTTTTTCTGAACTCGCAGCAAACGAGCAAATTCTTAGTGGTCCAACAGGCAACATAAATGGAACAGAAATAAGGCCCCTTTTAGCTGGCGACAGTGCCTATCCACTAACGAACTGGCTAGTGAAACCCAACACGGACAGAGGACGCCTGACTCAGGAGCAGAGAAAGTTTAAAACCTAAAGTTCGGTGCGCTACGATCTGTAGTGAAACGAGCATTCGGATGTTGAAAGTACGTTGGAGAACTGCGTTGAAAAAGGTTGAACGAAATACGAGCATCCTAAAAAAGACTATGATTGCTACGTGAGTTTTGCACAACAATTGTATGTATCGTTTCAATAACAGAAGATAAACAATTAGATAAAAACAATTATTTGATGCTAAATCTTTAAAAATGTCAACTATGGCGTTTGTTTGTTCCAATGCCTGCTCAGGGCGTCACGGAACATTTCAGCCGATCGTTGAAATCTTGCGTTGTCCTGTTCCATACTCTTTTCACACATTTCAATAAAAGAACTCTGCAAGCCAGTCTGGAGTCGTACTTTCTCACTTTTCGTTACTCAGGATGTCGAAATAGGGGAAGCCTTCTTTAATTTTCTGAATTCCATCTTCTCCAGCCAAGCGAGATCGCTGCTTGAACTGCTTGAACTCGTACTCTAGATTCTGCTGCAGTTTCTTCGCCTGCTGTAGCATTCTAGCCCTCTGGCTTTCTGTACACCTTTCTTTATACGAAGAATAGATATCGTTCCAGATTTTGATTTTTTTTTTCTCCCGACAGCTTACTGAATTTGGGGACCCACGCTTCAAGAAGTTCGTGCGTTTCTTTCTCATGTCAGTCCTGTCAGCAGTCCTGTCAGCAAACTTGACGCGAGGTTTTTTCGTTTTGTGTTTGCCGTAGCAAGTACTTGGACATCACTTGCAACTGAAGACTGAGGCGATGGCGTGCTTCTTGCCAGTAGAATAGGTGATCATCGAGAAATGTTTATCAGTACGCTGAGATAAAATCATTTTAAGTCAGCTGCGTTAGGAGGCTAAAAAAAGACATTATAGCTTGACTTATCTTACAAACATCTCAAAAGTTAAAGGGCAACTCTTGGCTAGAAAACTATATTTCAGTAAAAGCTTCCGAATGTTTCCATAATTATACAGGAAGCAAAAAATTTGAATTCAAAAGCTTTTTTACCGGTTGATTTTAACGTAAAACTTCGTATTTTACCGCTTTTGCGACATTTCGCCATGAACGCTTCGATTATGATCACGAGATGTGATACGTCACAGGTGTGTGGAACCGCAACAAGTCACGAACATGGCTGACTGAAATTCTTGCAGTGAGAGCTCAACTTCTGCTAGCGACTCCACTGTTTTTTAGAGAGCTATAGGAGGGGATATGTTAGGGGATGATCAAGAACCTTCTATGGTATTTCAACCCTGGCGTTTTGAGCCTCTGGGGAAAAACAGCGAGACAGGTCACCGCCGCTGTGATTTCGACGGCGACGAATGGTGAGTAAATTAAAGTGCTAAATCCCCTGCTAAATGTACAGTTTCTTTCTCTATTACCTCGGCCACTTGTTTCGTTTGTGAGCTAAGTCAAACCTGAAAAGCCTTGTTATTATTTGCATGTATGCGAGAAGCTTAATTAAACATGCTTTTATACAACCAAACCTGTTTGCTGCATTTTGTTGTTTATATTCGGTCTTCAAATATTTTTGCTCATGTTTATCACAATAGGTTTTGAGCCTAATGTACACTATCTACCTTGTGCGTTTGAAAGCTTGCAAATACAGAAACGCAAGTTACATTCTTTGTCTCCTCTGTGTTACCGATTTTTCGAAATTCTGCTCGAAAACGAAGAATTCTGCCGGTGGAATGCCAGCTACCGAAACTAAACTATAATGCTCGAAATTCTGCGGCAGATTTTATCTAGAACATACTCAGGCTTGCAGTTAAATGTGGACAAAACTCTGCTGGGTCTCTTCACTTCTTTTGTTGGGAGAAGGGAGTTTGCGCTTTCTGTAGTTGAAACAATTGCCTCAAGGAAACTTTGTTTAAGGTTGTTCGTGCTTGTATGCGTAAAACTGTAGAATGATTTTGTAAACTGATGACTACCACCGGGACTATTACAATCATGATCACATGCAGAAAGCTGTGACTTCGAGCAGCTTACAAAAGCGGAAAAATCGTATACAATTTTGCTTTAAAATATATCCAACAATGTAACGATGTTCAAGAGCACATTGAACGCTGAGTAGTGTAAAAACGTACAATTATAAAATGAAGCAGATGTTCTCCCTATCTCCAGTAAACATTGCAAGCATTTAATACACATGTAACGTAACATAAAAATTAAAAGAGTAATTTTGTCGTGCTTCTTAAAAGTTGGCCCAAGCTTCAGTTGCAATAATATAACCGCATCCAATAGCATATTCAATGTTTTACACAATCGTAGTTTCGTAGTAATAGAGCACATGAATTTTCCATATCTCCCTAAAAATCAAACAATGGTCTCGCGACTAAATAGAGAAAAAAAATTACACCGGCAGTCACACGCCACAAGTTGTTACTCAGAGCAGCTTGCAAAAGCGGGGAAATAGCATTCAATTTCGCTTTAAAATACGCCCAACAATATAACGGTGTTCAATACGTATTAAAAGGTAAAAAGTATTGAAAAGGCTTAATAGAAGAACTTAGCAGATGATGTTCCCTATCTCCAAAAAAACATCGGAAGCATTTCTGTAACGTTACAATGTATGGACCTTTTGCTGTGACTAAATGTACTAAGACAAAAAAAAAAAGTTGTTCTTTCGTCGGGCTGCTTGAAGTTCGGTCCAAAAATTGAAATTCGGTTAACAATGGTTCTAACAAAAAGAAGCATTCAACAGCATATTCGGTTTTCAACGCTATTAAGATGA
The DNA here is from genome assembly GCF_052425735.1 of Oculina patagonica. NCBI lineage: Eukaryota > Metazoa > Cnidaria > Anthozoa > Scleractinia > Oculinidae > Oculina > Oculina patagonica. The sequence continues at coordinate 30,916,695 of NC_135761.1, forward strand.
AGTTTACATATCTCCCAAAAAATCAAACAATTATTTACTGTATGCTTTTAATAAACGCTACTTCACGCAATCGTGTGACAAACGGTAATACACGCTATCGTGTGACATATATAGAATATATACAGAATCGTAGACCGCATGCGCTAAATCTGACATCCAAAATTCGGGAATTTTCCACTCACGATCAGTAATAACGTAGGACTGTATTTCAACTTTATTCCCAACAGTTCAGTACAACTTACAAAGACGAGTCAACAATCTGCAATTCTGATCATAACAATCTGAACCTTGACTTTCCATACTAGCACTTAAACACTTGTTACGCGATCTCCTTTCGGCTTGCTAAAAGGCCTTATCTCTAAATTGTCAAGTCCATTTATTTTAATTACTTTTGATAACAATCAATGTCTCATCCGGTTCTTGTTTAAAATACATATGTTTTGTTAATTAAATTTACGTGCACGCTATAGATATATTTTTAAGGTTTCATGTCACGGGTTGCGTTACTTGGGACAGATAAATGTTTTGCGACAGTTAACAGACTGAAGGCTAACATTTCGCAACCAGCGAGAGTCGTGTTTGGCCTGTCACATTTTATATTATCACACCATCTGGTAAGAAAAATGTTAGAATTTCTAATTTAGAGCTTTTTAATTTTCTGTAGTGCTAGAAAGATTAATTATATAGAAAGAATTAATTTGCAAAATCTATAGAAAGCAGTTGCATTTGTTCTTTCTGAGAGACCCTCATAGCTGCTTGAACTTTTGATAGCTGTTTTGAAATACAACTTTGCATCTACCCATGTGGTATCTTTCCAGATCTATAATCATGCATTGCTTAACACCCGAGGTGGGGGCACTCCCTTATTAGGGCTAAACGGGCACGTGCAGCCCGATAGGGTATGGTTTTCAGGCTTTTTTGTCTTGAACGGGGTATATATTTCACCCCTTTTTGTCTTAAATGGGGTATTCTTGCATGCACCAATGTCAGACAGGATAGACTTATATGCCTGCAGAGGTGTAACAAGCCGAATTTTCACACATTCTTCCGTATTGCTGACTTACGTTGATTTCAGCAATGTTACTTAGCTTGATTCACGATCAAGTCTTAAACACGGTCAGGGCTAGGAGGCCAAGGATGCACCTCTGAGTCTACCTGGAATTATGTCGAGTACCCCCCCCCCCCCCCCCCCCAGAGCTTAACATTGCCACCCTAAATGAAGAAATTATATAACAATTTGACTGCTACAAAACAAATTAGCAGTTGCAGCTTCTTGAAAGTTTGATTTCAGTTCAATAAACTTTGTTTTTTTTTTTCGTAGGGCCTTCACGTCCGTTACCGTTATTGTTCCCGTTAGGTTACTGTTATTATTGTGTGGCCGGACATATATACAAAATAAAATAAGAGCAAGGCTCAGAGGTTAATGAAGTGCACAATATTTCTTTTTGTTTTCTACAGATTCCACAGATTGGATTACATTTTATTGCTTTTTGTTTTCTTTTTTTGATTTTTTTTCTAAATATTTAATTGCCTGTTTAAGTGAAAATTTTTTGATTTGTGTAAATAGTTTGTTTTTGTTTTGTTTTTCCTCAAGTCTTTGTAAATATTATTTATTAAAAGTTGTTTTATATATCACAGTGTTGTGTTGATTTATTTGTAAGTAGCGGATTGCAAGTCAAAGAACTTGCGACTAAAATTGTTAGATTACAATGACATGTACCATCACCACCACCTTTCTTTTTGAATTGTTAGGCAGGACGCGCGTGACTTAGAACTGGAGATAATCTTTGACAATGAGGCTTAACCTGTAAAACTAAACTTACCCATCCCACTCCCCAATACCTACCTGTATTGTAAAAGGTACCCCTCATATACCTTTTTAAAAAATACTGCACTTCTGCCCGTTTTTCTAAGTTGCAATTGTTTCCCTAACCTTTCATATACTTCAATTTGTGATAGATGTACCATTCCTGTACAGGCCATTGTAGGGGAAACCCCGGAGAAATTTTCAAAGAGCTCACACTTTTACTTCTTCAATCCACCCCACACTAAATAAATCTCAACAATTGGGATCTTAAGAGGGTCACTATTTTCAGCAGCAGGATTCTTATACAATCCGAATGGTCATTTATTCCTACAGAATAGCTGCACGCCTTTTTAAAGGGTTAGGGATTCATTAGTATCTCGTCAAATTATGTGAATTGTTGATTACATGCCGATCAGACAGAAAATTAGAAAACGCATTTGACAGTAAAAAAAAAAATAAAAAAAGGGGGACAGCCTTAGAATAAACTATTGATCCCTCGGAAAGGTAGAATAAAAACGAAACTTAGGATATGATAAATAGTAATTTGCATTTAGCTAGCCTGCGTTGCAGACCAACAAAACCCCGATATATATAGCCGGATACAAACAGCGAGAACTAAGATAACGCCCACTTGCAATTGACAGAGTACGAAATAGCAGGCTTAGACTGTATTAGAAAAGAACCAAACATTATGCAGTAGTCAACTGAAAACCAACGCACCAGAACAACTGAAATTACCCAGGAATTAATGATGATGATGCGAATGATGATGATGCGAATAGTACACTACATGTTATGCCAGTTCGAGTTACCGGACTTATCATTTCCTTCTTTACAACCTGATCTACATTTCAAGTTTGACATTGCAGTTTTCGGTGTCTCTGAAGTGAAAATATTACTCAAAATACCGCCAATTTTATAGCTCCCGCCATATTTGCACCCAGTCTTCTCGCGGTTCTGTATCTAAGTGATTCCGCTCACATCTGCCTAGTGCCCAGATGTTCTCCCCTTTAACGATTCCCTTGGCTTAGTGGGACTGATCCGAAAAGGGAAACGGACGCCTGGAAGATCTTGTTCGCATTCTTGGCAAAATCCGCTATGTTAATTAATTATACGCAATTTTATGGCAGTTTGTGGCTAATCAGTTGTCTCACAAAAGACAATGAAACTTTAGAGTAGCAAAAATCTAAATTCTTTGCTTCAAAGCCACAACGCTATCACTTTCGTATACACGACACGAGACAGCCCAAAGGGCCTTTGATTTGTTATTCATTGTTTTTGGTTTTCATTGTGTTGTATTGTTGGAAAAAACAAATGAAATATCTTTGGGAGAAAATTATAAAACAGGCGATAGAGTATTGCGAAATCACCATATATTAACAAGCTATCTTATTTCAAATCTAACTAATTGATTGTCTAAGACAAGTATCTAAAAAAACAACTCAGGTTCTATTTGGCATAAATAGACAATTAAACCATCATTATATCCTTTATTTAAAGTTAAAAAATGCATTGCAAAAAATAAATAAATTCTCACTTTCTTCTCGACCAATTATCAATAAAAAAATAACAAACATTGCAAACAAAATTAAGACTTACAAGATCTATATTTCTGAAAGTTACATTTTCTTACATTGTTCTTGGTATATCAACCGGTTTCCTATTTCTCAAGTATGCATCAATTGCATTACAGTGACCATGCCACAAAACATCTTGTTAAGGGAAAAACTTATACATTGTGTCCATAACTTTTTCAATTTTGCCAGCATCGAGGGGACGTTCGTTCCCAACCCCCCTTACATTTCTGCGTTCAAGTTCTTGGGGGGTAAAAGGGAAGGGGACAAGATTTACTGCAAAGTTCTTTACTGAGGTTGATTTTGCTTGTAATTGGAAGATAACCTCATCCTCATCATCAAGTTTGTTGGGTGGCGAGAACGGCTCAGCTGGTGGTGCAGGAGGTTCCAGGTGTTGTGCGAATGTTTCCAAAGGTTCAGGCGGCTGTGCTGGTGGTGACAATGGCTGATTAATAAGTGAATCTGGCTGGTACATGGACGGTGCAGGCTTGGCAGGGCTGCGAAAGAAAGGCGATGAGTGTGTTGAGACGTTGGAGTGTTAGTTTGTGGAAGTGAATGCGTTGCTTTTGCTGTTTGGAGATTTGGTTGAGCAATTCTAGGACCTCTTGCTGGCTATCTGGCAGGCTCCTAAACAGACTGTGTGGCACAGTATGCCCAATTGGTGACAGGATGCCGGCCAGCTGTGGTGACCTGACGCTGAGTCGCTGCCAGGGAGTTGATGGCCACTGAGATTTGAAACATAAAGTTGATGAACAACTTGATTTTTTCAACAAATTTGATCATTCAAAGAATACCGTAAAAACCTGCAGATAAGCTCGCTCGAAAGGGGGGGTGCGGCTTATCTGCGGGAACATTCGGAAAAGGTGCCGTAAATTTTCGTTAACTGATGCTAATTTATGGAAAATTATATAAATAAATATAACATAAAACTACAAGAGAGTACTGGTCATTGCTTTTGCAAGTTTGACAGCTCCAATACTATTTGCAGTGTCGACAATGGCCTATAACTTTAACAGTAATATTGATACTTTTACGAGCGAGAAAATACCACAAGTATTGTTTCTTTCTCATTTTGCACTTTGATGGAAAATTTGTCGAACTGATTACGCAACTCTCTTTATTTTTTTTATTTTTTTTATTTTTTGTTTTGTTTATTATGCTAGAACTATTAACACACAACAAACACTACAGAGAGAACAAAAAGAAAAATGAAAAAAAATAATGAATAATAGCGACAACAACACCAACACGAAAAACACAGCACAACAATGCAAAGAAACAAAAGAGACCGGAGACACAGGGACCCCCCGAAGGTCCAGTGCAAACGCCGAGTGACTGTGAGAGCCCCTTCGAAGCGGGACCGGCAAAGCCCGAGGGGGGAAGAGAAGCGGGAGCATGGCCGACGGGACACGACAGGACCCCCCTCACCCCCCGGGAGAACCCGGGCCCGGCCACCTCAGGAGAGAAATGCCCGCTCCCACCCCGGGACAAGGGGGGAGGGGGAGGAGGAGCCCCAGAGCCAGCCGCGCCCGGGCTCCGCTGAGACGTTCTTGCCCATCCTATACTTTGTGATTTTTTTACTCTCTTTATGCAACAAGTTTATCTCCAATAGATGGCTCCCAAATCTCTTTAATTTGTCGATATGATAGCCACGAAACCCGAATGCCTCCATCACCATCTTGTTTTGCTTTACGTTCTCGCCCTAGTCCCATATTTTGCGTCCGATCAAATGCCTGGTTACTAAGCTACAAACGTTCTGCAAACGCGTGTTCTTGTTGTTGTGACACAAAAATCTATGGAAAAACTGCGTTGAATGAAGAAATACCTGTCAACAAATGCCAGAAAAAGATCCCCCATAAGATGTCAAAGTTGGTTTTCATTATATTAAAGAGCTCATTGTGGGTGAGGATTTTCTTTATGTTCATGAGTTTACATCGATGAAGAAGACTTCCTAAAGACTCAACTTTGGATTTTCTTTGATTTACTTTCAAAAAACGTTTTTACAACATTTGAGTTGTTAAACTCGGGGTGCGGCTTATCTGCAGGTGCGGCTTATACGCGGGTGTTTACAGTATTCTCAAACTCATTAATTATTCATGAGATGATGACCTTATCAGCTCACACAATTGGGTCGTGAGATGTGAACCCTGAACAACCGACAAGATGAGATAGCAAAAACTGATCAAGACATGACAAGAAACTTGAATTTTAATCAGTCTTAATTATAATTCTAAATACAGCATTTTTCCCGCTTAAATCATTACTTACAATAACAATACAGCAACGGCGTGCGGGATGTTTAAAGTCAAAACTAAATGTTTTGCAATCTTATCGTGCAATGAAATATGAATTCAAAACCACTGGAATTTTTTGAGAGGGGCATCAAGTATATTTTGACACCAAAACTATTTTTCAGCCAAGGTTCCCTTTAAGCAAAGTCCAGTCAGGCACAATAGGGATTGCACAAGTTTTTGGGCAATATCCCCCAGTACTACTTCAAGTGCTTCCTTCTGGTCTAATTCTAAATACAGCACTTTTTCCCGCTTAAATCATTACTTACAATAACAATACGGCAACGGCGTGCGGGAGGTTTAAAGTCAAAACTAAATGCTTTGCAATCTTATCGTGCAATGAAATATGAATTCAAAACCACTGGAATTTTTTGAGAGGGGCATCAAGTATGTTTTGACACCAAAACTATTTTTCAGCCAAGGTTCCCTTTAAGCAAAGTCCAGTCAGGCACAACAGGGATTGCACAAGTTTTTGGGCAATATCCCCCAGTACTACTTCAAGTGCTTCCTTCTGGTCTTTCTTCTTCATCAGCTGATGGGGGATGTTGCTTATCAATTTACCTCCTTTCACAAAATGGTCCTGATGGACGATAACAGATGCAAGAGGTACCTGACACTTGTTGCAGAGATTGCCGATCAAGGTGAACGTTGTCACTGGTTGTTTACTCTCTGGGTTTTCTTCTTGGTCCTTAGGTGTTGAGCTAAGCTTTGACTGGCTGCCATTTTCAACTTCTTCTCAAAGCGTCTCTAACTGCAAAAGCACAGCTTCAAGGTCAGCCTGAAGCTTCTTCAGTTTGACCTAGTGATATCTTTCTGTGTGGATATACCGGTCAACTATAAATGCACTGAATCAAGTGGTTGGAGGGCTGCTTGTTCATAGTCGTCAGTTGCTGTTTGGCAATCTTGCAGGTCTTAAGACTTATTATATCCACCAGCCAATTGTATTTTTTGTCTTTGCCGGCTTTTAATTTCTACTGAAAAATGGCAGAAACAATGCTTAAAGATCAGGCCATAAATATCTCTTCTTTGTAAATTTGTCTTGGATCTAAAAGCCCACCATTTTTTAAATTTGAGGGTTCAACGACAGCAAATTGGTCTGGGAATATTGATACGAACCAGCTATTAGACAATCTTTCTTACAGGAATGCTGCATATCCTTGAAATAAGGAGGTACCAGTCTCATGAATTGCTTGCCTGCAGCATTTCTGCTCTTCGAATATCGAAGAGCTCCGTGTTGCACAGCACCCAATCCAAATAAGGGCAAATTTCCCGCTCTTCTGAGCAATGTCTGAAATTCAACCTCAAGAAATGTCAAAAGAAAAAACTGTTCCCTGAAAATAAACAGGATCGACTCCATTGGATATTGTACACAATGGTGATTAATTAATTGCCAAATAAACTGTTTGTGAAACTGCAAATCAAAGGCGATGAGAGCTACTGAGCAAGATTGTGACATCACTCCATTGCAACCAGACAGAACAAATTTTTGAACATCTAGTTAATTGTGGCTCGTTTTGTGTCGTTTTCACAACCTAAAAAGTGGTTATTGACGGTTTTGTCCATCCCATCTCAGTGTGTTCTGGACATCAAATTTCTATAATGACATTAATATTGAACTTATCATACTCAAAATCAAGTGTAGCCCAGCCTGAATCTATTTTTTTAACCATTAACTGTCTTCACTTCAGAAAAATAAAGCATTTCAAAAACTGCTGAGCTTCCAGAGTATCTTTATATATCCCTACAGTTTCTTCTGGGCCATACCTACATTACATTTTGCATTGGCCTTTAAGTGACCTTCCCTCTCTCGGAACAATATAAAAATTACACCATATATTACATTGAAGTTTGATTTAATATAATTTTTTAAAGTAATTGATATTTCCATGGCAACGATAAAAATCCTGATTTTTGTGTGAATCAGATTAACTATTAAAAAAACTAATATCAGCGTCTTAAACTATGATGTACTGCACATAAAATGTTCAAGAATAACAAATTTAGTATGTTTGATTTCGAGTAAATCTCAATGACGTTTCAAATGGTACTTTTTGATAGCGATAATAAATTGGCCGAGACACAAACACTTCACAGATGAAGTAATCTCAAGGACCATGCCATGATTTAAATAATGACCTCTGTCTGGAGCATGAGTTTGGGATGCGCAGTACTCCACTGACGCATAATTCAATGGATCACCAGCGTGGCCCTCTCTGTGGATTTCATCAGGCACGATCTTTAATGCCGTGCACACTTCTGCATTGGCTAGGTGACTAAGGGGTTTGTTTGAAAACGCTAGAATAAGAAATTTTTGAAGACTTCGAAAAACACTACAATAAACAGACATAGGTTTCAGTAATCATACAAATCATGGGAGGTGTGGTGGCCTAACGGTTAGCACGCTAGACTCCAGATCAAAAGATCAAGCGGTCCAGGCTCGAGTCATAGCTGGAGACATTGAGTTGTGTTTTAGGGCAAGAAATATATGAAGCTCCAGTTTAGGCCTTGACCAAATCTACATATTTGATTTTGACAATAAGTAGTTGTCAATGTCAAAGAAAACACAATAAACTGGTTTAAAAATATAACCAAGTATAAATTAATACCACATAATTTCAAGAGAAATGTATCTCAGGTAATTAATCACAAAGGCTCCATTTTGTTCAACTCTTTTTTGTGATGTGTGATCCACTTGTTTAGAGAAGACAAGTCAAGTTTCTTAATGAGGCTATCTTGAAAGCCAGCAAACATGCGGTATTCCCTGTCATGATCAGGTCTGAACTCAAACATCTTTCCTTTCTGATGTAACTGGTTTACAAGGAGCCTGAAGTCAGAGTCACGCTTCTGTACCTTGTGGTGGCCACTTGTTCTGTTCACTTTCAAATCATTGTCAACCAAGGAAATCAATTAGTCAACATGTCCAATGGCCTTACTACAACGTTTGGCAGAATTTTCTGTGATGTTGACAGCGAGATGCTTTAGGAGCTCCTTTGTTTAGTTAATCAAGTGCTCCATTCTGATGTCCATTGAAATATTGCATCCGGCACCTCCTTTGTTGTTTAAAGTTCTGTTCCACATTAAGCATTCAGCCAGTCTTGGGGTCAACATTGACTAGATAGAAGCTTGCAGTTGCAAAGCTGCAAGGGCATATTTCGTATGGCCATAAGCCCTGTAAATCAACATGGCAAACTTCCAGCAATGAAAAATTCTTTCTCCATCGCCCTCTTTGACTGCATCATCAAAGTTCCTTGACAAAATGCCCATTGACAAATGCAATGTGGCATAATTGTATCTGTCATCTCTTGGTTTGTCTTTGGGCTCTTCTGCCTCATTTCTCTCTCCAAGGTCTTCATCAATTTCAGCCGTGGCTGCAGTGTCAGTTGAGAGACATGCCTCTGGATGCACCCTGTTTCGCCTTGCCATACTTGTATTGCTTGCCACACACTCTACAGTGATAAACTACTGGCTCTCTTGGTCTGTTTTCTTCTGCCACCCGTTGCCTGATATTTTCATGTTCGCTATTCTGCTCAGCCATGACAAATTTGGACAGCATTTTATTTATATGAGTGTGGAGCCAGATCCTTTTCTCTTCTTTTGGAGCACTCAAGATATCTGGAGGGATGACATCTTTAGCTGCAGTATCAAGGTTTTCCGATCCAAAGTATTGCAAGGTAGCTGCTGTTATAAGGGCATCTGTCTCAAGGTTAACAAAGTCCTTGCGATGGTTAAAGTTGTCTTGGGCATTCGGGGTCTTGGCATTACAGTTGTTAATCACATTCATGTTGGCACACATTGTTCCAATGTCATTGGATGAAGAAACCTTGAAGAATATATCGTACAAAACCTAACAATAAAAAAGACGTAGGTGTTAGTAATCATACAAATCATAGGAGCGGTAGCCTAACGGTTAGCAGCGGTCCAGGCTCGAGTCATGGCTGGAGTCATTGAGCTGTGTTTTAGGGCAGGATACTGTATTTTTTATAGTGCCTCTTTTTACCTAGGTGTATAAATTAGTCACGGCAAATTTACTGCTGGAGGTGAACCTGTGATGGACTAGCATCCTTTCCAGGGGGGAGTAGAAATACTCATAGTTGCTTCATGCTATGGAAACCAGGGTAAGTTGTGGCCTGATGGGCTGGGCTTGGATACACACTTCAGCCTACCGTATCAGAGAGAGGTATATAAGCAATAAAACTTAATTGGCCCAAATTTGCATCAAACATGCAATACGTATTTACATATCTTCACTTGTTTAGACCTTTTAGGTAATGGCAGAGGAGGAATGGCAATATACTGTTAACATTCTTAAGAAAAAAATTAACATAATCATATAGCAACAGGGACATAGTTTAATTTTCCAAAAGGAAAGAAAAAGAGAGCTGGAGCTGCAGCTTGTAAAAGCACTCTAGTGGATACATACAGTTTGTTGTAACACACCTGGTACAGAAGTCTGACAGCCTGCCAATCTTCTACTTTACTGAAGAATCCCTTAAGCCTTTCGAACGTTGTGTCTCCATCACTTCGTGCATCTTTACAGTGGCTTGCCCTTTCATCAGTAAGCTGGTCACCACTAAAGAACAACCTCTCCAGAATGGTAACCACCTCTTCACCATCAACTTAATGCTTTTCCAAGGGGAGGTACTTGCAGTGAAGCTCATGTAGAATGTCAATCATTTCCTCGTTAACATTTTCATTTAATTTATAAAAATTAAAGATAAGCCCCAGAGGAACCTACAAAAAAAAAAAATAATAATTTTTAAAGACCAAATTATATTTGTTGATATTTTGGTGACCTTGTCCTTCCTGGCATATAAAAGTTAGGATATGATTTTTGATTAAAATGTTGAATATTAACATCAAAACCATTGCATGTTAAAAATTCTTTATAAAAAATAAAATCAAGATTATGCAAAATGGTAAATTAGATTGTCAGTTCCAAGCTTAAAGACTAAGTCAATAAGATTATGTATACAGATATCACTCTAAACCTGAAATCTTGATTTAACAACAATCCCTGATTAAAATAATAGAATGGGAACTTATTTTCTTACTAAAAAAATATTATAATTTTACTGGCTGAAGTCTTTATGAACAGTTCAAACTTAATTTGAGAAAATTTAACTTTCATCCTTTGACATGATTTGAGAAATTGATCAGGAATAAGAGTAAATGTCTGGGTAAACGATCAGGGTTTTTTCTGGTGACAGCAGGGAGGAAGGTGATATGTCCTATCTTCTCCCAATATGATCCACATAAGAAATAATTGGGAAAAAATTGTGATAAGGAAATATGAAATACATAAAGAGTTTAGTTGTTTAGTCAATACTTAAATTTTTGCGACCTGCTCAGATTTCTGTTTTATGGTCTCCGAGTATTTGTGAGAAAACTTTAAAGGCTGGGATTTGACTTGTTACAACTCTAAGTGCAAGTACAGTCACATCACAGAGGAACGTTTGGTTGTCTTCCAGCAATGGAAGGAAGTCCACATTCTCCATTTCCATAACTGGCTTAATGGGTGCAATGTTGTCCAGATGGTTTTCAAGTACACGGTTTTGGACAACTCTAATTGTACCATTTATTGGGTTTACATTGAAGTTTCATTTAAACACTTGTACGTCGTCAATCGACTTGACTCTTGATAGGGCAGTATAGAGAAGTCCGCCGGTGAATTCGTATGCTGAATGGACGATGACTTTCTCTAAAGTGAGCCCTTGCGATTTGTGTACTGTTGCCGTCCAGTGAAGCTTTAACGGCATTCGCAATCTTGAACCAATAGCCTCACCAACATTGTTAACATTGACCCAAGATACTCTGCGGATAACGTGCTCCCCACCACCGACTCGTATAACCGCCGCATCCTCACTCGGTTTTTTGACGAAAATCCCGTGAGTGCCATTGTCAATATTCTGATTAATGTTGAACAAAACCATAACTGGCGCACCAGTTTTGAAATGAGAGACTTCTGGTGCTGGACAGTCCAGGCCGCGAATGTCACCAGTGTTTGTGGCCGTGAACGACTCACGTTCACCTCCAAGCACATCTAAACGTGAATTGTTGTGCGCAACGACCATAAGGTTAGTAAAATAAAGGTGAATTGTGTTCTCACTGTCATTAAGCTCTCGTCTTAGGTCGGTAATATCTTGCACGGTCTCATTAACGCACCTTCCCATTCGAAGCTGGCATAAGATGTTACGGTATCTCACCTCACGTTCATTCTGGCGATGCACAATTGTCAGCTTGATCGTATGAGGAAAGAGACACTCGTATAAATAGGATTTGTACATAGGTCGGCCATCATCAAATCTGTCCGAGACGGGTTTGAGCTGTAGCCGCTGTAGCCAGTCCCCTACCAAAATTGTTTGGATCCCTCCAAAAGGTTGCCGCGAACTCTCGATGTTATTTCATGAAACAACTCCAAGAGACGAGCGCTTGCCATAGAGCACCGTCCCACACAACGCATCTGAATGTATCATTGAATCAGGGTTTGAAATTAGGGCTAGCCCGCTCGCCCAGGCGAGTGTGAAAACTGTGGGCGAGTACAAATCACGAATCACTCGCCCGGTTTGGCGAGTACGATTGCCAAATCCAGAATATATTATTCAGAATAAGCGAAACTCTTACTTCCCACTTTAAAATAATCTACACTGTCCACGAGCCGATACCTTACAAACATTTTGAAATCTCAAACAAAGCTGTGTTCGCGTTCGTAAAATGGCTTCCATTTGGGGCATGTTACATGACCGACGTACTTGTACAAAGTAATACCTCTGGTCAAAAATTCACTGGCTCATCCATCGAGCCGCGAAACGCAGCAAGATGGGCATTTTTTGCCTCTTTTCCTGTACAATTTCGCTTGCAAACAGCAAGAATTTGGAAATACGTATCAAATAAAACTGTGTTTCAACTTTTGAAGTAAGTGTGCTCGTGTTTTATTGTGGAGTAAGGTCTATATTTGGCAATTTTTCACCGAAGAAATAGATTGCAGTCTGTTTTGCGATCGACCACCAAAGTGGCACAGTGAGTATCAAAACGTGATTAAAAATTGAAGTTGTATATTTTTATTATTCGTAGGGGGAGGGGGGCCTAAATTTTTCTTTTTTAATGGAAGAAGACTGGGCGAGTGAAAATTAATCTGGGCGAGTGCAATTTGAAGGTCACTCGCCCGGATGGCGAGTGCTCCAAAATTTTAGTTTCCAACCCTGATTGAATGTACATTTGAGCTATCGTCTATGAATTCAGAAATAAGCGAAACAATAAATAATGTCGTATACCTATCAACATCTTTTCTCTTGCTGTGCAGACCATTTCTTTTTTGCCGTAGAAGGCACAGAGAAAGAAGAATTCATGCTCGCTTTTCCGTCTTCCGTCTATTTACGTTCGTGACTTTCCGAGAAACTTGCTCAGTATTCCAGTTTCGTCTGGCTTGTATAATACATTCAAATACCCAGAGACCTCCGTTGATTGGTTTAAATTGACTTCCGTGTACAGCAGCGGAAGTGTCAAAACTCCCGTGCCGGGCCGGGTTGGGTTTTGGATGTGCAACGGTCACAAGGCGTTGATTGGCTGATTGTAATATAGATTCGTCACTTATTTCTCAGTATGTTTCCTAAAGGAAATGAAACGAAGACTTTGGATCTCTTAGATAGGAAGAAATGCTCATCCTCTTTGCTTGTTCCCTAATACCATAAACTTAATGATACCCTTTTACAGTTTTGGTTTCTTGAATTATTCATAGTAGCTTCGTATAAACAATGCTCGTAAAAAACACTTACACCAGGATCGAAAATAATAATTAAGGTAAAAAATAAATTTGTTCCTCTGTCCTTTTTATTAACACATCTATCTTCTTAAACTAGCTTGTTTTCACAGATGTTAAAAAATTATAAGTTATCGAAATCCTCCACACAAATTCTTACCAGTGACCCATCTGGCGACGTTTTAACACGAACTTTTCCATCTAGTGTCCAGACACTTTGAACCAATCCATCCTCATAGTAACTTAAAACCCACCCATCTTTTCTCATGTTGTTGGCTTTCTTAATTATGCTCCATCAATAAGAAGTAAGATTTTCATTTATGAAGATACGAGGCTTGCGGTTTAATGCGGCAGAGACGCTTGCAGAAGGTAAAATATCTGAAGCCTTGATGCGCTTTAACATAACCCGCCTTTTTTCAACTTTGGACTTAACCTTGTGACTCAAAAGTTTCACAATAATCGGCTTATTTCTAGTGTTAAAGTTGTGTGAGATTTCTGTCCTCCGGCTTGATTGATACACTCAAAATTTCTCCCAACTTTATAACCACTTCTTCAGTTGATGTGTAGGCGTCCTGTGGGACGCCATGAATCTCTAGCGAATTTTTTTCGCATGGACTGCCTCAGGGCGTTGAGCTCTTCGTTTAAACATGCTGTTCTTCACTTTCTTTGCTCAGCTTCTTCTTTGTAGACTGAAGCTGTTCCCTTAGTGCACGGTTTTTGGTTTTAGTTCTTCTTTGAAAAAAATTGCTTTCTTTTGAGATATTAGTTACTGACCTTTGTATTTCCGCCAGCATATCCTTTATTCAGCGTTGTTAAGGTCCCCCGCTTCTAGCAAACATCCGTCAGCAGTCTAGCATGTAAAAGTCAGATATTTACCACAAATGTAGTTAGTGTGGACCAAAACGGTTGCAACATCAAGTAATGTCATATTACCGGCAGTAAAAAATTCCGGATAGTCGCGGGATTCGATTTGCGAACAAACAATATTCCCGGAGATCCACAAGATCCCAAATGTAGTAGGTACTACTTACCCGATGTCACTGCAGGTACGCCGTATGAAAAGAGTTGGTTACTGGCGATGGTCCCTGGGTAGTCCAACCACTGGTTGTTGTTTGCGGAAGGTTCACCTTTGTTTGCGTCATAGGGGCCTGCAACTTGAACCAAAATAAGACTTTTGTGGGTTTCAGTGAGAAATAAAACAGAATTTACCACAAGTGTAGTAAGTGTGGACCAAAACGGTGTGACCATCAAGAAATGTCATATTACCGGCAGTAAAAATTTCCGGATACACGCGGGATTCGATAATCCATCTTGTAAAATAGACACATTAAGTCGAAGATGAGCATGGTAACTAAAAATAACAAAATTACAAACACAGAAATGAGCCAAAATAACTTACAACGAATGACATAAGGAAAATAGGAAAACGACAATGCAAAATAAACGAGAAACTTACAAAGACGAATGTGACCACTGAAAAAACCAAAAAGATGAACTGTTAACTTCCTTTACCATAAACTCGAAAAAGACTGAAAAACTTGTAACTAGACTAGGAACTCGTAAACAAAACTGCTTGAATAAATTACACGCAACAGAATATTTACCAATGTGCAAATAAAAGTAACACATACAGAAATAGACTAAAAACAAAAGGAACTAATTACCGCAAAAACTAACACGAAATTATGACACTAAAAACTAAACGAAACGAAAATTCTGACACCTACATTCCGGCACCTAAATACAAGGGTGAAAACCTTGTATTTTCTAACAAATTATTTTTTTTTTTTTTTTTTTTTTTTTTTTTTTTTTTTTTTTTTTTTTTTTTTTTTTTTTTTAATTAATTCAAGGCTCAGAATTACATAAGTAACTGTCTCTTAAAGTCATGATTGTCACTCAATGTTTCTGCCAGACACGCAATCCTGTGCTGTCACGTAAACAAAATAGTCACAAAATAGTCTCGACATCTGTATTCAGTTCTTCAAGCAAACACAGTTTGCTGATAGGTTGTTCCAATGTAGATGTCTTCGTTTTATTCTTCACATGGCAAACAAGGGCATATTTGTCAGGAAATACCTCAGTAACGCAACCAATCGACAAGACACTCCTGCAATCCCGGACGAAACCAGTTTAGACAAACGCATTTCACAGATTTTCGCAAATGTCTTGACTGGCAGGCTTGTTAAAATCATGTTATTCCTCCCTCCCCCCACATGTTGTTTTATGGAGTTTGCAATTTGCCCGGCTTTGTTTCCATAAAACGACAACATTGAAATAGGGGAGGGGGGATTGACAAAAATGAGCTGTAGTACCAAAATTGGTGAAAATTAGCAGTGTCTCAACCGTTTTGGCCAGTATTGTCTAAAGCACAGTTCTTTTAGCTATCTAAAAACGCCAAAAAAAACTGCTTGAATAAATTACATACAACAGAATATATACCAACATGCAAATAAAAGTAACATGTGCAGAAAAAGACTAAAAACTCTGCTGCCTACAGAGAGAAAGTGAAATAATTGTTTTGGAAACACACCACCGACTCTGAACGTGGAAATTAGATGCAGACAGATGAAATCAAAAAAGAACAAAACTACTAAAGAACCCTACTAAATACAACAAAACGGACAAAAATAATCAAGAAAAAACTGCCCAAGGCAGCACTTACCTCGGGTCCAGAGGAACGGTTTGGGCCATCCTAGAATCACGATAAAGCTAATTGTGTCATCAAAAGCATTAAGTACAAACACATAAGAGTTGTAAAGCCACAGAAATTCAAGATATTTTGTTCTTTGAACTGATCTGAAACTACATGTGAACCAATTAATGTAGGGTAATTTTCTGTTAAAAATGTGGTGCAAAAACTATTTATAGCCATGTTGCCAAAGATGGCTATAAATAGTAACAGATAGAATGTACAAATAGTGATGCTTTGAAAAACGATTTGAATGAGACAATACCATCTTTTGCAGCCAATTTTCTAAAAGGTTGTACAGAAATTTATAGAATGTTTGTAATTTTGGGATTATTAAATAAATTATTAGAAGTGGGGCTGGTAATGATATTTTGCAAAGGCTGAAAACGAGATAAAATTGAAATAAACCTGTCTTGTGGATACTGGTATCAAATTATCAGTTTTATCTGACTCCTTTCTCTCTGTTTGCTTGCTCCTGTCCGTACAAACATGGAATTTGTATTTTGTTCTGAAATAAGAGATTCTGTTAAGTACAGACCTCCAGTTGCTCTTGAAGATCAAGTTCTGTCTTTTGTGTTTGCGAGTTTGAAAACGTTTTATATGTAAAAAATTGAAAAAGTAATCAGAATGTGCAGTTTGTTTAAAAACATCATTTGAACTTTGTTTTCTAATTGATATATACCAGTCAGGGTGCTAACAATTTCTTCTGGAAGAATGTGAAGCGAAATTAGGATAAGTAAACACTGAAATCTAAATGCAGTTCCTTATGTACAGAATAAAAAGCTTCCAATTGATAAGTGCGGTAGAACTGGGTCTAAAGTAAGTTTGGGCAGAGCTGGTTTTAGGGTTGGTTTGGGCAGAGCATCGTTTGGGGTTGGCTTGGCTAGAGCTTGGTTTAGGGTTGGTTTAGGTAGAGCCTGGTGTAGGATTGGTTTGGGATCCACCGCGGTCAAACGTCTACGCATGCGCAGGATTGGAGAGCGTAAAGTTCGTTTTACAACCTTGTGCTTCGAGTTAAGTTCAAAAGTCTTTCGTCCATGGGAACACTGATGGGAAGGATTTCATAGAATATCATTCACACCTTCTTATAAAATGCAGAATGTTTCGTGTTTTCTCTTGTAATTCATGTACATGATAACATTTTACTTGTCACTGTTCATTTTAATACACAAAGAGAATTGCATTTGACAGAATGATCACAAATATGAAAATGAAAACATGTTTTAATAAATTATTGAGTGAGATTTTGATGAAATCCGTCAAATCGTGTTGATAACACATTTAAGAACATTACAACATGTGCAAGCGATCTACATGCACTGTCTAAGTGTTTTTCCTTTTCCATAGTCAGTTGATTTTATTCATTACAACACAAGCCTTAGTTCTATTCACGTCAATTTCTTAGACTTTTGCAATGCATTTTGTCACTTTCAAATCCTCCTTAAAATATTGTTAGAATTAAATAATATAAAGCAAATACATTGACAGATAAGCTTACTTTTTGGTGTTACACTGTGCATTTAAAGCCTACAAAATAAAACTAGTTTAAGTGTACAAATGTAAGAGAAAACATGTTAAAATTTGGGCTTATTAATTGTTTCACTGTTTTAAGAAAGATTTCCACATTGTCTAGTGTGGTGCTGCCAATCAGTACCCCATGGAGTCCATGTCGATGACTATCCAACACTACAATATTTGCACCGTGTGCTACAAAACAAATTGTCATTTCATTGATAATGACAGCTGCTGATACTTGAGGTTCCTTGACTAACCTCTGAAGGTAAAATCCAACAGAAGATTGGGGAACATCATTGTTTTCGTTTGTGAATGTTAAGTCGAAAGAGTCTTCAGTTTTAATAGCTCCTAGACTGGGCCTCAAATGGGCTGCAGCATCCTCTACAGAGTAATTTATTGGGCGTCCACCAGATAAGTTGTCATGGATCATGTTTCCGCTTACAATACTTGACATCATTATGACATGAGCACTGGGGAAACCTGAAGTGGAGATGGAATATGTTGAGAATTTACTTGATAGGCCTTTGCTAGGTTAAGAGCAATGAAGGTACAGGCATTTGTCCCTGATCTTTGATTCATGGTTGACTCGGACACAGAGTGTGGAAACAAAAGAAAATTTCCTGCTGCAATGTTTACTGGTGTGATTTGAATGTTGTGACTGATCTGTTGTACATTAACCAGTCCCTGGTTCATTTGAAAACTGCTGTGTGCTTGTTGTTGTGGTGCTTGCTTTGGTGGCGGCTGAGGCTGTGGAGGTGGTGGCGTTGGTTGCGGTGTTGTGGGTTGTGGTGACATTGGCTGCGGCTGAGGTTGTGAGGGCATAGGTGGCGGCGGTGGATGTTGGGGCATTGGTTGTGGTGCGGCTGTGAGGGTGGCGGTGGAGGTGGTCTCAAAACTGAAGTCTGTGGAACAGTAAAGCTGCTAAGAAAGTTGTCTACAAATGTGTTCCATTTTCCAGATTCATAAAATGTTGACTCCCTTGGGTTATTGGGTGTTATTTCTTAGTCAGTTTCATTAGAGTCATTATTGCTTGCTGTTGTAGTTGCCGTTGTTGAAGAATGTTTGGTCGGTTTAAGTAAACTTTCATTGAATGCATCAGTGAGAGTTAGGATTTTTTTCAACAGAGGTTTGGTGAGATAGGGCAGCTGGAGTTGTTAAGGAGGTAACATTGTAAATATGGCAGCAAGCCAGATTGAGTACTTGATCAGTGTCACGAGTTACAGCACAGTTTTTATAATCACATAAAACTTGTGGTCAGGATATTGGCAGTTGTTGTCTAAGTGTTTGAAAGCAAGAGGCAAGGACTTGGTGTCAATGGTTTCGTCAAGTGCAAACAGTTGGAACTTGGATGTTTCTGACCATTACTGTTCAGGCCAATCAATATCTTTGAATGAAAAGGGAAAGGAGCATGTTCCTGGGTTGGTAAGGAGGGTTTGGGAACTTCAACATTGTGTTGGGTAGCAGTGGAGAGGCAGAGGTGAAACCATTTCACCAGAATGTTGTTTCCTTTTTTGGTTTAAATGCAGGTCATCAGCACTGTACAGGTTTTGGTTGTACAGAGTTGATGGAAGGTTGTGATATGCAATAACATCTGAACAATAATCTTGCACCTGAAAATAAATAGCAGAGTTAGTAGGAGAAACATGAGAGCGAAATTGATCAAAACAGGGTAAAATAGATAGTTAATGAATAACAGCAAATGGACACTTAGTATGAAGGGAAAATAAAATTTCAATAATAGTTGAAGAAATAGTAGTAGGAGAGTGGGAAGGCAAATTGTCGGTTCCACAAAGAAGAAAGATGTGCTTAACTGAGCAGGGAATATACATCCCCTTGACCCTGTAGAGGATTGCTTCCACAGTGTCGCCTGTGATTCCTGCGTTCAACACTGTGGAAGCAGGGAAATATTCGTAATAGTTGGTAGCAAACCTCTCCATATTTTTTGTGATTGAGTCGCCAATAAGAATAACCTCTTTTTTTCTTTTACTTTTTTGTTGATCTCCTCCATCTCTTTGAGTTTTCCATTCCTTCGTCTGGGTTCCAATGGTCCACCTTCACGCCTGTAGTCAGAAGGAAGATTTTTATTTAACCAGTTTGTTTTTGGACTAACGTTCTATTAATTCAAAATCTTTAATTAAGGGTTCACAGCTTCTAACAATGTTCATTTTCACCGCTTCTGATCTGCAAGCAATATATCTTTGAACACAGAGAACACATTAACATGAGTGGTGTGAGAGTCACATGATATACAAGTTACAAATGGGGGTACTGCAAGTCTAGAATGTCTGGTTTTCTGCACAGTCTACCAATGTGGATATAGGCTGAAACAACTAGCCAAAAATATATTAACAAATAAGACTAATCATACCAAGAACAATAACAATACAAATAAAACTAACAGCAGTAAATAACCAACCCCCACTTATTTTCAAAACTTGGTAAACTTACTGCCATACAAGATATGTGTACAGCAGGTCAGAAGAATAATTTGCAGAATGGGGTGGGGTGCAGCGCGCAGAGTGGTGAGTGGTAAAAAATGCATTTATTTTCACACTGGTGTTTCTTTCTACCACACTAAACACACTATTGAAAAAGACTACTATTTCAAACATTATTATTTGAAATTATTATCACTGTTATTTTTAGAAGAATTTGGCCCAGAAACAAAAGGGGTAAAGTGAACTTATAAAATAATATAAACCTGCCGGATTGAAACTGCTTTTGTTGTTACATGGCAATGTGACATTAACAACATGATAGAGGGCCGGTAGACTAATAAAGGTATGGTTGTTGAGTTGTTGAGAGAGATGACAGGAATAAACTTCTTCTAACCTTTATTGTGAATTATAAACATGTTGCTATTTTTACTTGACATGATTTCTTCTATTACAGGATTTGATAACTAATTATAAGCTAACGTGAATAACAAAAAGTTACATTTTAAGCAAAAATGGAACAGCTCCCCATAACAAAACAATGGACTTCAATACAATTGACAATGTTATTTAGTTCCTTTCGGTCTCAAGGTTGAACTCATTAAACTAAGTTTTAGTGAATTAGTTTTTTTACTGGAATTCTACTAAACTGAATTTTAGAAACAATCTATTATCGAACTGGAACAGCTTACACATATCAGTGCACAGATATAGTACGCGGCAGATAAAGTAACAATGGGTAGGCGGAAAGAAAAATATGTACACAATCCGCCACAAGAAAACTAGTGAAAATACATAGTAGTGTTGCGCAACAAGAAGTACTGAAGGCTACCCGCATACCCGTAGGCTACAAGTAAATAGTTTAGCTCGATGGTAGTGTTTATCGTGTCAAGCTGAGACATGCTCGATTTTCCGGGTCAGAGACGTGGCGTTCTCGTGCGATGGAACGCAGCACAGTCATGATGGGATACGAAAGGTACTCTTGTGGAAATGTTGGTAAATCCACAGGCCTCTCTCGCAGGTGATAGCTGAGAGAAAGCACAGGATCTGCCGCCCCAGCGCCATCGAATTGCACAAGTGATGTTGTGGTACGAGGTCGCTTTGCGCGAGACCACGGCCGTCCACTGTGGAATGGAGATTCGTAGCAAGGGCAGCCCTAAGGCTGTCCTTGCTCGTAATCGGCACCCCACAGTATAGGCTTGGCTGCCCCTGCCTAGCCAGCAAGTACTCAGCACTTTTCATTGTCAGCATTTCACGGTGCACTGGGTCATCGCTGGCCCAGAGTCTCTCAATGCGCTTGATCTTCAACAATGGAACCTGAAGCTCCAGGCTAACAATACCAAGGCCACCATCGTAGATCGACAAGGAAGTATGCCTTGGGCATGTCATGCGGCAGTTTGAGCCAGGATCTGACAGCTGCCCTGACCCTGTGGTCAAGACAGATTAGATATTTCTTAGTAGACGCGATCAGTACTAACTGGTGGTACATGGCAGGTATGAGGTTGGTCTTAAGAATGTAGAGACGCTGCTGGGGCTTGAGCAACGTCCGCACGCGTCGTCATGGGAGAGAGAGGAACCCTGAGGTACCATTGTACCTCATTGATGTTAATAGCCAGTATCGGTTCCCCGAATACCAGCAAGTGGGGGTGTGGGTTGACAATCCACTTCTTCCTCTTGCCATCAACGTCGATTCACAGCGAAGCAGATTTACCATTCAGTCCCGCACTGATTTTCATGCCGCAGAGCCGAAACTCCGCAGCAAGGTCATCAAGCAAGAACTGGAGGCCGCGATGATGTTGTGCGATAAGTGCTATATCGTCTGCGAAGGCTCCGGCATTCACTCTACTCTCCCCTACCATTACACCTAGCTCAGGATCTAAAGAGTCTAGGGTCCAGTCAATAACTGAATTAAAGAGGTGGATAGAGAGAGGATCGCCCTGTCGCACCCCCCGCGTCACACCAATCGGCTCACTGAGGTCCGGCCCTATACGCAAGGTCGTCTAAGCGTCTCCGTAGAGCTAGCTCCGATAACCAAGCAAGGTCAAAGGGGAGTACCCATCCTTTGAGCGGCCAATATGAGGCTCTGGTGACTGACCGAGTCAAAGGCCTTCTTAATGTCGAGGAACACGATGTTCAAGGGCTTGTACGTATGCTGATGCTGGCGAATGATGTTCTGGAGAAGCCAGATGGAATCGGCAACTCCATCGCCAGACCTAAAGGCTTTCTGGCGCGTATTCCATGGAAGGTCTTTTTCCATACGCTTCGCTAGGACCCGGTGGAAGCACCTGATCGTAATGTCCGATAGGGTTATCAGACGGTGCTTACCCTGGGTGCCAGATTCCTTCGAAATCAAAACAGTCTCACCACGGCGGAGGGCAGCGGGCGGGAAGTCCGCAAGCAGCCACAGATTGAAGTGGGCTGCCAGCTCCTCACGCCAAACGTCCTTTAGATCATTAAGGGTCCTGTCAACGGGTCCTGGGGCCCTGGGGCCATGTCATTCATACCCTTCAGGGCGTTATTCACGTCCTCGATAGTAATTGGAGCTACAGTGCTCCACTGAACCGGCCCTTTGGGCCTTGGCTGGTGCCTATCATCCATTGAGGGTACCTAAAACTTGTCACGCCAGTACGGCTCCTGTTGAGCCATTGGTACTGGGGAAGGTTCCTCCTTCCAGAGTCCAGATAGGACGTCCCAAGCACAGCGCTTTCTGTTCTTCTTGAAAGATCGCTGTGTGCGAGCATAGGCCGCCCTACGTCTCGCTCTTGAGCTGAAGTTGTTCCTTTGGCGTCTACCTGGTGGTCTGGGTCGTGTTCGAACCAAAGGGGGCAACCACCTGATATACTCAGCATCAAGCGCCGCTTTGGTCATGGCTGTTGGTTGACCAGGGACGATGGAATGGATGTCAATGCCATCGGGGACGCCAAGATCTTCAATGGCGTCTCGCATTTGTTGGGCCCAGTCCTCGCGGGATAACTGTCCCGGACATCAGGAACCGCAGGATCCGGTTCAGGGAAGTGCGAGTCGAAGGCCTCGTTATCCGAGGTGGACGTTGAGCGTTCTAATTGCTCGTCTCTGCTGCCATCAGGTTCTTGCTGTAAGGAACCCAGCAGGTCCCGGTAGGAAGAGCCTTTGCGGACACCGCAATGGAATCTAGGGTGCGTCCAGGGGTGAGTTCAACCAACTGTTGGATGATATTCCTCACCCCCAGCTGCATCAGCTCTAGCTCGGACCTAGCCAGGAGAACAAGCTCCTCACGATCCCAGCGAGCTTTGCACTGCGGAGGCGGCACATTCTCGCAGTGATACTCAGTGGGGTGCGCGCATCGCCGGTGCTGGGACAGACCCCTCGTCGTCCCGAATGCCCTGGAGCACTCGGGACAGACGGTGAGCCCCCCCGTATCCGTCCACGGCCCCTAATTCATCTTGTGAACCGCCGCCCCACGTTGCGTAGCAGCTGAATCCACCGACGAGGAGTGCTAATCCTCGCCGGCCTGGGAAGTATTTGACAGCCCGTAGGCTGCTTCTTGCGGCACTCGCTGGGGCTGGATCAATGATTACCATACCGGCGGAGTAAACTCAATGAAGAGGACCCCCCACCAAGCATGAACGCTCAGCCCAACTCGTGGAGGCTCTTCTCACGAGGTAAGGACATAACGTGCCTCGTCATCTAATCATCTGCACATTGAACTAGAACAGCTGGGCAACTCAACTCCTGACGACAAAACTATCGACATTAGTCAATTTAATTGACAATGTTAGTTTCTTTCGGTTCCAAGGTGAAACTTCAAACTTAGCTTGACTGAATAACTTCTACATGAAATTATGCTAAGTTCAGAAACAATCTGTCATCGCAGGTCGTATTTCGAACTGGAACAGCTAGGTAACAAACTCCTCATAACAAAACTATCGACTTCAGACAATGCAATTGATAATGATAGTTTCTTTCGGCACAAGGTGAAATTATAAACTTTGCTTCGTTAAAGTAGTTCCCTGAGTAATTCTACAATCAGTTCTGTAAAAGTTAATTTCAGAAACAATTTGTGATTGCACATTGTGAATAGTGAATACTTTGTTTACCCTCGGATTGTAGAGTAGCTTTTAACATAGCTTATATCTCCGAGCATTTCACCAGTACAACGGCACAATGGACAAAGACCAGACCACAACACCGCGAACTTAGTGCCCTACTCTTTACGATAAGTGTGTGGGTTCTTTTACGTCCCCTGCTGACCATAACACTGAAGATGCAGGAGACGGGGCCTACGGCTTATCGTCCTTATCCGAGAAGACTAGAATATCTAACCATTTGCAGTTGTTATTGCAAAGGCAGCATATTCTCCTCAGTTATTTTAAGACCCTGACTGTTGGTCCGGTCTGGGACTCGAACCCGAGACCTCCCGCACGGTAGTCTGGCGCTCTACCAACTGAGCTAACCGGTCAGTTTCAAATTTTCTAGCATGAGCAGTTTCTTAGTAATCTCACCTTCTCCAATTGAGTTAATACCACCATCATCAGAAATGGAACCATTGATATTTAATTCCCTCATATTTAATATGGTTTGTTTTCTAAATTTGAAAAAATTCTCATCCCACTCATGCCAACGTGCTAACACAATTTTAATTTGCTGTCTACATGCCAAAGGAAGTTGGGTACTCTGTGTGACCTATGAGGAATTTGTGGCTCAATGGCTAGCTCTGGCAATTGGATCCAGATTGATCAGGGCATCTTGAACTTTCCATCTTAGAACTCAGATGCCACGTCTTCTCAGTGCACCTTGCACGTAGCATTCCCTACAATGAGGCATAGATAGAACTTCCTTTTGAGCAATTTTCTGTAATTCAACTTCCTGGTGTGAGAATAAGTGAGAAATGAAGGTGGTATGTCTAGGTTAGTTGCCTGTCTATGTATTGTGGTTCTTGACACAACAAGCTTGTTAGCAATGCTGTCCAAGAAAAGTAATAGGAACGCTAAAGCATTATTTGTTCCTTAGAAATTCCATAAGGACATGACCAATAGCATCAGTATGCCTAACAGGAGCCCTGTACGTAGCAACTAGGGTTGAAAACTGGTAATAGGTCCTCAATTAACTTGAGCTCTCTGGCAGATCTCTAAAGGTTCTTTAATTCCCTTTTTGAGAACTGAGGTGATCTTTCTACAAAGGTAATTACCTGGTGCATGTGACAAATTGCACCACTCAACCTATGCTGTAAAAGGTCTTCACTCTCCCTGTCCAAAGGAGAATCACGACATCTACTTAATTCCTGCAACAGTGAAAGTATTGAGGACACAAACCGTTGCAGTTGCTGGTTGCAATCTCCCTTATATAGATAAAAAAAAACCTGCATGATTAAGAAATGCCGAGATAAATAACAAGTGCAATTATTTTTATGATCATCAAACAGATTTAATCTTATGCTCACAGAAATGAATTACAGTTGAATCGTCAACTGGCTCTGAGTAGCTAAATTTGCAAGATAAAGTTGACTTAATTTGATAGGTAAATAATCAATGAAATCATGACCAAAAACTTGGTATAGCCACAAACGACTGTACCAAAATTGTAACAATAAAACGTGGGTTTATTCGCGGTAATACAATAAGATGTATAATGGTTCAAAAGTCACTCTATAAACTTAAAATAAGTAATTAAAAAAACATACATGGACATGTATAAAAGCCTGCCTCTTAAATCACACTCGCCTCTCCACAGCGACAACAAAAGCCAGCATAAAGACAGAAAGGATCTTTGCGAGGGCCATTAAAATGTTTGAAAAAGCGTACTCCAAAGGCTCCAAGACACAAAGTATGCAATGTGATAAATAATGCCACTGCTTAGGCCTAACATTGTCCTTTAAAGCCAAACGCTGTGGAAAACTACTCAATATCATGATTGCTGGTCTCCGATTACACTCTCCCTTTTTTGTAGAGCCTAGAAACAAAGAAGAGCAATGAGTGAAGTCTGGGCAAGAGGAAGT
Source organism: Oculina patagonica (assembly GCF_052425735.1). Taxonomy (NCBI): domain Eukaryota; kingdom Metazoa; phylum Cnidaria; class Anthozoa; order Scleractinia; family Oculinidae; genus Oculina; species Oculina patagonica. The sequence goes on from NC_135761.1 coordinate 30,942,736, forward strand.
TGTAACTGTGGTGTTTTCACATGTGGCACAGCTTCATATGTAAAGTTTGTCATAAATCAGCTTTGCATCCTGCCCTTTTTTCTTCGCTTCCTTCATTATTTTAATTAGTTTTTTCCATAGCTTCCATAGATTTTGGGTGGAAAAACCTGTGAAATGCCATAAGTAGTACCAGCCAAAAGACAGGCTTTTGAAAGTATTTGCTTCTTATCCTTGTGAAAACTGAACTTTGTGGTAATCCATTGTGGCTTCTGGTTACATGTTCTTTTTTAAATACCTTAAGAAGTCAAGTCCCATTTCCTCTGAACTGATTGTAATTTAGGCAAAATGTAAGGACCGTCTCAAAAAACATGCATGTTCGGTTCCTTGGTTTAGAAAAAAGCAATGGTCATATTTGCATCAAGTCAATTGTTCTTGGAGCATGTAATTCAGAAAATAAAAGAAGATTCAAAAGCATTCAATTCAAGTAAACCAAAATGTACATTTTAATTTTTTTAGTTAAAATTACTTTATCCATGCCAATAACATCAACAAAATATTTCATAAAATAAACCATGTAATATTTGGTAAGCTAGGCTAGACTTCAAAATGCTTATAACATCCTAATATAGGTAAACAAACTATCCATAATAAAATTTGGTTTGTATCTGATCTTAAAAAGTTGGTAAAAACGTATAAAAACTGAATTTTCGGTAACTCTCTGTTACCTTCATCAGAGTTAAAATTGGTTCAGTTTTTTGCTTAATAAGTATTTTATACACCGCCGGTCTCTAGGGATGTTCCCAATGTTAAATAAACTTGTGGGAAATGCACATGCTCATTCACACAGTTAATGTCCTGGATAGAATGTAGCGCTTCTAGGAATAGGCGTTGTTGCCTATTGTTGACATTTCTTTCTAAAATTTCTACATAATCCGGATGAATGTCATGGTCTGTTGTTTCCGCGTGAAATCTTATTGCGCTTTCGTTATTAGATCTTGTGCCAGGCTTGTGCTCTGCGCCGCGCGAATTCCATGATCTTTTGCTCTCTCCCACATAGGCAAAATCACATGTTTTGCATTTGACTTTGTACACAATTCCCTTGATCTGATTTGTGGCGGGGCGGTCTTTTGGTTTCTTAAAGATACTGCCCAGTGTTTTAACAGGCTTGAAAGTGGTTCTTATGTTTTCTCTGCTAAGAACACGTCGAACTCTCTCGGAAACACCCTTTATGTAAGGGATTGAAGCGTAACCCCTTGGACTCTCTTGACTTTCTTGGTTTTCTGGCTGTATGGTTTCTTGAGCCGAAACAAGGCAACGATCGATGAAACTTTGGGGGTATCCGTTGACTTTAAGGTCACCGATTACTTGTTGTTTTTCGCTCTGTTTCCGCTGAGAGGTCGAGGGAAGATATTTGGCACGATGCATTAGTGTCTTTACTACAGCTCGTTTGCTTTGCGCGGGACTATGTGACTCGAAGACGAGATATTTGTTTGTGTGCGTGGGTTTCCTGTACACGCCCACTTCCACTTGATCCATAGTTGTACAGTACAATCACTGCACAATTTCCTTGTACTACACAGAGCCGATCCCCTGGCACATTGGTTGAAGGAATGCTGGAAACACTGTCGGAAAGTAGTATTTAGTAGTACTCAACTTTTCCCTTATGTAATTGGACTTAAGAAATAGAGCTGTGCTTTGGTTGCATTTGGCAGATTTTTAAGGTCATGTAGGAAAAACTGTTCTTCGATGTCCCTGTTTAGAAAGGTCACTGCCAAATCATAGGCAATGGCCAGACAATTCCTGCCACTGATGTAAGTTGTTTTAAAGGCTGTTGCAGTCTGAAACAAAACAAGAGGAAAGCAAAAGTCAAATTTCACTTCCCTGGTAATCACATACCTTGACAGCTAATCCTATAAACTGTAATGGGCTCTTAATAAGATCTTATCCTGAAGCTTCAATCAACATTAGTCCATAATGAACAATTAATTTGTTAAATTCTTGACAATGAAATAATGTAATTTAAAACAAAGTTGTTACCTGCTCCTTAGAAAATGGGTACTTAAAATCATTCAGGATGTCCTAGACAGTTGGCTGACTTCCTTCTGGTGCTGATGCAAGAGAACTGGAGTCCCGCACTCCAGAGAAAAGGTCAAATGTGAAAGGAACCACTTTTTTCCAGGTACATGTACTCCCAAACGAGTTGCACATCTCCTTCCATATCTGACAATTTCATAACCTGTATCATGGAAAAAAAAATTAACTTAGAATTTTTTTTGAGAAATAAATTACTGAAAGAAGGCTTTATCAAATATATTATTAGAGCAATGAAACAGTACAGTGAACCCTTGATATAACGAAGGGCCAAGGGACTGGCAAAATTTGTTTGCTATAATGAGGTTTCGTTATATCGAGGTACTTTCTCCTTTATTTTACTATAACAAGGGTGAAGAATATCGTTTGTTATATCGAGGTTACACCGTATTATATATATTTATATAAAATGTTGTATTGAATTATTATATATGTCACCTTCCTTTTTTCATCAATATTGAGGATGCCAAAAACATTCTCCTCAAGGAATTGGTATATATTTCTCAGCTTCTTTGGATATTCAAGGTTGAAGGCGTAATGCACCCCAAACACTGCAATTAGGCCCTCTAAATCAGTTCCATGATGACATTATTGTCAATGACAACAAACAGCTGGGGATCATGGTCTTCAACATCCGGTGCCACAAGATGTACATCTCTATTAAGAGACTTGATGTACGCCTCAAAGTTTGTACCGGACTGTGAAAAGAGTAAAAGGTGATCAATTAATATTTTGATGCATTTGTCACAGAAAAATGGTTATTTTTCTGCCTTATTCAAACTGTTAGATAAAGTACCAATAATTGGTGGTGCGTGTTCTGAATCAAATTACTTTATGGCACTATTAAATTGAGAGACAAATGTTTGAGGTGTAGATTCCAAGTTTCACTTCTTGACAGAGCAAGTGCATATCTAGGAAACTCTTGTAGTACAGAGACTCTTAGTATTAGCTTTGGCTGCCTATGGTACATCAATTCTATTTTAAAATCATATACTTACTTCAGTGGTAAACCACATAACCTTGGAATATATTTCCGGGCTATGGATTCTCCCTGGGAATAACCCATCCATCCTTGAGGATATTGCTTTTCTGTCCTCTAAGGAAGACTCATCCAAATAATTTTCTACCAAGCAAAGGGCTTCTAGGAAACTATTGCTGGCCTAGGGCAGCCTTTTTTCTGCCATTTCTTCACTTGTTAATTGTGGGTCAGGCCTTTCAAATTTGATGATTGCTTGACGAGAAAAAGTCCTGCAAAAATAATAGAAAAAGAAAGTATTAAATTAAAGTAAAATTAAAAAACATTTGAACCCACACTAGGTAAAGATTAAATGGCCTCCTACAACACCATTTTAAGACTGTACAACTTGCCTGGTAACTACATAACTTGGTAGCTATAAACTGTAATGGCCTCTTATGAGCTTATCCAGAAGCTTTAATCAACATTAGTCCGTAATAAAAATTTAATCTACGCAGTGTTTATTTCATAAATTCTTCACAATAAAATAATACAATATAATACAATGTAATTACTTGCTTCTTTGAAAGCGGGTGTTTCAAATCACCCAAGATGTCCCAAACAGTTGGCTTAGGACTTGCTTCTGATGTTGATGGAATAGCACTGGAGTCCTAAAAAAAGTCGCTAATGAATGGAGCACCTTTCCTTTCTAGGCAGTCCCAATTGAGTGGCACATCTTCCATATCTGACAAACTTGGGGGTGTTGGGGGGGGGGGGGGGGCTAGTCATCAAGGATCGTGAGGTGACCTTGCCCAGGCTCTGGGCTATTGGCTGGTACCCAGCTGGGGAGTGGAGTAGCCGTCAGAAGCTGGGGGAAAGGAGGGTGTCACTTTTGACTGCTAGGCCTTGATAGGTTCTGGCCCCTTTGAGCATGTTTGTGTGAATTTTAAATGCCTTGTGTAGTCTGAATATTTTCAATGACATCGGTTGAGGGTTACCTTTGTAGATGGAACCCGTGCCGGGCTGTCAGCTGTCAGGTAGGCTCCTGATGTGACAACCCTCTAGCCTGGGGGAGGGCAAGGGATTTGTACTAGCCCCGAGGGTTTTGGGTGGTGAACGCCAGGTTCTTGAAAAATCACTCAGATTTATATAAAATAATATATTGAATTGTTAAAGTGGCCGATTGGGGTAATATGTTGTCTTCCTTTTTTTCATCGATATGATGTACTCGTCACAGAAGAATGGGTTAATTTTCTGCATTAATCAAATTGTTAGATAAAGTACCAATTGTCTTAAGTGAGATACTTATAATCGCATGCTCTGAATCAAAATACTTTATGCCACTCTTCATGAACATTGACAGACAAATGTTGGAAGCATAGATTACTTCTTAACAGAGTATATCTAGGGGAGTTTTAGAGTAAAGTGGCTCTTAATGTTAGCTTGGGCTGTCTGTGATACATCAATATTATTTTAAAATCATACATTTACCTCTATGGTAAACCACATCACCTTTGAATGTGTTTCCCAAAAACAATCCATTCTATCCTTCCGATATTGCTACCCTACTTCCAAAAAATTCTCCACCAAGCAAAGCACTTCCAAAAACCAGTGCTTGCTTTTTTGGCAGCCACATCTAGGGCAGCCTCTTTTTCTGTCACTACTTCACTGGATAGTTGGGGATCAGGCATTTCAAATTTTATAATGGCCTGAAGAGAAAGAGTACTGCAAAAAATAAAAAAAAGGTAAAATTAAGGTGAATTGAAAAATGCTGAACCAACACCAGGTAATCATCAAATGGCCTTAATTTATAAACTTGTAACAGGTATCAAATAATTCACAAATGTAGCATTTCAAGCACGCAGCAATGACACAGCGATGTCCTTAAACAATTTGCAAAGCATTAGACGTTTTCAAGGTTACACAACAGGAATGGTAATAGGGAAACAAAACTAAACTTAAACATTTGAAGTTGTGCCTGTTATCGTCTTTACTTATCGGTCTTTGCATGTTCACTGTTTTTTCTTTTTTTAAAGACACTTGTTCATTAATTAAAAATCTCTTCAAGTTTGGTTTGCCTCATATTTTTACTTGCAAGCCTAAACATACATCGCTGAAAGAGAGGAGCAGGGTCCGAAATTAACTTTTTTACATCGGCGCCAGCTGGCGACCGGATCGAAAGTTTTAGTCACCAGATGGCAACTTCTGGTCGCCAATTTTTTTCGATTGACATTCCTTTTACACTTAAAAGACGAAACACTTGTTCTTCTAGTGTATTTTTGGCCATTCATATGCTCAAAAACAGCTTAATTATACCACAAAACAACGATGATAATCACTCAAAGAAATGCTGTACCCGCCTATAAGTAGAGTCTTAAGAAGTGTATCGAATGTTAACTCTCTAACATTTAAAAGGAAAATACTTTACAGTCTTACCCAAACATTCCGCTCTTTAATATAAAAAACATCATTTCCACCAACTTTCTGACATATTAATTTCGACAGGTAGTTTTTCCGGAGTTTTTCATTCAACACAGTGACAATAAGAACGTGTTGCGTTCGTGGAACGTCGTAGCTTAGTAGCCTGGCATTTAATTGGAAATATCTAAATCTTCCACAAAGTTTTTAGCATCTGTAGCCTTACCAGTTTCAAGTAAATGACGGAAATATTTCAGCGTGTCCGCGGACATGACATCGCCTGAATGAATATTCATTGCGAAAGAAAGCACATGGCTCGGCGCGCCCGCAATAGCGTCATGGGGAAAACCGCTGAGGAAAACAACATGGCGGCTCGCAATGTTCGAATTGTGTTGATCGCAGCTGTTGGCTGAGCTGTTGGGGAGTGTATACATTATGTAGCGAAAAATTTACTTCAGTGTTATCTCAAGGACATCTCTAAGATAAAAAGAGAGTCGATAAATTGTTAAAAAACGGCTCCGAATTTTATTGTTAATCAATTTCTCTGAATACTCTTACAAAGCAACTTAGTCGCCAGCGGGCGATCAGCTGCAAAATTCTGGTCGCCAGCTCTCAATATTCAGTCGCATTGGCGACCAGGAAGGCGCAATTTCGGACCGTGAGGAGGGAAATTCTCTCTCTCATTCGCCTGAATCGTCCAACGTAATAATAAAATCTCTTCTGTCAAGACAGCTTCAGTAGCTTGCACAAGAGGAGGCGTAGGTTCCATCACTGATTTGTGGCGGATATTGTTATCTCAGGGATTATTTTGTGCTCAGTCCGCTAAATTCTCATTGTTATATCGTAGGATGTTATATCGGCATCTGTCCCATACATTTTACTGTAACTTTTGCCAGGACATAGCATATTCATCTTTATCCTAGGGATATCGTTATAACAAGGATCTTATATTGGGGTTGCACTAGGATACCTCTGTATCTTGTTTTTATCAAACAATATTTGCTTGTGTCTATGGTCGTGTGGACCCTAACTTGCAACACATACTTAAAAAGTAGCCAAAAATGGTAAATTGAAGAATTCGTTATTACTGAAATACAGAAATCAGTCATTCTTTACGAATAAACAAAGCGGTGTATAAATCACCTACAATCACATGACACAAACACTGAAAAATTTCTTATGGTAAAAACTCTGCTAAAAGCTTTGTTCCTTGCTGAAGGGAAAGTAGCTTTAAATCACCAGTAACCTAGCATCCAATAGCAATTAATGGCTTTTTGTAATAACCCCTTTAAATAAAATCAAAGATTTGCCACAGCCTTTTGGCAATTCATAGTTGATGAGGCGGTGTAACCCCTTGATGTCTACTCCTATTCCTAAGGCATTAGTGGCAATGATCATTCTTACCTTTCCACTGGGATCCTTCAGAGAGGCTAGGACAACCCCTTGAATACTCAGAGAAGTGCCACTATGGTACATGGCAACCATTCTATTTTCTGATGTTTTTTTAGCACAAGGTGGATAATAAGCTTTAGCTCCTAAATGTTGCATAAAAAGATGGTACAGCTCACTACACTGCTGGTAGTCTTTGACATAAATCAGTGCTTTTGGACATTCAATTTGTTTTTTTTTTCAACTCATGAACCAGCCACATGAAATTGTCAGAAATTTCACTAGTTACCTTTTGAAGATAAAGTTTTATGTTGTCTCTGTTAGGACTGACAACAATCTGTACACATTTATTTAGGCTCAACATTTCGATAATCTTTTTTCGTGTGGCAGCTGATGCTGTTGCTGTGAGAGCCAGCATTGGAAGGCCTTGTGGAAGAAGAGACCTGATTTGGCCAACAGCACCACACCACTTCCTAAATGGAGTTTTCTTGCCATAATCACTTTCACCCCTAAAAATTAATAGTGAAATAACACTGGTTATTATCAGAAATGTATTTTGGGCATTATGCTAAATGAAGTATGCAAACATTTTAGGCTGAACTACGTAATGTACTACTATTTTTTCTGGGCTAACTAATTTATGGATCACTTCAGCATGAAAAAAAGTTTCATGTTGTCAGATAATATTTTATAATGTGTAACACTTGAAAAAGTTAAAAATGTTTTTTGGGGGAGAAACGAAGTGGAGGAACGAAGGTCATTGACATTGGGGAGCCAACAGCTTCTTCTAGCTAAATTTCTAATTTGTCTTTCATGTATAATATGTACTCATCAAAGTAATCTGAACCTGGCAAATTGTGCTGCTCAGTTTTGCATGCCCAGCTGCAAGAGATGTGACTGGTATCTTATTATTACATGTATTTCACAAGGACAATTTTTAAAAAAACACTTCACCACATAATATTTGTTCCGGGGGCTAATTAAATAGTTATAGCTAAGTGACATTTTATAGTGAAAATTATAAATCAGTTGCACTGTACAAAAACTATATTGACATATCATGAATAAATGTACAAAGAAGTATTGGTTTCAAATAATACAACGGTTGTGGGGGTGATAACAACTAAAAATTGATAACAATGGATTTGAATATAACTTAACTAGCAGTAACAAAGGAACAAACCCACCAGTGGACAACAGTATGCAATTCATCACACACTAATGCAACTACATTTTTTCTGTAGAAATCTTTTGCAAACATTCCTCGGAACTTAACATCCCCAACAAACGACTTGGGGCTTCCATAGAGGAGTTCAATCTCTGCTGTTCCTTCGACAATTCTCTGGTCTGTTTCAGAACTTTCCCCAACAAATGCAGCTTTCAAACCAAGTGACCTTATATAGTTCACTTGGTCTTTTATAATAGAATTAAGAGGGCAAACAACAATAACTAAAGGTGACCCCGAACTTCTCTGTAAATACTTGACCACAGAAGGCAAAATTTGAAATGTTACACTTTTTCCAAATCCAGTTGGAAGCGTAGCGAAGACATCTCTTCCACGAACAATGTTTTCGATAATAAGTATTTGCTCGGACTTCAACTCATTTATGCCAGGGAAAAATGCCGGGGAAAACATGAACACTTGAACGAATTGGATCATGAATTTCACTTGATGAAAAACAATTCTCAGCCATGTTGACCGACAAACTCACGCTCACTAGCGTTGTGCTGGAGTTTTGATTTTGGCGCGCAAAGAAAGTCGTGCTGCACGAGGTACGTGAAGCTGCCGGTTGCTCGACATACCTGGCTGGCCTGTGCGACGAAAGATAACTCAGGATTGGCAAAGTTTCAGTCACAGCAAGTGATGCAAGAAACATTTTGTCTAAGAAAGCGAAATTCTGAAACGCCGAACAAACAGATTTATTATCGACATCGGTGAGTGTAATAAAACTCGCAGTATTTTAAATTTGCTAATGTTAGGATACCTGCGAAAGATCCAGCGTATTTCCGGCGAGTTTCTTGCGATATGCCAAACGATTTCTCCTACATTTTGTGCTGTGAATGGAACTTTTCTCCTCGAGTTAAACCTCGCCGAATGACCCAGACAAACATGGCGATTAACTGCCCTTGGTGTATCGTTCGGTGTAAGAACACACAAAACGATTCCTAGTCTTGCCGCTCTGTGATTGGGCAGAAAATAACAAAGGTTTTCTGGCACCAATCAGAAGCCAGAATGACGACGACCATTTGGAACTGGTCCCGTAAGAGGTTGTCCCCAGGGGCTATTTTTTCGTTCTTGACTTTTCTCCACCCCCACTAACTGCCCCTGGGTCTCCGAGGATGGATGTTTCTAAGGTTTGGGTTTGGTTCACAAAATGTTAAAAAAGAATATTATTTGCATTCCCATCAGTTCTTGCATTGACAGGTTTGCTTTGCCACAGGCAGCATTGATAACAGCCATTGAGTCCCTGCTGTTCAGTCATGGCTCTTCCTCTCATTAAGCCACGGCTAGTCTTCAGGCTTCTCATCAGAACTTGTTCAATGACAAGATCTGTTGACAATCCTGCCCACTGGCGATCACTTCTTACAACATGAAAGCCTGCTTTTAAGTCACAATATACATCAGGATGCTCATTCCAAAGGTTAATCATTGACTGGAGATAACACTCCGTGCACTTGACATACAGGCTGTGTCCTGATGTGACAAGGTGTGGCAGCATTTCCAAAACAGTTTGAGTTGTAGCTTCCACCATAAAGAAAGTCTGTGTCAAACCACTAACAAACTAGGTATATGGCACGTTTGTTCAATTGTATGTGGCTTCGGAGCAAATAAAGACTTTGGAAGATTATCGAAGATTGCCAGGGATAATCTACAGATGTTTTGACTTTGGCTTATTCAGCACTGAAACAGGGCAAACTTGTCAGTACCTTTTTTCCCTCTCGTTAATTCTTTTCGTCATCTCCATAATTTCCCCTTCCATGCTTTCAGGATCATCGGTTTCCCCTGAATTCTCTCTGCTGTTAAACTCGGTGTGATGTACAGCCATGTCTTATGTAAGTAAAAACAATAACATAACAATAACATGAAGGAGAATGTTCATGCGGAGAAAACTATGTAGGTGAAAGAATGCGAAATCTTGAAGTGCGGATAACTGAACATTCGAACATCTGCCACACCTCGGTACCAGCACATCACCTTTTGGAAAACCCAAGCCACTCATTCCAGTGGAAAGTCCTTTGTTCGGCAAAGTCGTACTTTAAGAGAAAGATCATCGAGGGACTAATTATCCAACAGAAGAGCCCAACTTTGAACAAACAAGTCAATTGCTATGTTGCGCAGTTGTTCCCTTCGGAAATAACTTGAGTATAAAAACAATGTAAAACATGGTTAGCCTAAATCGCACTTCGGTTAGCCTAAATAGCACTCTGATTAGCCTACAGTTAGTTTGACAACTTGTCAAACACCTTTGCTCTTATTGGCGATCTTTATCAGCTTCTATCTCTTTCAAGTGAGTTGCCTACTGTCCTGTGCAAGATGTTGGATGCGCTCTTGATTTGTTTGACCTCACTGGCTTTCTGATTCAATTTTTTCCAAAATGGAATCTATCGCAGCATTGACCTCGAACTGCTTTTAGTCTCCTTTTTTAACTTAAACTGGACCACCTCCTTGTTGATCTTGCTTTTCCGTTCGGTCTCCAACTTATTTTCAAGATAGTCCTTGAACAGCGAAAAAACCTGGTGCACTACTGCGCCGTCAGGTTGATTGCTAGTCGTTGTTCGCCCTGATGGGAGAACTGGAGCAGAAGATGTGGAAGATTCGAATTCGTCTTCAGCACTGATCGGGAAGATAGATTTTAAAACTAGCAAAGTATTAAACTGCGTGGATCGCAAGCGTGAGTGAATATTCAACGGTCGAAGAAAATATTAATATCAGGAACTAACTAATCACATGTTGTATATCGCACGTACACCAAGTGCAAAAGAATTTAGCATAACTAATTACTCTGAATACCAGCGGAAAATACCTTTTTCTTTTTCTTTGCAATTGTGCAGACAACAGTTCCAGGAACTGGTTTTTATTTATTTCTTTTTTCGACTTTTCCACACTATAACCCACAATATTCTTTATAGGTTGTTAACATGTTATATTGACTTTACTGAAAATGAAGGATGCCAACATGTATATTTTCTGAAATCTTTCTAGGTCGATCTCCAGCCAGGATTACGAGGTAAGGATTTCGAGTGAGGATTTCTGCTCTTACCCCATGCATTGTCTCCCTCAATCGAGCCAATGAATCGTACAAAGCCGAAATCAGTGAATCTGTTAGAAAAAACAGAACGTTATAAAATGGAAAAGATTTTGCCAATACTGCCTTTCACTTTAATTCTCTGTACACTAGCAAATTAAATATCATTTTGGGTGTAAATGATGCGTAATTTCCGAGCAAGCGAGCACCTCCAATGCTTCTGAATGTGCTTCGGTTTTCTCAACATGTGCACCATTCAGACAGAATTCATATATTTGACTTAAATTGCAGTCCATCTCTCCAAAATATTCTTCAGTTGCAATTTTCTCCATTCAGGTTTAATACACAGCTTATTAATTTCATTCAGCTCTGCCAGCTGCAGACATTTATGCTCAGGGAACATAACATTTAAAAGTGTTTTGTTTGATCCTCAAACCTAAAAAACACAAAACACTGAGACAGTTCACCACCTCTGCCTGCATGGCGGAACTCTTGATCACAACATTCAAGTGATTTGGGCATGCCAAAGAGAATAACGAGACAGACATCTAGTTTATCAATGCCCATGCCGAAGGCAACAGTTGCACGCATGACTGTGGCTCTACCTGTTTGCCATGTTTCAATTTTTTTTTGTATGGATCAAGTGCCCCATGGTAGTAGGTGGCATTGATGCCCCTTACTCTGTAACAAGTATGCCATGTCTGCAGACAGCACACAATTAAGAGTAAGAAGAAAACTTTATTTATCCACGGGATCACATTCATCAGTTAATGATCTTCCAGAGATCCGTGCTCTAATATAATTACAAAATGGAATTTAAAATAAATAATGAGTTCAAATATGTGTAGATATATATATTATTTAACAATTCTTTTAAAACTATTTATTTGTGGTCAATTCCACATTAGTTTCTGTATTCCTCAGACTTGTTGCTGGTCTTGATGTTTTTAATAGCTTAGTGCTCTTGTTTCGACTCGTGGATTAAACAACAAGGTATTTTATGTTTTTTCCCCCCAGCCAGCTACATGAAACTTAGTTTTGCACTTAAGCTGTAGATCCACATAAATGATCGATCGATAGAACCTGGAAATGATCATCTTACATGAGGCGAAAACTCTTACTTTAAGCATCTTCTATCTAAAATGTCTAAATGTTTATGCGACATCAAAATAGCTAGAAATCATTCCTTGCCAGGTGAATTTCTTCTGTCTTTCAAGAATTGATCTAGTGAAAAATTCCATTCAAGTTCGTACCAAAACTGTATATTGCCAATGCTTTTCTGAAGTGTCTTATACTGATCAAATCTAATATTTTCAAAACATGCTGTGCAAGCATTCTACTCTTCTATTCTATTCTTCAGGCGACTTAAATGGCCAACTGCAGAAATGAAAATCAACACTTCTTGCTTAATAAAAAATAGTTTTAAAGTGGTCCACCTTAAAACATTTACTGCTAGCAGGAAACAGATGTAAAGCTTTCTTCTCCAAGTAGTTTTGCTGCTTATTGCTTCCTTCAGGCACTAAGATTTTCCAGATCGGAGATGTCTTCCTGACAAAAAGCGTAGTAATCAAAGGCAAAGAAATTTTTGGACAGTTTGAGTTAAAATGACAACTTTTTGGAGAAGTCAGCATGGCACGTCTTACTCCATGCTATTCCCCGTGACCTCCTGAAATTCTCGACCGATATCATATGTATTTTTGGCCACTGGCATCCATTTCGATTGTCAGCAAAAGACCTTGACCTCCATTTCATCTTTGGCATCCAAGTCTTGTCTAAAAACCCGCTCATGGTCAGTAAAGCAAAGAGACCCAGAAATGATTAGGCAGGGAGCATCCATTCAATGTGCATGTTGAAATTCAATATTGCATGCATTCTCCACCTCCAACTCCCTCTCTAAGAATTGATAAATAACTTATTGATTGCTCTCTTACTTAATGGTTGGCTGTAAACATCCTGGTATAGGATGCCGTTCGTTCAGGTATTTAATTTCTATTTTGTTCTTGTTTACTTTGGACTTCAAATTTTCAACCTCAGTATTCATAAACTTTAAGCCATTGTCCATTTCTCCAAGTGACTTCTCAACTGCGTTCTTTCTATTTTCCAGTGTAGCAATTTCACCTTTGATGCTTTTCACGGTTGTCTCTAAAATTGTAAATTTTTGCAGAATGCCTTTTACCATGGTTTCTAGGCTGTTTAGTTTTTGTAGGACTAGTTGTAACTGGGAAGTGAGGTCTCCTTCTGCTCCGTCGCCTGTTAAATGCTGACATACACGAAAGGACAGAAAAAAACCGGGAGCAATTTACGTCATGTCTTCACTCTGCTATGACAGGCCCAGTCAAGGCATTACGATGGCCTTGACACTTGTTGAGTGTTCTCTCTTATGTTCTTGTAAAGTTCTTGCTACCACAGGAACCACAGGAATTTGAAGCCGAGTCATGAATGTAATATGGCGATCAATTGGTTTCAAGATCACTATTTGTGCTTTTGATTTCCTTTTCTTTGAAGATTTTTAGGCCTTTCATTTTGGCATGTTTGTATGCATTTGTTGTCAGCACATCAAATCCACCTGGAGATGGATTTTATTCTGCTGTGAGAAGGTGAAGGTGTTCTTTACTTGGCATTTTTAACGTATCAAGAAATTACCTATTGCTGTGGCTCAACTTAACCGATTAATCTCAAAACAATGGGCCTATTGTTCATAAAGTCACGAAGCCTGATCGGAAATTTTTTGGCACAACAAATAAGTCACACATCATAAGTTTTTCTTTCCTCAAATGAACTGTTACTGGTGTACCCTCAGGAAAAATTGACCTCTGCTGTGCACATCAAGGTGATCACAGCCCATACTAACTGTCCATTTCTTCCTCACTAAATCCAAATCTCTTTATAAAAAACGAAGTACAGCATAACTTTTCCTTTTTTCTAATGCATTATACAAGCTAGGTATACTGCTTAAAACATTTTTTTGAGTTTTGACTTTCTGCTTCTATGAAGTGGATCGTGCGGTAACAAGTTAGGAGGTGTGATTGAAGTTTTGTTCTTGCGCATTTAATCTTCTTCTGAAACCTGGACATTGTCATAGAAGGTATCTTGTCCAAAACCTTTCTTTTCTAGTTTACTCAGAGAGTCCAGAAAATTTTCAGCTGATTTAAGTAAAGTAAAGTAGAGAAAAGTAAAACTTTATTTACACAGGCTGGCCCATCCAGCTTTAAGGCTGGTCTCCATAGGGGCCCTTTATGTTAAAAAACGACCGGTATCTTTTGGGGGTCAACAAAAGCGGCTTACCCAGCACCCAGATTGGTCTCTTTTTGGGGTTCTTTTCAAAATCTCCAATGAGCATCTCCGTCCCTTTGAAATGCAAGTCCCCCCTCCCCCACCAGCTGTACCCAAAATAACCCCTGCTACTATTCAACCTCTTCAGAACACCTTTTTTTACAGACCACCTCTTATAGGTAAATCACTGCTTACAAGAACATTATTTCTGTATTGTGTACATACTCAAACTGTAATCACTGATTTGACATTTGTCATTTCAGCTACAGAAAGCAATCAGATATGAGATAAGACCAGATGAAAAAAATCGAAATAAAAAACCCAAACCCCTTTCTTGGCTTAGATCTTTTTATCTCTCTTGGGGTTTTGCTGCCAATACAACAAATCCAGATGGGTTATTTCTGAAAATCACCCTTTTCTGTTTTGCATACTTTTTAGATTTAAGAATCACTACTAACCCGTCAATGTTACATATGGTTCCTCTTGACATTTCCTCGGCCAGTGTCTTATTAAGATAATATTGAACTCTTCCCACTACTTACCTAATGACATTGCGTACTTTGTAGCTTTTTTCAGCGATCTGCTGTGCATCGTTTGGTCAGGCAGTCTGCACAATAGGGCACACTCATCACGTCCACCGACTTCCCTTTCCACAGCCACACAAGCTCCGACAGGAAGCTTTATCCCAAGCTGAACACACTTTTTCCGGGTGAACATCATTGGAGTCCCACTCAACGTTGATGGCAAAACACTCCAAAAATTTTGTTTCGAACCGCTGTTTTAAAGCAGCTCTAGACAGTTTTCGTCTTTGACAGGGTTTTCCCACACAACCAGCATCTTTTCTTCACGAAAGCGATGTGCTTTTCCATCAGACTGCAAAAGAACATTACACGAACATGACGTAAGCAGTCCAGTCGATGTATCACTTTACAAATAACGTGCATGGCGCAACACATAGTTGCATCGTCAAAACCACAGCACTATGTGAATAACTCTTGCACTACAACGAAAGTAGTACGAAATCGAAGCAAATTTTATGCAGATTTCAAAATAATTTTTCCAAAAGATGGGAAAAATTGCTACGCACCTTTTTTCTTTAGATGTTTACGGTCCGATTTTTTAAAACCAAATTCTAACAATGTTATTTGTAAGTGATCTGCGGCTTTTGAACTTGTGGAACTGTCCTTTTCATCCATTAACTTGGTGCTTGCAATTTCTGGATTGCATAATGAGTAGTTAACACCTCGAATACCATAAGCTGTCGATTGGAGTTAACACAGATGAAATGAAAAAAAAAAAAGCTTGTGCTTTTAAGCTTATTTAGATGGTACCATCGCCACCAATTTCACCTGTGTTGTTAATGTACTTTTTGAAATCCCCTTAAACAAAGTCCTGTTAAGCGACATATTCCCTGTTTAAAGAGGAGTAGACCTTTGAGTATTTAAAAGTTGATCCATATTGTGGAAACCGCCAGCTTTTTTTGTGAAAAGGTTTCAGCTTCCTCATTTCCTTAAAAAAAGGCGAAAGGCTACTTCTTTTTTCACATCTGCTTCAGTCTGACATTTGATTTCAGACCATCATTGTCACGTCTCCTTTTCCTGTTTTCTGGTTTCTCACTTGTACAATCCTCTTTGTCTGAGTCAGTACACTAATGTTGCCCATGTATTGAAGGCTGCATCTCTTAAGGCCTTTTTTCTCTCACTTTTCTCCTGCTCACTTCTTTCGATCAGAATGAAATGCAAGATATTTTTCATGAGTCTCGCGTTAATTGGTCAACTACTGTTCCTTAAAAGATTTCACCTAAATAGTTCTTTTGCGTTTCTTAGGTAAAATGACTAAAGCCCCCTTTCTTCTAATTAACTGCGCTGCGCAGTTCTTGCTCTGCACAGGGTTTATTATTATTTTTCGTTTTGTCGGTGACCTGTACCAAACCTCCACTCGGTAAGGCTCATGTCACGCGATGTTTAGAAGCTACAAATCAGTAACAAATGGAAACATTTTCTTATTTTTTGTCTTTACAAAGAATGTTTAGTGTGAAATATTCGATTTTGAAGCGTTTTATTCAAAGGAAATTCTAAATTTTCATGCGTCGAAAGAAAAATATATTTCAGCGGGCCAGAATCTGTGAATAAATACCATTACGTTGGTGTAAAAGAATGTGCTGACATGACAAGTTTCACTTTCGATCGGCTAGACCTCGAGTCACGTAGTTTTTCAAAGCTATTATCAGCTACCTTTCAAATCTTTGCGAATCCATTAATCTTTACTTACAAAATTCAGTGTGAAGTATTTTGAGGCGTTTGAATCAAAGAAAATACTAAAATTTAACGCTTTAAATAAATACGCTTTAGCGGGCAAGAATTTACATTTATTTACAGTACGTTTGTGTCCTGGAATGTGCTGGCGTTAACAAATTTTTACTTTCACAAGGCACTGATCGGCAAGAATCATGCAATGCTCTGAAATGGTTTAAATCTGCTACAAACGGAAACTACCCAAATCCTCTGGTCTAAACTTAGCATGTTAAGTGTGAATTATTCGACTTTTTAGCGTTATTTATTTTTGGAACTGTGTCATCTATAGGATTTCTGAAATCTGATGGAAAACCACTGAGACAAGCATGCCCTAACTTGCAAGGGTTACGTCATTGGTAAATTAATTCCCCAGGGAATTTCCATTCAGCAAAACACAGGTCTAGTGTTCTTCTCAAATTTGATTTTCTTATTTACTCCAATATATTCCATTTTCGGAGCTGGTTATTCAATCTTTAAACGGTAATTCAAGACAACACTGGATGCTGATTTAAAAAATTTTTTTGTTTCACGGATCAGGATCGTGGGAATTAAATTTGGCCACCATTAGCATATAAGAAAAATGTTTAATTTCGGATGGAACTAGTCAACCATGAAATGTCACGCAAAGTGTTTTCTTACCATCTTGTTTGTCAGTCGCAACAGTGTTCGACGCATGTAAAGGGGATAAGGGGAGGGGGGGTGCATTTTTGTTCCCCCCACATGGCTCCCCTAAAGTGCTCACGAGACCAGCGCAGTTGTAAGCTCTAAGAGCTCTTGTTATCTTTATGCATCAAAGGATGTTGTACAGTATCTATAACATAAAATGTTTGTGGCTTTTCATTTTTTGTGAAGTTTTCTACAGCGCAGAACATATCAGTCTTCCTAAACTAATAAACATTGTGTGTAATGATATAACCCAAACAGTTCTCACAATCAAATCTCGACAAAATTCATCCTGCACATTAAGTTTTTCAAGGATTTTCAGGTGCAACATGGCATACAATAAATAATTTACTTACTGAATTTTCAAATAAAATTACATTTTTCTGTCTCGCTGCCAGGTAACTGCGCCTCATTATTGAAGTATTCTTTGAACTTATCCCTGACTCTTTTAGCATAGTTGGATGGATTGTTACCATGAGTCAGCCTTGCTAAAGGCCATAAGTGGATAGCTGAACAGTGTCAAAACATCAGGTGGGGCATTGATATCTTTTGATTGCCCATTGAGTAGAAGTGGCCAGGGTGACAATTTTGACTTTGCTTGGTTGAAGGGGAATAAGGGCTCGAAAAGAAAAAAAATGCCATCATTGCCAAAAACATTTTTAACAATTCTTCTGTCTTTCAAGATCCAGATCTTCTTGGATATAAGGCTTCATTAAAAATGGCTTGAGGGCAAAAGCGTCATCACTCACATTTAGATACACACCTGTATACAAAACCAGCAGTGTATCTCTATCCCCCAAAACCCGTATACATGTAAAACCATTTCAAAACACGTCTATCATTAGTTTGAAAACCAATATAAACCGTGCTCGAAGTTTTGAAACGTCGGGATGTCTCTCGAAGTTAATATGTTTATTAACAAGAGCTGTATTAAAATGGCTACGGCTGACGCTTATACGGCTACTGGAATTAAACTTCAAAGAAAACGTGACACTGCAGATGTCACTTTTTAGAGTCTATTTAGTGAGGCGAAAATTTCTATGTGAGTCGGAATTTTTTTTGTCGAGTGCAGATACATGACACAGCAGCTGTATTAGCGCCAGCTGTAGTTATTTCATTCCAATCCGTAGCATTGTGTGATGTCAAAGAAAGCTTGTAAAGTCATCCTTAAGCCCTAGCAGCTCTAGGTTTACAGGTCCAGGCGATTCGGTGGAACCACTCTTCTGCCAGATGATGTCTGGACCGGGGTATATTCTTTGTCCGACTCGTCATCGCTGTCGCAACTTTCACATTCAGGCAAAATATCTGCTATATCATGAAGTTCGTTTAACAATTGTTCATATAGCTCCTCGGAGAGCTTTATGAAATCCTCTCCTTTCTGAAAAGCATTCTCGTCAGCAATACTAACTACTGCATCGCGATGAACGTTGCACTTTTTGTGGTGGGTGAAGTGCAAACAATCATCAAAGGTTGGCACGTATATTTGAATATCAAAATACGAGTCTTCGTCGTTATCAGTGACATCCGTTTCGACACATCCTATGAAGAAGGGACCATTGGTTGATACTTCTCTGATGTGATCGTGTTTCACAACTAGCACAGCTCCGGATTGAAACAAAACAGTTCCACGAATCTCAGTAGGCGCAGTGCTATCTTGACTATCTTCAGAACGAGAAATCCTTACTGGCTGGTTGACCAAGGTAGAGAAATTTAAAGGTTGCGGTGGAGGGTCAGGTGTGGTGTAGACAAAGATGGGAAGTGTGCCAACGTTATCTTTGGTGCTTTGGTTTCTCACCGTCAGTTGTCGCACAGGCTTTCCATAGTTGTCCCTCCAATCTCTCATCAGTTGTTGATCTTCCTTTGTCATTTGTACCGATGACTGGCAAGGAACTGATGGAAGAGCTTGAAAGGCGAGTTGCATTGTTTCTGGCGCTTCATAGTAGGATGATGGTGATGTATAATACAAGAAGCCAGTGTCTGTCAACTGCTTTAAGGACTCGCGGATGGTGGGAGCAAACAGGTGCGCAAATTCCAATACAGTTGGCATGTCATTCCTTGATCGCATCTTGCTGAAAAAAATTCTCGACGACAAGGGTCAGGGTCGCTGCCAGTTTCAAGACTTTGTGAAAATCTGGACTTTTTTGATCCAGAAATCCACCAAGAACTGACAATGAATCTGCCAAAATTTCCAAACTTCGCCTGCTCTTTGTGGATATTGTTCCTTGTGGGCCTTGCGTTGCCGTTTTTCTTCCCATTTTGGTTTGAACTTCATCTACCCATTGTTCTAACATTGACCTTATTTTAGTTAGCGAGGAAACAGCTTCTGCGATGGTATGCACCTCTCCTGGTACTCCCCTAAGATGAATTCCAAACATTTGCAAAGAGAGGTTGTAGGAGTGATAAGCTTGACAGCCCCTGCAGCTGTGTCAGTAACAAACACAGTTGTCCCTTCGACACATACGGTCAAAATTAATCAAAATGTTCAAACATCAATTAAAGACTTTAAACCAGGCATGTCGTGAAAGCTGCAACAATGGAGTGTTTTTTTCCATTACATATTCGGCTATCTTAAGTCAACATACCTTCACAACGACTTGAACAGCACTCTCCTGAACCTACAATAACATCCATGTCTGTGGGTGTGCTATGCATCAGACATCGCAAACAGATTTGAAGCTGTGTGACGCGCTTTTGGATACGCTCTGCCGTATCTTCACCGGAAACTTTTTTCCAGTATGCTCTATGCCGACTGGCAGAGATAAATTGTTATCCACCGATGTGATAATTCCACACTTTACTTCGGTAACAAAAGAGGCTTTCAGAGTGGCTGGGTCAGGTGACGGGTTTGTCTTCACATAATCCAAGTTAACTGGAAACAGAAGCCCTACCAAAGTTTTAAGGCGGGTGTCAAACTGCAGCCCAGGTTTGATACTCATTCCGTCGGTAGCCAGACTAACTGGAATGATGCGAAGATGTGGTTGTTCAATCATGCAGCGGATTTACTCCACTTTCTTCCAGCTGCGCAATTAACAGATACGAGACCAGAAGACTTTTTATGATTCCATCTTTGGTTGTGTAGCCAGCCTTCTCTTTGCCTCTCGTTTTCTTCGAGGGAGCGAATGGAAGGTTCCAGTCGCTCCATCGAAAGTCGTATGTTCCCCCTTTCTTCTGGCCCTTGAAGCCGGGGCCACGAAGCAAGTTCATAATTTTGGAAAGTAAGAGTTTCAGTGAACAAAATCACATCTTTGTCATGCGAAAACTGCTGTCTAGCATCTCCCGACTTCTGTGTGAATTCTAACTCATTTTTAATCACTTTGTAAAAAATGTGTTCTTTTGTAAGATTCCCAGTCTGCAGTTCCCTCTGCAAAGCCTCTACCACTGGGTCTAGGTCCTCTAAATTCCTGCAATGTAATCAGAAGATCGAAGAATTGAATCACACGAGGCATGGTTTATTGTGGGTAGGAAAAGGCAAATCTGTTAACGAGATTAATTCATTTGAAAAATTGTGGGATATTCTACATATGTCTGAATTTATCAAAACCAGGTCAAGGAAATTTTCACCGTTTTAAGCGAAATCGCTGTAAACGCGTTTTTATCTCGCCAGAAACTATCTCCAAACTCGATGATATAAAAACTAAAGGGAATGTCAGTCTTGTTTTCTCTTCTCCTCTCTCTTCTTCACCTTTCAGCGCTGTATTTCTTTTTTTTTTTCCCCTTTCTTGTGGCGTTTTGAGCCTATTCTCGCAGTAACGTACTTGTTCAGGAATACTGACGTCACTTTTCTTTGACCCTGTTTTGATAAATTCAGACATACATATATATGCATATACGTCATATACGCCATTGGTAAAAATGCGTGGGATAACTGCTGAAATGAACCGAAGCGAACTTACACAAAGCCGTCACTGTTCGTATCAATACTGTCGTCCAATTCAGACACTTCATCTTCTGAGCTCTTGTATGACTTGTCCTCCCCATCTATATGTATTATTTCAGATTGCTCATCCTCTTCACTTTTATATATATATATAAAAAAAGAAACAAGAGACAGATGCATTTATTAAACAGGATCTTTATTCCATTTTTACAAGACTTTACAAAGTATTATTGTTTAAGAAACAAACTGAAAAAATGCAATTTTCGTCTCAGAAGTCAAATAAGATCGTGAAAATAAACAGCTTCTGTTTGCATGCATTCAAAACATGACATGAAAACGACATCTTACATTGATTGCTGAGATTGCATTTTTGAAAAAATATCTCGCAGATCCCCGCTCTTTACCACTTTACAGCTCTTCCAGTGATCTATTGAAAAAAAACAAACAAAAAAAAGTTTGCAAGTCTAATTAAGAACTTATAAGTCTGTCGCAGTTACTCGTAAACTGAATAAAAACAGCAGGAAAGGTAGGTAAGGTAAATTTTTATTACACGTGATACATTCCCATTCAGGTAAAAAAATGCATAAAAAACAGCTGTACTAAGAATTGCTAACTACATGTAATGGGAGAAAAAAACAAACACCTGTTTTAAAAGGGGGCCGTGTATGTTTAATTTTATTTTGTTTTTTTATTTTTATTATTTTGTTTAATTTTTAATTTCCCGGTTTCCTTTTAAAATCATTTGAAATAGTGCTTGATACTTACTATCATTAAAATGTTGGTGGTATCGCAACCTGTTTACCATTCTTGTACATTTTCCACACTTGATGTGGATTTCGGTTAAGGCTTTTGAACCCGGGTAACGGCTTTCCACATCTGAAAAATGAAAAGAATTTAACAAACAAAAATTGTGATTAGTGTCGACCAGTGTTACATTTCGCCATTCGTCGGTTACATTTCGAAACTCGTCTAGGACGTTTGGGCGTGAACATAAGGCATTATCGATTATCAAGAATGATTAAGGGACAAAGTAGTGAAAGGTATTTAAATAACAAAAGCTAGAGCTAATTTACATACTATTAGGAAATGATTTTTCAACTGAGAGGGCGAAAGATATGGACGTCGACATAGTAATGATAATGATAATGATAACAACATACCCTGCTTAAACTTGGCAAAGAGTTTCTGTTGCTCCTGAAGCCTCTGAAACTCAAAATTCTCTACTCGACCAGTATATTCTCGGAGCGTCTGTAGTAATTGTTCGTCTTTCAGTACACGCTCGTTACGCTTGTAGGGACCGCGGGACATGGGCGCTCCTGGGTGTTTACTGGACTTTGTATTCTTTGACGTGTGGCAAGGCCCTTTGCTCAGTACTGTATTTCCTGTAGCTGAACTGTTGGGTAGAAACAAGCATTAAAACGAACTGCGTCAGGTTTTTTTTATTTCTTAGTTTATAATGAACCATAAAGATATGTGAACAGCATCTTCTAACAAAGAGCTTTTTAACTTTGATAAAAAGATCAAACACAAGTTGTAACGATACTTACCTATTATACTGTACTGTCCGATGCCACTATAGAGTCTGGATATAGGATTCTGCCACTCAGTTTGGCTACTTGTGATGTACGTCTTGTCTTCTCTGGAGTTCCCGATGTCAATATTGAAGTCGCCAATCTGACATCTCCTTGCGTCGCTTGAAAGCCCATACTCTGAGCGGAGATCTTTTTTGAAGGTTTGAAGATCTGAATGTTTCTCACTCAACGAAACAAGGGTGTGCCTGAAGCTCGATCTTTTATTGTGATTATATTTGTAGACCTCAATTGTCGCATCACATTTTAAGTGAGCAGTAGGACCTGTAGGACCTGTAGGACCTGTCGACTGTTGCTCTCCAGGCTCTTTATCGTTTACAGGGGATGTCAGGGATGTCAACGTCTTTTGCACGGAACGTGGATTGCCCGACTTGCCTGACCTCTCAGGTTTCTTGCAACTTTCCTGCTCACTTTCGTCACTCTCAGTTTCATCTCAAAACTCTCGCTTTGATTTCTTTGACATGCCTTCTGACAATTCGTGTTTCCGTTTCTTGCTGTCCTTGCTCGAAGTGGAATCACCTAGAGATTTATGTTATTTGAGTGTTGTTAGCTCACCCGAAAGAAAGTCAAAGCCGCAAAGGAATAGAGTCAAAGCTGTAAAAATAGACTTTTTTTATGACCTTGTATGACCTTGTATGGGAAACCCCCCCTCCCTTGACCTCCCTTCCGCAGATGCCCCTTTCAGGAAAGCATTCGCCAAACTTGACGAATGTTAATTTATTATTTAGGGTACGACCAGCACTGTTTTGCGCTTTTTAAAATTTTCCCATACATTTTCCCATGGATGTTTCGCAGATTTATGTTCCGATTTGGTGAGTTGGCGGTTCTTGCAAAAACCATAAAAAAATTGAATTATTGGCCTTAACCAGGCGCTTTTTGAGTAACAAATTAAGAAATATGTGGCTGTTAGTGGTAGCATGATGAGGTCTCAAGAAAGAAAAGGAAGCCAGGAAAACGCACATGTGATTTTTTTTTATCTCCAGCGAACTTTATATCTGGTACATGACCGTATTTGTCAGCGACGCTGTCCTGCTGCGGTTTTATTCCGTTGTCTATGTGGTTTCTAATTGACCTCATTGAGCTCAAATAATAAATGATTTGAAACTTTCATAATCTTAAAAGTCACAATTACTTCGCTCTGGTACTCAATTTAGTAAAGTTTGCTCCAGTTCTACCGGGATTCTAATAACAGACGAGAACTCGTGGACCATGCACTGATGTCACTTATCACTGCTGATCATGCCGGTTCTGAGTCCTGACCAGTCGTGTCAGTAGTTTTCCAGTACTTTTAATTTACTTTCGCCTACCTGTCTTTTCTCTATGTCTTTTCTTCTTCTTATCTTTCCTGTGCTTGTGATTAGGCATTCTGTCTTAAACCGAAGTCGATCGAAACATTCACAAACACCACAACACAACTGGTCACAATTGACTGCTCCCGCTAAAAGATCGCTAAAAGGTCAAAAGAGTCTCAAAACGGCTGACAGCTGAGCACGTGCGAACCTTACCAGGCGAGATCAAATGTCACACGGCATGTTATATGAGTGACCCATGAGTGACTGTTACTGATCGTTAGTGCGTGACATTCGAAGCGTAACGCGTAACAAGAGAGGGAATCTTTTTAGAGACGCTTTAGACCACATCAGGCGATGTTAACAGTATTTAGTTTTTCAAATACAATACTAAGTGATCCTAAGTCGCTGTCGAATGTCTAAACAGACGAAATTCGCTGTCCATTTTAAACTTTTTCCCATCGCTTTCGCAGATTGCAGCAGTACTCTCGCTTGTGGTCATTTCATTTCCCTGATGTCGCTGTTTCAACGCCACGTCGCTCGTCGGAATTTACCCTATCAGGGCCTCTATACATGGTGAAGTTAACAGTGGGCTGTTGCTCTAAAATGAAACAAACATACCTGAGTTTTGTCAGTAACATACAGTGCAGCCCCAACAAAATGGTGGCACCCAGTTGTTTTGCTACCTGTACTTACCTGAATGTGACTTATTCTGGGGGCCGCAGATGGTTCTACTGCTCCATAATACAGAATACCTCCATCTCTGAAATTCAAAACATTTTTTTAAACTTTACATACCATACTGTACATTACATTTCCCTACCTAAAAAACAAAGAGAAAAGAGAAAAAATAGTAAAATGAAAACAAAATTCCAGCATTATTTTCAAATCAGCAATATTTTGATGTGCGTATAAATACAGTGCAAAAAAAATGCCACATGGTAAAACAGAATTGGAAAATGGGGCAAATTAAAGTATTTCACAACTTTACATTTGCAAGTAAGGTTACAAACTCATATTGTGAAACTCAGTCTACTGTTGTTTACATTTTTACATACTAAAGCCATAAGGTCCACAGAATGGATGTCTGAACTACCAAAACACAGATGTTTTCTTAACATTTATATCCAAATTAACCAGAGAAGTCGACCAATAACAGAAATGCAAACATAGCTCTATGGGAAAGACAAGGACGCATCCGAGTAAATAACAAACTGATGATGTCATTCACTATGCCAATATTAGGCATCATTCAAATAACTGTTCCACACATTCTCTACTAAAATTCAAGTATAGTAAATAGTACCTCTGTTAGACTGGGCAGCAACACTTTGTCTAGCCTCACAAACACAGGCTTGTTTTTGAAAAGGCCATGTAGAATTACCCATATTCCTTCTTGACCTGGTGTCAAATTGACCAAATTGAAGAGCTCTACAAGTTATGATAAGATACTCCCTGTACTAACCTTAAATACACAACAACACAAGTTGTTACAAAATTAAACCGTGAATGATGTTGCATTTTGGCTTACAGGAGTAATGTATGAACTTTTTATAGAAATTCTTTGTGTTTTTACAAGTGGTACTGTTCTTGACAAATGAGAAGAGTTTTAAAGTAAATGGTTTGAACCCAGGAGTATCAGTAGTTCGTATAGTGTGATCGTCCGGGTGAGAGTAGTTCTGAGAAGAACTGTTGTTGGTGACTGACGTTTCGACAACCTGAGTGGAAGTCATCTTCAGAGTCAAGTGAAAAGTTGTTGTCAGTCGATGATGTTATAAGTCTGGTCCGTTGAAGCTGATTGGTCAGTTAAGCCGTGATGTTATTGGCTGTAAGACTCGTGTAAAGTTTGTCATCAGTAATTGGTCAGTTTCGATCCGTCTATTGTTATTGTGAGAAGAGTTTGGTACTTCATTCAGTACTTTGAACTCTTTATAAGTTTCCACTTGTAAAAAATAAGCAGTTTTGTTTTTGTGAAAAGTAGTTATCAAGAAGTGCTGTGTTTATCTGCCGGTGTTGCAATCCGATGAGGTTTACCATCATCTGCAGGTAGAACGGTATGTCTAAAAGGTGTCGTGTGGTCCAGTGTAGGTGATGAAGCCATGTTGTCATTGCTTGTCAATATTTTCATACAAAAAAACATGGAGGTTTCTGATGTTTTTACTGATAATTGGCAATTAAAGGAAAGGCTAAGTTAGATATAAAATAACTATTCAAAGTGGCTAGGAGCCACTAAACTCGGAAAATTTATTATGAAACAAGAATCGAAAACAACAAACTGACAAATAGAGATTTGCTAAAACAAATGATGTTAAACTTTCCACTGTTCAGTTTACTTCACTAGCTTAGTTTCATTGTCATCTAGCTGCTCATCGAGAGCAGACCGAAAGGGCAAGTGATAGAGTTCCCATCAGTTGCAAATTGTTTTCTTTCTTTTATATTTCCTTTTTGTTTTTTGAAGGTTAGGCAAAATAATAATATCATTAGAAAAATTAAGTTTTGGTCTATTTCAAGAAAACTGACATTAGTACAATATTTCGGCTGGTAGTTAAGCATGCATGTACCGTATTTATTTGGCTATATAAAGCCGAGACCCTAGACTTTTAGTTTTTGGAACCAGTTAGACTCTGACAAAAAATAAACCCAAATCACTCGGCTATAAGCCGACCCAATTTTTCCTTCAAACTTTAAAACAATCCACGTGCAGCGAGCCAGTCAACATATTCGTTAAATCACAACTATGTAATTGAAAAACAACAAAACACTGATAAAGAATGAAATTATTAATAGAACCGTACACAAGCGTGACAAAACATTTCACCTGAGTTCAGAATCCTATCTCAAACAATCACGCATTCTTCTGAAGAATTAAGCGGTTATCGATCATCATGCCAAAAGCTACTGGTTTTCAAACAACTAAACCTTCAAATTGAAAGTTGTTGCCGAGGTAGAGACAGTTCAGAACAACTGCAAAATCGCCAGAGAATACGGGATGATTCAGTAAATCTTCAAATCGTCGCAATTCGCCAAGTTGTTAGCGAAAAGATCAAGCAGATCAAGCGGGTGAACTTTAAATGTCATCAAAACGAGACATGTGCTGTTACCAGTATTTGTCTAGTACTCTGAATCCAATCAAACTTTACTGGAGTGGTTTCTTTTAGCAGAGAAGTCGTGGTATTTTAAGTTTTCGGTTTCGAACAAGAATATTACATCACATACAAGCTGATTTCTGTCAGATCGTGTTACAATGTTTACCAAGCGCGTGGGAACAGCAGCTTCTGATTGGTCAGTTTCTGTTGTCGCCACAACAAGCCAAAAAGATCGATTCCTGACCCTTCTTCTCTTGAAAAGTCACGTTAGCAATTTAACTAAACTTTAAGGAAAGGAACAAAAGGAAAGGAACAGTCTCAAGAACAGTCTCAGGCAGAAATAATTATTGTAGAAGAGATTGCAAGGAAATTGTTTAAGACATGCGGGATTTCGAATGCCCTCGTCTGTTCAAAAGACGATCACAGTACGCCGACAAAATAAATAATATTCCAGAGCGAGCCGATGGACGACGAGTTCCAGCCTAAATATCAAAGAAAAGGCGAATAAAAACTTCATTCCTAACGTTGCTTCATTAAACCAAATGGTTTCTAAAGAGCCGCCACTAAAATGAAAGGTAATGACCAAGAATAAATTACAAACGCTTGCTAATAATTTTCGTTTGTTGATGATCGCTCGGCCTCGGCTTATAGATGAATATTTCATTCAAATTTAACTATTTTCTAGTACCATCGAATTTTTTTCGGAAATACTCGGCGATAAATTGAAACCCCAATTTTTTTTAGTTTTAACCAGTTCTCAGTAAGATTTGGTGAAAATATATAGCCTTTGTGTACTTCATATATGCGCATGCGTTCAGCACAAAATTCCGTGTGCTTGAGTCTACGCCTGAAAGAATGCATACCACAAGGAGAACTTTGGGGTTTCAGAAACAAATATAT
Organism: Oculina patagonica; assembly: GCF_052425735.1. Taxonomy (NCBI): domain Eukaryota; kingdom Metazoa; phylum Cnidaria; class Anthozoa; order Scleractinia; family Oculinidae; genus Oculina; species Oculina patagonica. The sequence continues at coordinate 30,970,786 of NC_135761.1, forward strand.
AGCATTTGTGTACTTCATATAAAGTAACACAGATATGGCTCGCATTTTACCCAGCCCCCTACTCGCTTCACAAAGTTAATTGATTAATTCAATTTGATATTAATTAATTAATTGAATTAAATTGTGGACAGGAATTGAGTGAAGGATGGAAGGAGTGAAATCGGCCCCATAACTAAACTCGGAATTTTCCGAGTTAAAAATTCGGAAGATGGAGAAAAGTGTTTCTCATTCAGGTGTTAGGATAATGCAAGGAGCTGGTTGATTGAGCTTTACACCTTTATTTCCATCTAAATTAGGCATTTGATCTGGAATGAATTCAGTAGGTAGCCTTCTTTCCAAACACCATCCTCACTTCAGACGTAAGTTTATCAAAGTGCAAGAGAAAGCGGGAATCGTCTGCCATCAACTGATCACACCAGCAGTCCAATTTGCATCTAGAAACGTACGTGATTGTTTCCTTCATCATCATGCAGCCCTATTTCACGTTTCAGCTGTTCCAAGATCACTTCCTTGTTATAAACCACTCGCTTTCCATTGACAGTAGGAAGTTCTGCTGCAGTTGACATGAGCTGGACAACTTTTGAATAATATTTCAAAACGTCAATTGCATGTTGGCGGCTGCTTTGGTCTCTCTCCTCTCTATCTAATTTAATTGCTTCATCTCCAACATTGTACACAAATTAGTTCTTTGCAAACATTAAAAATGTTGGCTAATCACTGGTAGTTTTTTTGCTGTTGACGGGAACCATTTTGATGATGATCGAACAGATCGAAAACGTTTAGAATCAATTTTAACAGCTTTTACCTTAAGTTTTTATTTTTAACATTTTGTAGTTATTTGAAGATATTGTCCTGATATTCCACACTCTTGATACCTCAAAAACCAGACCACATTCCAATAGAATTAAAATGTATTTACATCGAATTTAAAGATCACAACAACTATAATTAATTTTTTTGTGTGGATTTTACTCCAAACCCTGAAAGCATTAGCATTGAGATGCTATATTCACTGCCTAGCGTGGTGAATATGGCATCATATACCAAGCTACTCGACCAGTCAGAATGTTCCATTCTTGAATTCGCCTCTGAAAATTATACAAAAGGGGAATTATAAAGAAATATAAGGGCAATACGGGGATTTTATAAAAAAAATAGGTATATAATACAAAAAGAAACTTTTACAGTGCTGCGCGTCGAACCGTGAACACCTAACAAAGTTTCGTACAAGTTTTTGACAGGTTTTTGACAAGTTTGATGAGTTGTCCGCTCGCCGAGCCAATCAGAAGGCGGGATACGTGGGAAGGCGAAGTCGCTAACTCATGCGGTTTTGAAAGTGTTTTGCACCTTTCCCGCGAGTTCTATTCCGAGATGGCGACTTATCAGATCAAAGTAGAATACGGAGACGACAAGCGGTTTAGCACTTTTCTCCTGTACGATATCACCTTGGAAAAACTCTTATCTGAAGTCAAGCGGCACTGCTCGCCTTTAGCTCACCTGCCAACCTCAAATATTAGAATACGGTTCCGAGACGAAGATGGAGACTTTATCAATCTTTGCGGCTCCGATGGCTTCGCATTTCAGGAGATGCTGAGAAGCTCAAAAACCGTAAAGGATCAAGACTACAGGAAAATTTATCTCGTAGCAAATGAGGTTGATTCGCCAATGCCTAAAAAGTGTAGACGTACGGAGCGAGCCGAATTGGAACCCGATATGGAGCAAAATAGCGGTGCGTCCTTGGAGCCTAAACAGTTGTTGTTTACCCCAGAGAGTGCGGCATCAAAATCTCTCAAGCAAAGCCCTTTGGACGCCCAACAACAAGAAATCGAGGATAATCTTCAAATGCTTAAAGTGCAAATAACAAGTGCAAAGGATGAACTAGCGAAACTGAATGAGAGACAAAAAGAATTCCGCTCTCTTGGAGAGATAAGAGGTCGAGTTTGCAACAATTGTCACCAAGGCGGGCACACTAAAACAACATGCTCTGGACTTCCATGCAACGATATAAATCGGTGCAAAATAAAGGACAAGCACCCAGAAGAAAAGCAAAAGGTCACCGCTCTTCAACGTGAAATCAAAACTCTTGAAACTAAGTTTATCGAGGAGGAATCCAATTTCAAGAAATTCACAGCCGCGCGTGAAAGACGTAAATTCTCATTCTTCGCGGTAATGAGACCGCGCTTGAAAGCCCAGAACATGTTCAAATACAGCACTGGTAACAGAAATATTGTGGATCGTGATGAAAGTGAGGATTGGCGTTTACTGAAAATAATCGAACAGTATGAGAAATCTAACGTGGACATTTATAAGCCAAACCTAGTGTAAACAAGGCGCGCGGCAATGAACTGAAGTTGAATTGAATGAACTGAAGTTGTGTTTTATTTATTTTCGCACGCCCGAACGCTTTCGAATATAGTTTGAGCTGTTTGAAGTTCCTTTTAGAAAACGTTTATTGACATTATCCTCAGTATGTTGGAAAATATTTGGAAGAATTCAATACTCTGTCTATAAATATGTAAACAAATCGAACAGTAATTTCATTGACTAGATGGAGATAGTATCCGGTTCATATTTATTGAACATGTTCTCTTGTTATTATACAAGTATACTAGTAATGAAAAGGCTAGAAATAGCCGCAGTGTTTGAAGTGAGCGAATGAGTTTGCTGGGGAAATGTTTAGAACCGCATCAGCTATCGCCACTTCAGTCTCGTTCATTGCCAACATCTGGTGCCTTCGCAGAAATGCCTTTATCTGATGAAAGCACAGCTCACACGTATTGAATTGTGGAGAATAGGGAGGTTGGTAAATGAGTCGCACTCCACAATCAGTTAGCATATTTCTCAGGACAGGCTCGATGTGGTGTCCATGGTGGAAACCGCAGTTATCCATAACTACGCAGTCACCGCGCTCCAAAACAGCGCTTCCATCTCCGCGTTCGAGTTGTAGTGCTTCATCAAAAAACTGCAGAAGCTCCATTCCGTTTGAGGGACCATCTACGATGTTGTAATAGTCAACACCAAGGAAAGAATGGAGAAGATTGAGCGTGTAATTGGCATTTGATGCGTAGCGCTGCATCTCGAACGCAGCTTGGCCTAATGTAGCACTTCCATATATCCTGTTCCCAGTCGTTTTGATCACGCTTGATTCATCAAAAAAGTGCAGGTTTGTTGCGTTTATGTTTGATATTTCGGTCAGATATTCATCAATGCGTTGTAAATTATGTGGCGTCGCAGATTCAACAGGAATAACACTGATCTTTTTCCTTGTCATAATCAATTTTTCGCGAACAACTTTGTTTATCTGCGAAACGCTTGGGATGTCCGCGGGATTGACAACGCCATCTAGCAAAAGCCGTTCTTGAAGTTCTCGGCCATAAATGCTTGGCTTCATCAGTTTCTGGACTTCTATATAATCTAAAGCATCTTGATCGATCTTTCAGCTTTCATTGTGACTTTTAACTGGACGAAGGGATGTGTTTGCTTCATTGTAACGGCTCACTACTTTATTGACGTAACTCACACTCTTGCGAAGTTCTCGCGAGATTTGTCGCTGGCCCCATCCTTCGTCATAGAGATCTAATATTCTTTCCCTGTACATATTTGGTAAAACTCTACCATTATCGAATATTCCACCATACGCGTTCACTCGTAGCTGCACATCAGCTGTATAAGAGACGCAAAATTAAAAAGAAGCAATAAACTCGCGCGCTGCAGAACACGATACGAAATACAGGAAAATAAATTCCACGAACTGTGATATACTTACAAACATTGTTTTGATAAGCATTCATATCTTCAAGTTCAATAGAAATGCTCCTTCTTTTTCTGTCCGCGCCTGTGGAAACGTTACACTTCGATAGACTCAATGAAATCCCGCGCTTTTTCAAAACCCGTTCGCTGATTGGTTGACAGAGACGACTCATCAAACTTGTCAAAAACTTGTACGAAACTTTGTTAGGTGTTCACGGTTCGGCGCGCAGCACTGTAATTTACTTATCAGTCAGCATTTTCTAAACTCAAAACAGAGTATTGAACAGCTGATACACCAAAGGACAGTGTTATTCCGAATGTGCTGGCCTCCTCTGTTCCATACACCAGAAAGCACGCTGTTGGAAATAAACTCAAACTCAGCCAGTCGTAAAAAGTAACTCATAACTTGTTGAACAGTTGTCCATGACAGTTAGCCATTCACCCCTTTCCAAAATTTAGTTTACTAGCTTCATCGAGCTGTGAGCGCATTCGTTTTGCAGCTTCCACTGGGGTTACCTTTCTGCTGGTTTCTTCCCCAAGCTAAGCTGCAAAAAATCTCCCTTTTTTATCTCAGAGGGTTGGAATCTCTGTAACAAGCTGCTTAAAACACCAAAAACAAGGTAATTTTATAGGAATTTTAAGGTAAAATGCTTTTCAGGTAAGTGCTCTTAAGAAATGTCCCAGGCAAGGATCATTGCCCTGAGCCGTGGAGTTGCTATCATATCATCTGGTGCTACCAGTTCTTCAGGAACTCTTTCCAGATTGTCCAATTGTACTTCTGTGATGAAGTTGTTCTCCGCCCAGGCAGCTAAACGTCTTTTAATTGCATTTCCACAGGGACTTTCAAGGTCTTTTTCTAACCATGGAGCGATCTGACTTGAACGCGTAGCGATCATAGAACTTAAACTTTGGTCTCATTTGTCTATTTGGTAACCTACAGAGACATTTAATCTGTACATACCTTTCCTCTCTTTTTCTCTTTTTGGTGTTTGCTTCTTTTGCTTTTGGCTTTCCTTCCTTGGTTTGGCATTCTTCGCAGGAGGCAACTCTGTGATCTGAGATTTACAAAAGAAAATTGCATTAACATTTATCAGTTTACCATGGGGAGCGATAATGTCTTAATTCAGGTGTGTCAAACATGTTCGAAGGTGTAAAAATACTTACCAATTTTTTCTTCGTTCTTGCTCTACATGGGGGCAAGTCACTCTGGTCACGAGGGACAGTTTCCTGTACCTCTTCAAGTGGATAACAAGCAACAACTGCTTTGTGTTCTTTCTTAGTTTTACTCCAAATCACTTTCACTTTTTGCCCCTGTTTTAATGGGGACGGATCAATGATAGAACGGTAAACATCTGAATACTGTCCACGAGTCCAATTAAAGTGACACTGTCACCAGTTTTACTTCAAAAACACAAGATACAAAAACATATGCAAACTACCGATAGTGGTCTCATTTTGTTAAAAAATCACCATGCAAGTCTACTAAAGCGATAAACAAGTGATATTATTGTGATGCCATCAGGAACTTTACATCTCAACTTGAAAAAATCAGGCTGATGTTTTCAAGTTTTGTCCTTGTGGGCTGGAAAACACCTAAAATTATTATGGCTCCTTCCTTCAACAACAATTTACCTTATAACTCCATCTTGATGTACTAGGTGCATTTCACGTACAAGAAGACCTATTCGCCATTTTAGTACCTCTTACTGAAAAGCATTAAAATCCCTGTGACGGTGCCCCTTTAACTCTAACGATTTTGTCCATTGTCTGATACGCTATTAGAAGTTCCACGGGAGACAATGCGCCCTACACTTGGCGGCAGGTCCTTCATTTCATCGGCACCCGCTTTATGGAACAGTTTGCCTGCCGACCTGCGTCTTATTGCGACACTTGGTGTTTTTAAAAGTAAACTTAAGACATTTTTATTTAGATCAGCATTTTAATGTATCTTTTTAAATTTTTATCACATTTTATCTTTAGGTTTTAGTTGTTCTATGTATATGTATTCTTTTTATTGTTTTTAATGAAATTACTGTAAAGCGCTTTTGATCAGCACATGTAAAAAGCGCTATATAAATTTTTAAATTATTATTATTATTATTATTATTATTATTATTATTATGATAGTGAAAGTCAACTAGCAAAGATGAAGGCGATTGAAGAGTGACTAAAACACTCACTTTCGATCCTTTTTATACCTTCCTTGCAACTAACTAGGATCCAAATGCCTTTCATTTGATTTGTTTTTCCAATTAACACTGGTATGTAAACTAAATCTATTGTTTGTACTAACTTAACACAGACAATGCATTTGGTGCAATTATAATATCAATAGACCAGCACCCAAAAGGGTTACATGTTGTTATTTTATGTATTTGAACGGCCCAAATATTTTTGGTAGAACTGGAGTTTCTATCAGTTTTAGAACGTCTTGCACGCAAACAATGTTTTTAATAATCAAGTTGCTAAATGATAGGTTCCCGCATTGATGATAAATTTTTGTGTTAATTATAAAGCCTTTTCCTGAAGGCCGTTTAAAAACCTTTTAATTCTATGAAATTTCACACTTCCGTTATTTGAATAGGTCTGAAAAGGATACTAATTGTGAATATACAAAATTGACATTTCAATAGATGCGTGTTGTTGTTCACAAAAATAAAAACATGCTGTAAGATTTTCAATGGATAAAAAATGGGATTTTATAGTTTCCAATTTACTTTGAAAATCTTAAAGATATTAACTTAAAATCAGGCTATATCAGCCTTAAAGATTACCCAGTCAAAAGAATCGATTTCATGTCTTCAAAGTGTAAATGTATAAAATTGAGGTAAGTAGTTCGCCAAAAAAAACTGTAGGCAAAAACATGTAACCTGTTAAAGACCTTCAGACTGGCATTTTTTGGCCTTCAGATCCACGATATGTCAACGACATGAAAACAAACACCTCCTGCCACCCCACCCCTTAGTTGTTATGCACACCATGACAGTTTATGAAAAATTGTTTTTACTCTTTTTAGGCATGCACATTTTCAACAACGGCAAAAGCTTCACCTCGTGTATTCAGCTTCAAAGTCCTCTCTATTCTCTATTTTGTTGAATGGCAATAACTCAGCAACAAGCAACAACTCCAAGCCAACACTTACTTAGTCTCATGGCATCTTTTCATTGGCTAAAAATAATTGGTTGTCAATCATTGTGGATTTATTGTGTGGCATGAGTGGAGGAAAACAAAAACAGCCAGATTCCAAGCTTTTTTTAAAGTGACCACACAGATAGCTACCAAAGAAAATGGCTGCAATTTAGAGAACGAGTTGACAGACAGGGCCTTTATCGAGGGCAGGGAGAAGTAAGTTTTGATTAATAGACATTGGTGGTAACACTAACAATTTAAACCAGTACCAGGGCTTCAAATGGCCTCCTTCAAAAATATAGGGCTATGTAGGGTCTTTTTTTACAAAAATACAGGGATAATATAGGAGAATTTTAAAATATATAGGAGCAATATGGGGATTTTTAAAAAGTACTCGCAACACATATAAAGCAAAAAAGATCCTTTTAATTTCCTTATCTGTCAGCATTTTCTAAACTCAACAAAACAGAATATTAAACAGCTGATACACTAAAGGGCAGTGTTATTCAGAATGTGATGGCCTCCTCTGTTCCATACACCAGAAACCACGCTGTTGGAAATTAACTCAAACTTAACATTCTTAACACATTAGTCTCAAATTCATTCAAGCAAAGGTTCTTGATGACATCAATCATTTCTCATAATGTCAACAATGCTACTGAACTCATGCATAACCACCGGCTCTCAAATGGGTACACATAATACCGGGTACTACCGGTACACTTTAAATGTACACCATACAAATATCCTCCACATTTAGTATTTTTACTCGTGAATGTAATGAAACGAGTATGGTTATGGAAAGTGATATGCAAATTTTCACTCGGTCGATCGGTCGGTCGATGGGCTGTTAACTTTAAGTTATGAATAATAATTTATGCATTAAATTATGGGCTGTTAACTTTAATTTATGAATAATAATTTATGCATTAAATTATAAATTAATTTTCCTTGTTTTTTTTAACTTTTTGTTTCACACTTTTGAGGTTTGAACCGGGACTCCTAACATCAACTATGGTTTTAAAGACCAAACCCCTAACCGCTTGACCACTTCGGCGTACTGATCATTTGGGCTGAAAATTAGCATATAGATTTCTTTGTGTTGTTCTTAGCCCGCTGACCGATACCATAGGTTCAAAGTTTAATGGCTTGTATGTATAAAAGCTTCTTCGAATGGCTCGATTTATAGCTCTTAAGAATTTCACATGACAAATAGAAGAAATAATCTTAGAGAAAATATGAAAATCTTCGAAGCACTGAACTGACATTCCGTGTTTTGATGGAATTTTTAGATTTTCCAGGCACGAACTGTGGACTGCGACTGTGTTGGGTATTAAAAGGTTGATTTCGGACAATTGTATGAATAAAGTCCAATTTTAGCAGTCTCTGAATGTTTTATAGTTCCAAGCGTATTGTATGATAATCGATAGTCATGATACGTAAATGATTTATCGTAAAAAAGCTCGCCAAACTGACGAATTTTGTTGCCTTTTAATAATATACTGTATAGTACTTGATTTGCATCTCTAATAGATTCATAAAAAAAGGACAAAGAAAAAAAAGACGTTCTATAAAATTGTAAAATAGATTGTCGTAAAAAAAAAATTAATCGTCCCCGCTGAGAATCTAACCCGGGCCGCTGGACTGGAGGGCCAACGCATTACCACTACACAACGTGTTAGCAAGCTTGCACTCCATGGTAGAAATTAGTGTTATATAACGAAGGCTTTTGAATGGATTACCCGTGTCCGCTGTAAACACAAGGAACCAACGTGATCATATCTCCCTTCAAACAACTTCTATACTAACATGCCGCTCACAAAAAACAGAATCATTTCATAGCTCTACACCAATACATTTAGTTTTCTCATGGTAAGCAGATGCTTAGAGTAGTCTCAAGGAGTCTCTTTTTGTTTTTGTCAAGTTGCATGCTCTTGTTTGAACACTCTTTGGTTTGCTCCACTGCATGTTCCAACTTCTTGGCAACCTCAAGTAGCCTTTGAGCTATTGCAACCTCTTGAAGTTTTGGGTGGTTAAGAAACCAGCTCTAAACTTGATAAAGTAAGTCTCTTTTCAAGATCCGTGTAGCTGTCCTAAATTATTCAAAAGTGGTGCTGGGTATCATCAACATTTTTGTGTCATGATGTGCTGTTTGCCAGACACCTGGCGCACCTCCACTTTGAAGGCCAAAGGTGCCTTAGGCACACGGTTGTTATGACATGACTTTGTCTCAATTTTTTCGTCTTACTTGAATTCCTAAAGAACAAAGCATATCAGTTGTTGCCAATCTTAACTTATTCTTCATACACTGTCATAGCATGCAAAAGGACAAAAGGGTGGGGTGGGTAGGCGGTGTTTGTTTTCATGTCACTGACATATCTTGGATCTGAAGGCCATAAATGCCATTTGGAAGGTCTTAATAGATTTGTTGCTGTGCCTTCCCAAATTCAACTCTCTATTATTATTTTCTCTCTCTGCCCAACTTAAACCACAGTTTTTTGCTCTTGCACCGCCTTGGGAACTTGGTTGCCTGTGAACTGAGTAAGCCTTGCCCAGTAACCACTGTCTTGAACCTACTGGTGAAGTCTCAATGTTATTTCACGAGCTTCTGATGGCATTTGAAATAGAATTGACAACGTAAGCTGGTTGTAAATTCTCTTTTGAAGGTCGTATCTTTCTGATTGCTGTACTAATGTCTCAATGTCGTCCTCTTCAATGCTTTCTACAGCTGCTGGAAGCTGGCCAAGTTTCTTCATGACAGCCGGTCTTGAGAAGTAACTCATTACTTGTTGGACAGTTAGCCATCCCCCCTTTCCAAAATTTAGTTTACTGGCTTCATCGCGCTGCGAGCACATTTGTTTTGCAGCTTCCACTGGAGTTACCTTTCTGCCAGTTTCTTCCCCAATCATGAACTGCCTCTGGAGAAATATCTTCCATGATCAGAAAACCTGTTGCTCCGTTTTGATTCCAGTAAAGCCCATCCCATGGCAACTTCACTCTCCAACTCTTGAGAAGTTGAGCTTGCTCCTAAAACATTAAAGATAGGCAATGCTGGGCCCATTTGCATCTGATGTGGTCGTACTATGACTCTTCATGAAGTTTGAATTGCTGTTGTCCGAAGTCGAGATGTAGTTGAAGGTTTTGGCTGGTTCTGAAGATCTTGATAAATCCTTCCTTCCAGTCAAACACGTCACAGTCATCCTCGTACACAGATGGAGTAGAAGGCCTAGTATCATCAGACGACTGCTTGGCCATTGTCTTCAGAACAAGGCATTCCAGTATGGAACATATGCAAACCAATCTTGGTTACACTTCTCAAAAATATGAATAATGCACAAAACAAACAAACAAACATAGAACATTGCCATTATTGCATTTATAATTTGTTGACTTAAACCTTGGCAAATAAATATAACTAACTAACTGACAGACAGACAGACAGACAGAAAGACAGACAGGCACGCAGACAATCTAACTAGCTAACTTCTTTAAACCAAATTAGCAACAGAATTAGAGCGGTTATTGTAGTTCCTAAATATCATAAAATAATTTGGGGGAAAGGTGACCTACGGCTCTTTTTTTTTGCCTCCTGACACGCCCTGAATGCTGTACTTGACGGCATATGCTCTTTTGTAGCATTAGCTTAGCATGATGTTGATCTTTATTCATGCAATACAAGGCCATCTTCATGTAGGTGAAACAGCAGCTTTCCACCCCAGACACAGATTGCTCTTATTCTTGCATTGTTGTTATCGAAGCCTATATTTTTAATCAGCCACCTCATAAATCATTTCTGCCCTTTCCTTATTCTCTAGCTCTACCTCCCGTTTTGACTGGAAACCTCTCATTTTTGGTGATCACTTCCGGCTTCCCGTTTTGCTCAATATTCTCCTTTTTTAAACTTTCCTCTAGCAAAGGAAGACTTTTGCTCTGCTACACTAACCCCTGTTTTTTGGACACAGATATGCTGGTGCATGCCCATGGACCCCCTAGAGGCTTGCATCTTTGGCGCTCATTATTGTGGCTAAGCTGCAAAAAACTACCTTTTTTCATCTCAGAGGAAAACTCAACAACTCAATAAAAAAATAAATTTTTTTTTACAGAATGGTAAAAGCTATCCATTCTTTGAACAACTAATCAAAGGTGCTTCCCATCGGGTACAGTACGATATTTAAAACTCAAAAATCCTTATTCTACTACTTATTCTAGCCTCCTCCATTCCTGCTTTTCTTTAGGTTACCCTTGATAATTAGTCTGTTGATGCAGAATTTTTGCTTTCATCCTAAGCTTGATATTTGTCTTGATAATAAGTGTATTACGCACTCATCACATTCGAATTAATGAAATCCGCTTGCACTTTGCTCGATTGCAGTGAATTGCTCCAACATTTTTTAAAAAGAGCCAGTAAAAAACCATTCATGTGAAAGTCTCTTTCTTGCCCAAATTTACTATCACCCCCATGTAATAACTCAATTATGTAGTTTTGAAGTGCTTGCATCGTCTAACATAAATGTAGCCACTATTTTATTGAAGGGGAACATCATGGTAACTTTATTTTTGATATTTTAACTTATTTTTTTCTATGGCTGATGACAGTCAGCTGTCACTGTTCTGCTCTTGGAGCGAGACATTATTTCGTTATCGGATCTGATGACGACTATTTCCTTGTGGGAAATGGTCTTTACTAGAAATGCTGTAAGAGAAAGGAAACAATTTGGTGTGATGGTTTTATTGGTAACATTTCTATAGTGTATCTCTACATTAACCAAACTAACCCTTATCCTAACAAATTAAAAAAAAAACTATATTTACAATTTTAACTGTATAATCATTATATTACTCTATTCTTTACTATATTATATACATTATAAAACCTAGTGAAGATCAGTTTGTGGCTTTAGCTTTTTTCAATAGGAAGCGCTTAACCTCCTTGTAAAAAACATCATGGTCCGCAGTGTTTCTAAGGTCCGTTGGAAGCTTGTTAAATAGTGTAGTGGCATGATCTTGAAAGGTGTTAGATATTAGTGGAATTTCTACTTGAATTCTACTGTTTGATCTTAAGTTTCTGGACGGATTGTGAATGTTCTATCTAAATAAGTATATAGTTTTAATAGATTGTTATTCTTAAGATGTTTGTATTATTATTATTATTATTATTATTATTATTATTATTATTATTATTATTATTATTATTATTTAAGTTCAAACTTTTGGAATTTTTGGCACCACTGCTTGCCTGACCTGATTTGTGAGTATGTGTAGAGAACTCTGTATTTTCAGCCAATCAAAGGATATTTGTTGTGTGTTTTTAGCCAATCAGATTTGTCGGAGTTGACATGAGTCCTTCAATCACGAACTTTTAGTGTTGGAATCGGCCATAGGCATGGACAAGAGCTGACATGTCTTATTTTTGTGAATTTTAATTCTGCAACCATAGCGGCGCTCACCGAACTGATTCCTTAAAGTGCCAATTAAATACCTTACTTATGCTCGTAATATTTACATAATTTTTATATACATGTCATGTCAACCCTCAAACAAGGCGAAAAAGTACAAATAATAATCATTCATAAAATGTGGTGTCCAGAACAGTATTTATACCTAATCGTACCTTTTTGGTACGCTTCGGCGGCATATCAGGCGAGTTTGGTCGAGCCATGGTTCATATTTTTGGTGAGACGCAGTCGAGCCAAAATACCCATGGTGAGACCAAACGAGCCTGATATGCCGCCGAAGCGTACCAAAAAGGTACTATTAGGTATTTACCGTACCCAAATTCAGCCAAAAATCCGGTGATATTTTTCGATCTGTTGAAGCCATGCTTGCCAGACACGTAGTACAAAATGTGTTGACCTGCTTGTATTGATACTTTTTTGGTCTTCAACACGGCTATCAAGTCCTCTTCTTACATTTTTTTACTCGTTTGTTTGGAGTTTCATTCCCTAAATTTTCAAAATCCAAATTTAGCGAAAAATTTGGAAACTCCGACTCCATTGTTTCAGTGTGAATGTTTCAGTACTCGTCGGCAAACATCGCGCAATTGGCGAGCGCGCTCAAGTTTAGTTTTGATGGGAAAGTTTTCTCATTTTACGACCGGTAAACACCAGCTAATTAAAAATACTCGTTTCTGTTTTATTGGTAAAACCTCTTTTCAATTCATCATACGGAAACACTACTTTAATTCAAAGTGACCGTGATATGGTGGCATATCAGGTCAGTGACTTGATATCGTATGATATCAGGACAGTAGATCGCGCTTCTGATTGGCAACTTGCGAATTTGGGTACGGTAATGCCTGGAAAGCAAACCACGGTCAGAAGATCACTAAAGCTTTCGAATAAATTAGTGATAAAGGAAATTTCAAATTAGTAAGTCCCATTGGACCATCTCAAATCTCTTCATTAAACTGGATTGATTAGATTGGCATGATTCTATATATTCTTGAATGCCTTTTATTAAGCCAACCAAGTATGTTTCACAGGTACCACTTTTTCCTCATGTCCATCATCTGCCTGCTGATAGAGGGTCATTGGCTCTTAGAGAAAAGATTGTCACTTTATAACAAATCTTAATTAAGGAATATTAAGCGAAATACCATCTGTTTCTCTGTTCTTGGAATGCCTTCAGTGCTTCCTCCAGAGCTCTTTTTAATTCATTGACACTTGGAGGTCCTTAAATAATAATCATGTCAGGTACCGTAATCAGAATATGATTCGTCAATATTAGTCAACTGAATTGTGAATCATGTCAAGTTTTCATCAGTACTAATTATTCCTGAGATAAACTTACCCAAATGTTATGTTTCGGCAGGCTATGGGTATTGTTATTGTTTAAACTTCTCATATAATGTTGGTAATAAGAAATAATTATTACTATACCTGCAATTTTGAACAACACTTTCATGTTGTTGCCAACACTGTACATTACTGCAATCACACCTGCACTGTTATCATCCTTTAAAGCTGTTATGGCTGCAATCAAAATTCCAATGGATTCAACAATATGTATACTTTCTTTAAGAATTTATTGATTGAAAAATTCCTTTTAATGTCCATTCCATAACAATATAAAGCTCTTAAAAAAATTTTGTTGATTAAATTATCATCTTCAGATTCTTTTCAAGGTATTCATTGACAATAAATTTATGACAGAATGTAATAATTGTCTAATGATTGCTTGCATTCGACTACAATACACGAGATGGTTTGCAAGTACCTTCCTTTCCAGCACTTCCTTCGGATAGTTGTACACAAAACAGGAAATTCTCATTCACCAATGTTACAATTTCTCTGTTCTCCAAAATTGCCCTTGAAAAAAAACCCATTTCTGTTAATATACAAAAACAGTAGAAAGAATTTTTGCAAACACAAATTAGTGCTGGTCTGCATTGTTCTTCCATTTGAGCCATTTCCATCAACTGAACTGGTAATATCGTCAAGTAAAAGCCAGTGCTACGAGAATTGACAAAATTTCAAATGAGTATCGATCTGTTCTGAGAGACAAAAACAAATAAAACATGCAATGTTCCACTTACCACAGGAAAGTTGTATGGATGACTAAATGGCAAATTTACTGACTTTTTATCTGAATGGATGATTCCAATGCACTTGCTGAATGGCCTGGAAAAGGATTGGTTTTAAACTGACGTTAATGATCATGAACTCGATGGAACTTTCAGTTTAAAATAAAATTGCATAAGAAAAATGCGCTCAAGTTTGGCCCATTTGATCAAAGGAAAAGTCTTCTAACGATGATGTCTACCGTGATTTTGGGGCAACAAATCAAGCAAAGCAGTTGCATCTAGTAATCCCATAGTCCCTAAAAAGAAGTTTGCAAATAGTTATCATTAGGACATGTTTACATTTATTTAATATACGCATAACCAAATCATCTTTTTTGCTGGCATACTTAGCAGTCTGGAAATTTATTGACGACCATAGACAAGAACGTCAAAATTTAAAGCTGAATATGTGGCTAGTCACCTGTAACAGGTACACTTGGAGGTGGAGCCGATGGACAAGGTGCTCCTGGTGTAATTACATGTACAGTTAACAATTATTCCATGAGCCCGCGTTGGATACGAGGTGGTAAATAGCCAACGAGGCGCGAAGCGCTGAGTTGGCTATAATGACTCGTATCCAACAAGGGCGAATGGAATAAAAGTTTTATTAAATTCTTCTCAAGTTTAAATCGACTGGACATTTCATTTTGATGTAAACGAAGTGATAGTATGAGGAGGCGCGAAAATTTCTGGCACGGTGTTCACTTCTTGAGTTGAATGAAACATACGAGGAAAGCGAGCCAGAGAGTTTTCTTTCCAAGATTTTCCTCGAACAATCCCCTCTAAAGTCGTCTAAATATCCTGGAAATTGTGACAACAGTTAAGATTTACGAGAAGATCCGAAGCAAAAGCTTTTCTGGAAACTACAAGTCTTGTGCAAGTCGAACGAAGCAAGTGTTTACATTGTACTTCTTTATGGCTCCACGGCTGTCATCAAGACTGCTATATTATTTGAAGCGAAATTCAGCTTAAAGTGGAACAGGTTTGTTGAAGTATAAAAGGACAAAACCAAGATTGAAAGGTAACAAACTTTACGGAAGTGCTGAGCCTAGTTTTATGACGTACACTGAATGAAACTGTGTCAGTTTGCCGTTCTTTCGTAAATTATTTGCTACTTTTCTACTTTATTGACTCGCTCTTGTTGTTTGTTTACAAGTGTTATTAATTAAACTTTTCGCATCAATCCTTTTGTTTTGCGTAGTTAATTTTACTATGGCATTTCTGTGGTTGTGGTAGGCACCGCTGATTATTTCTTGTTCATAAAGTTCGCCAAATTTGCTGTTTTTCAACCATTTTTCCGATGGAACTGTCGCTTCCCGTAGAAAAATTTTATCTTGGCAAAAGTAACGCAATCATTTTCCAAATAAGGTCAAACTAAGGTATACGAGCTGACAACCGGGATTGAGTGAACCAATCAGAATGCTAGAAATGCAATATCCGTGGCTGAAAATTTAATAATGGCAGATATTCTTGAACCTTTGATAAAGAAACAAGTTGTGACATTTCAAAGTATTAGCAAATGAAACCAATTAAGTTCCATTAAGTAAAATTTGTATCCTTTTAGCAGGCATTCCATCTGATTGAGCAAGTCAACTCATTATAATTACTTTGATTTATTGTTTGAGATTTAAAGGCAAGAGGAAATGTGCATGTGTGCATGTAATTGAGGAGAATAAAATTATATCCATCCAGTAACAATATTCAAACAGATAAAACCCTGGTGTCAAATGGCATTTTATTATTCATTTAATAACAATGGTTTCAACTGAATTCATCAACTTCATTGATTTCATTCATACCTGGTCCACTTGTCACAACATTCCTGGTAATAACAAAAATTAAAAAAAATTACTGAACTTAACAACTTGAATGCTTCGTTGTGGTCCAAAACTTTGAAATAAAATTCTTTTCAAATGTCCCTAGGACTTATTGACGACTACAATAAGTTTTAATATTGAATAAATTTGTAACAGTTTAGTAGCAAAGCATTACTTCTTTTGAGTTATCTACTGGTGTTTTCCTCGTAAATCACTTCAAGGTTGAGAAATATTACTAAAACTTGATCTGCATTTTTTGTCAGAATGATCAATTTGTCATTTCAAAGTTTCTACATATTGAAATGACTGTAATATTAACCATAACGAAAAAATAATAAACCATGCACCACCTGAGCCTTCTATTACGGGTATCTCCTGCGGTGTCTGGAGCACTGCTCCTTACAGTTTCTTCAGTCACATCCTCATTATTAGAGTCCAGTGAAAGTGTTGCACACCATCTGCGTCCACAGTCCTCATCGACTATTGGTGGATCTTCCTCATCACTAGAGGAATCAATCTCCATTGGACGTGCAGCTGCCACCTCATTGGTGGATTGCTAGTGCCGATTGGGGTTGTTAGGGTAGGTCCCCTAACAACATCATCTGTTCTCCCGCCTCTGGGAGATGATAGAGTTCCACTAGCACCAGCATCGAGTTGGCCCCTATTTGACCCTCCACCAGATCCAGTAGCACTGCTGCCACCTGAATTAGGTTGAGGCGGTACAATAGGGTTGGTGGTCACGAGATTCTGCTGAGCTGATACAATAGGGCCGGGGTTGGTTGTCACGGTGTGTGTCACCAGTAGACTACCTGGAGCCCTTCCCCTCTAGGTCCTATTTGGTCCACTTCCAGAACCAGTGGCACCCCTGCCAACTAGATTCTGCTGAGCCCAGACGATAGGGCTGGGGTTGGTGGTCAGAGCCCTTGCCCCTGAGTGCCTATGTTGCCCACTGCCAGAAGTAATAGCACCCCTGCCAACTAGATTCTGCTGAGCCGATACAATAGGGCTGGGGCTGGTGGTCACAGTGTGTGTCACTGGAAGACCACAAAGGGCCCTTGCTCTCGAGTGCCTATTAGGCCCACTGCCAGAACCAACAGCACCCCTATCAATTGGATTATGCTGAGCCAATACGATAAGGCCAGGTTTGGTGGTCATGGTGTGAGTCACCGGGACCCTACAGGGACACTCCTCTCGAGTTCCTATTTGGCCCACTGCCAGAACCGTTAACACCCCTGCCAACTAGATCCTGCTAAGCCAATACAATAGGGCCATACTGTCAAATGTGCGACAAGCCCTGTTGCAACACAGGAAGGTGCTGTTGCCTAAACAAATGTCCTCGGCTGGAACTCCCACTTAAAATTTAAAAGCAAAATAATAATTACAATTTAAAATAATAGTGGACATCTCTTTAACATTAAAAACAATTTAAGCAGAACTGACAATTCGACAACTGAAGCAGAAAAATTATAACAACCAAATTGATTAAAGTAGATGACAGGTTATCATTTGTGACTCATTCGTCTGGGCAGCTAGATCTGAAATTAAAAAGTGAGTTTTATAAAAATGTAGGGTAGAAAAATAAAATGCATGGCTCAAGATTATTCTAGCTAACCTAATACCTCGTGGCACCATTTTTTTTCACAAGCCAAAAACAGTTTTCTTCTAACTGAACATTTTTCATACCTTTCTTTCTTGTTTTCCGAGTTATCTAAGACAAATTAAAGCCAATGATAAATCACATATATCTTGAAAGTGTTGTTTCATGAACTCAAGGCAAAAACGTGTCATATGATGGAGGCATTCTTCACTGGTTCTCGTCTTGGCTTTTATTTTGAGAAAGAGGGACTTAACAGTCATATGAAAGATAGTAAATAAGAGGAAATAAGAGTATGACTACCTTACTGGTGGATGGTTCTAACAATCGCAGATACAGTGAGCCCTGACCAGATACTTTTTTGAGCTCCCTTGCTGAAAATCCTGGGTTAGGACGAGTGGCCGGGATCGGGAGATTTCTTGCACTCCTATCCGTCATGAGGACTTCAAAATTGTAGTCACCATAAAAAAAACCAAAGTGATTCCAAGGCAATGTACTATTTGAATGGCTTTCAGTATTTATGACTACAATAGGCTGCTCGCATTTTGGTCAAAAGAAAAAATTACATACTTAAAACCTTCACAAGGAAAAAATTCTGTAGTTTTTTTATTTTCAGTTTAATTTGTAACAAGGAATTCACAAGCAAAGGTTTTTAGATCCTGTCATCCAAGCTAAAATTAAATTTCCATTGACCAAAAAGTTTGAATTTTCCTTTCCAAAGAATATTTTGTAACGCATTTGGTTAGTTAATTTCAATGTCTTTTCACATGGCCAGAGTTAGCTGTTGACAGTTTCAATACACCAGGTGGAAATCTATTACAACCCTAGACCACTTGTTGCCTGCACTGAAATGTTTTTTCATATTTGAAGTTGCAAATGAAATCTCCATGATACAGCTCCCCTTTAAGTAACAATTTATATTGAATTTATGACTTACTTGGTGGTGTCTCATCTGAGGACAGGGAAGGCATCATTGAGGGCTCTCAGAGCTCCTGTCTCCTGAGTCCCCCTACTCATCAGCAAGTTCACTATACGGCTAGAGTCACGAAGCTGTTGCCTTAAATTTCCTCTGGGGATGGAATCGTTACTGGGATCCAACAACACCACGGTGAAGTTGTAAACCTGCCCACTTGTCTGGTTTCCAGTTCTAACCCGTGGACTGACAGGTTCATCAGATTCATCCTGTGGTATTACTTTTTTTCATTTTTTTTTTATCCTGTGGTATTACTGGTAAGCCCTGGAAGTTGCCCTTACCTGAGTGGCCAAGTTTCCGATAGATATTGAATAATGTTGATGTTTTTTGTTGTTTATTTACTCTTTAACAAGGAGAAAGACCTTAATGTCCTACAGAATGAGAAAACTAAAGCTCATTCTTATCCTGAAATTTCGATTAAATCATAGGAAAAGAATTAATTTTGTTTTTTAACATGCATATGCAAACGTTAAGTTTAATATGATGGCTAAAAAGTTAAATGTTATAAATGTTTTGATTTATGCATTCTTAAGAACATACCAGGTTTCCTGGGCTGATTGGATAATCCAGGTAACCCTGTAGAGTCACAAATAATTCATCACTAGAACTGATCTGAACTCCAGGCTGTAAAGCAGGACAAATAATGGTTTATAGTCTTTTTATATAGCCTTCAACATAGAGACTTCGGAAGATTATAATCAAAAATCTTCCAGGTCATAACCGAACCGCTGACCAGAAAGACTAACATGTTCTAGCGGACAGCAGTTGACACAGCGGTTAAGGTAGCTATGTTATGTATGGGGACATATAATGTACCGACCACAAACACTATATATATATAATGTACTGAGGAGGGTTTTATAGGTGTAGTGTAGTTAGAGGTTTTGTGGTTTCTTTGGTTTCATGGTTTCAAAGGTTTCTTGGTTTCCTTGGATTTGCGGTTCTGTTGGCTTCGAGGTTTCATAGGTTTTGTGGTTTCATATGTTTCGTGGTTTCATATGTTTCTTGGTTTCATAGGTCTCATAATGTCATTGGTTTCGTGGTTTCATAGGTTTCGTGGTTTCATAGGTTTCGTAGTTTTATTGGTTTTGTGGTTTCATAGGTTTCGTGGTTTCATGGTTTCATAGGTTTCGTGGTTTCATAGGTTTCATGATTTCGTAGGTTTCATGATTTCGTAGGTTTCGTGGTTTCGCAGGTTTCATGATTTCATAGGTTTCATGATTTTACAGGTTTCATGGTTTCATAGGTTTCGTGGTTTCATTGGCTTTGTGGCTTCATGGTTTTGTGGTTTCATTGGTTTCATCGATTTCGTGGTTTCATTGGTTTTGTGTTTTCATTGGTTTCGTGGTTTCACAGAGCAGGGTCGACTGAACAACTCCCTACCGATGGATTGTCATGCATTGATTACAGACATACTGGATACTGTTAAGATCACAAAGAGGCTTGCTTGTGCAAAAAATAGAGAACTTCGCAAAGGACATTTTAAAAAATTTAACTAGGGGTATGCGCTTGACTTAGTGTATGTGATAATGTAGTGCAATGTTAATGGAAGCACTCAATCTAAGTTCTTGTGGGATCGAGGTCCACAATCTCGGGGGCGCCACAGCAAACGTTCTTTCTCTGTATGTGTTTAAGGTGTTGAGAGCTTGATCTTAAAATTTGCCGAGGGGTGTGACAGGAAATTACAGTAGAACCCCTTGCAGCCACCCTCAGGGAATTGGCAACTGGCCGCTTAATAGGGGTTGGTCGGGAATTAAGTTTTGGCTTCGTGAAAACGTTAATTTAATCAAATACAAGCATGCTTTAAGCCTTTTGACTATTGTTACATGTAATACAGCTATCTTGCTGTCCTCTAAAAATCACACAAATCCAGTCAAGAATATCCTTGACAAGGTCTCAACAAGAACGATATAAAAAGTGTTTTTGACTATTGTTACATGTAAGGTCATGTAATACAGCTATCTCACTGTCCTCTTAAAATCACACAAATCCAGTCAAGAATATCCTCGACAAGGTCTCAACAAGAACGATATAAAACGTTTTTTTGACTATTGTTACATGTAATACAGCTATCTCGCTGTCCTCTAAAAATCACACAAATCCAGTCAAGAATATCCTTGACAAGGTCTCAACAAGAACAATATAAAAAGTCAATATGGACATTAAAAGCACAAAAACCAATCGCACAAATCTAAGTCAAGACTGATACAGTACTTACCCGCTTATAAGAACCTGCAATTTAAGAACCTGTTAGCCTAAAAATATCAATTTAGACCCCATTTACATAAGAACCTATTTAGCCTAAAATTTGAAACAGGTTCTTATAGAAAGGTTCTTATAGAAATTTACCTAAAAAAACTTCATGCAAAAAGACATAACTCGAAAGCAGTGAACTTGAACAAGTATACACTTCTAAATTTGGTATAAATAATGTTTGAAAACCTTGAAAATTTTCATTACATAAGGGATAAGCCCTGTCTTCAGTAATTATTAAACAAGTAAGGCGTCTTTTTGGCTTAATAAACAAGTTTGACTAGTGAAAGTTGCTTATTAAACAAAAAAGACCCTGTTTTGGCATTAAATTAATATAAATGCCACCTTTCTACCATTCACAGGTGTATAATATATTTCTCATTAAATAAGAACCTATTTAAGAACCTGCGTAGCCTAAAATTAATTAATTAATTAATGAACTTATATTGCACAAGTATCAATCAAGGATTTTCACTTGCGCATTACAATATTTATAAAAATATAAATTACTAACTGGCCCTAAAATTAATAAAAATACTAAAATACATGATACGTGTAAAATTACAATCAATAAAAAATAAAAATTAGCTTAAAAACGCCTTCTGAAACAAATGAGTCTTAAGATATTTTTTAAAACTATTTACAGATAAAATATTTCTAATAAAAATGGGAAGATCATTCCATAATTTTGGAGCAGCCATATAAAAAGATCTGTCACCCAGGGTAATAAAAGACTTGATGGTAGGAAAGTTTAAAAGTATTCCATCATTTGACCTTAAGTTGTATCTACCACCAGTATCCCTAACAGATATAAGTTCGGTAATGTAAGGCGGAGCGAGACCATGGATAGCCTTAAACGTTAACAATAAAATCTTAAAGTCAATACAAAACTTGACAGGCAACCAATGGAGTGATCTAAGCAGAGGAGTAATTTGACAATATTTGCTTTGTTCTAAAACAAGGCGAGCGGCTGAGTTCTGAACTCTTGGCAATTTCTGTAGCTGACATGTCGGTAGTCCATATAATAAGCTGTTACAATAGTCAAGTCCACTAAGCACCATTTACATAAGAACCCGTTTAGGCTAAATTTGAAAAAATGGGTTCTTAAGCGGGTAAGTACTGTATCCTGTGGTACAAGGTCTCAACCAAAACCATGTCAAGTTAATCGATATCAATATAAAAAGTCATGGATATCATGAAAACGACAATCCCTGTAACTGTAGCAGAGTGTTACTTAAAAACTCTTTTAATAAGTAAACACTTCTTCCCGCTGACACTTTATCTGTAACATTATCAAAAGAACTTTTGTATCATCCGTAATTGAAGTTAAGATGTCTGACGGGGCTATGCTACGAGTGAAATCATTTATAAGAGGTTACCACGAATATATGGATATGTGGGTGCCGAATGTGGAAGATAAATATCAACTCAAACGGGAACCAGAAAACAAGAAAGACCCTAACGCTGTGGAGATTGTGCATCCAGGTCCACGTGAGGAAAATCATCTGGGGAATGACCATGAAGTTCTTGGACATGTCCCGAAACCTATGGCGATATGGCTCACTAAATTTCTAAAGAGGGGAACAAATAATGGCAAAGCAGTTGTGAAGGCGGATATGGCTTGGAAGTTCCATGTGAATATCACTTCACAGGAGACAAATTTTCCATTGCATGGTTGGAATCAAAGCTTCAAAAGGAAGGATTTGAATGTAATTGACATGAATGACTCAAACTGATGAACAATGCCACAGTACTGTCTATAGAGAAAACAATTTGACACGTTCTACTCTGCAGTTACCGTTCGGTTGATGTCGTTAATAGCCTAAGTGAACATGGAATGAATTATCATTAAATAATAAAAGCGTGTGTTTTGAGTGTACTGTATTTATCAGTCGTAACTTCATATATTTTGGACTAATATCTGTCATCGCCTTTTCTGAATAAATTTTGGGTTGCCTCTTAATAGGGGTAAAGACAATAGAAAACCTTCATCGGGACGGCAAAAAGGTGGCCGCTTAATAGAGGTTTTATATATAGTATTTCACCGACGATAATTTCGGGACTGATAACTGGTAATAGGGGTTCTACTGTAAGTCTCTAATGTATAAAGGCGCTGCTCCATGGAGAGCTTTGTATACCAGTAAAAGAATTTTTCTCCATTTCCATTTTACAAGTAAGATAGAAACTAAGGTATCGTTCCTTCAGTTGCGCCGGCCACTTTTGAATCTGCTTTTGCAATTTGCAAAATGTTGCAAGCTTTCTACAAATGTGCAACTTTAGCCTCAGACAGTACAACAACAAAGAATCAAGGAGCGTATAAAACTCTTATTCTGTTGAGAAACGATTATTCATGAAAGAGGTATAACTCTCAGAAAATCAAGCTGTGCACAACTTGTTCTTGTAAACTGGTATGCAAGCTGATACACAATC
The DNA here is from genome assembly GCF_052425735.1 of Oculina patagonica. NCBI lineage: Eukaryota > Metazoa > Cnidaria > Anthozoa > Scleractinia > Oculinidae > Oculina > Oculina patagonica. The sequence goes on from NC_135761.1 coordinate 30,994,293, forward strand.
ATACACGAAGAACCAAAACATGTCTTTAGCCACAAAAATGGACAGTTCTAGAGTTTCCTCTTGACCACTGACCATTGAAAGGTTGACAAAGGGATAAATTCACTTTTTCCCAACATTAAAAACTACAATAATTATAATGTATGATGCTCTTTTAAATGTTTCATCTTTGCTGCTACTTGCGCCGTCGACTTTGTCGCCATTGCCAATGACGCAGTCTTAACACTTTCAGATTCTGCAACATAATTGTACAACACTTTCAGATTGGTTGAATTTGTGTGAATGGTTTTACTCACAAGCACATCTTGGCAAACTTTCAAACAAAGTGTTTCTAAAACTCTCCAAGGCCCCAAATCAACTGACGCATTTTCCAATTCCATGAAGTCTTGCCCTCCTTTTCTTTTATATGGAGAAACGAGTTCTCGCTTATGCTTTCTTTGTGGGTTGGGTGTTCCTGAGCTAACACGTTCGCGAACAATGTTTCCACAGTTGAAACACAAACACAACTCTGTGAAACCAATACCTTCTGCAATGCATGCACACTTTGATGTTCATTTTCTGTCTCTGCACGACCTCTCACTAGGTCTGACCGTTTTGGATTGGCGTCTGCATCCACATCTACACCCTCTACAAATGATTGTTTCTTTGCCTCTATTTTGTTGGCCACCGTTGATGTTATAATCATTTTTTACAGTTATGGCGTTGACATCTGCGAGCACAGGGTCGTTTGTATTCGTAGCAAGGACACCTGGAGGCCACGAATTAAACTTTGTTGACGTCTTTATCGTTCGTACCGCATGTACATGTCCCGCCACAAATGATACCTTGGCTGATTTCATCAGTGCTCGATATTTCTAGAAAGGAAAAAACCCTGTTATTTCAGACACGAAAAGTATGTGCGTGAAGTAGACAGTAGTTCGTTTCATTTAGTGACGAGTAAAACTTTTTTCCCAGAACCAGTAGCACCCCTACCAACTGGATTCTGCTGAGCTGACACGATAGGGCTAGGGATGGTGCTCACAGTGTGTCACCATGACACTACCAGGAGCCCCTGCCCTCGAGTGCCTATTTGGCCCACTGCCAGAACCATTAGCACCCCTGCCAACTAGATTCTGCTGAGCCGATACAGTAGGGCTGGGGTTGGTGGTCATGGTGTGTGTCACTGGGACACTACCTGGAGCCCTTGCCCTCGAGTGCCTATTTGGCCCACTGCCAGAACCATTCGCACCCCTGACAATTAGATTCTGCTGAGCCGATACATTAGGGCTGGGGTTGGTGGTCATGGTGTGTGTCACTGGGACACTACCTGGAGCCCTTGCCCTCGAGTGCCTATTTGGCCCACTGCCAGAACCATTCGCACCCCTGCCAACTAGATTCTGCTGAGCCGATACAATAGGGCCGTACTGTCCAGTGTGGGACAGGCCCTGTTGCAGCACAGGAAGATGCTGTTGTCTAAACAAAGGTCATCGGCTGGAACTCCCACCTAAAATTTAAAAGCAAAATAATAATTAAAATTGAAAATAATAGTGGACATCTCTTTAACATTAAAAACAATTTAAGCATTACTGACAATTCAACAACTGAGGCAGCCAAATTATTACGCCCAAATTGATTTAGATAGATGATAGATTATCATTTTTGGCTAATAAGTGTTCAATAAGTGTTCTTGGAGTGCAAAATAGTTTTTTTTAAAAACAGACGTTTCGGGGAAACCCCTTCATCAGTGTAAATGTGATGTCTTAAAAGGAACGCTTGATCGTACGTGCGCGTCGTTTAAAAATAAACAGAGCGCGAGATTGCGCGCGCGCTCAGCGCACATGACAAAAATTTAAATGAACATCAGAATATTAGTCTGAGAATACAAATGTGAATTTAAAATTTTAAGTCAATGTTCATGCCACTAGGGGCCAGTGTCTTGTAAGTAAAGATCATCCTCATCTCCTCCCTTCGTCTTTGGGCCGCCGGTCCAGCAACTTGCTTAATAACAGATACTGACATGTCGTGGATGGAATTGTGTCCCCCTTGGTTAAAATGTTCGGCCACGGGGAAACCACCGTTCTGGTACCATTGGTTGTTGTGGTAACCTTCAACTGAGCGGAGGTGCTCGCCAAACCTGTCTGCAAGCCTACGACCAGTCTCTCCGATGTACATTGATTGACAACGGAAGCATGTGATGGCGTAAATGACTCCGGTCGTAGTGCAGGTGTGGTGTCCTTTCGGGTGCACAACTCCGTTCGGGTGGTTGATGTTTTGAGTTTTTCCGGTGAATGCACATGTCCGGCACCTAGGTCGCTGACAGGGAAAGGTCCCGGGCTTGTTCCTGTTGAGGGTTTGAGGAGAAGGTGATATGAACTAGGATGTCTTGAAGGTTAGTATCCCGCCGGTAAACGCACATTTTTGGCTTATCGCGTACCTTGGGATGTTGTTCATCAGGGCAGCTGGATCTGAAATTAAAAAGGAGGTTTATTAAAATGTAGGGCAGAAAAATAAAATGCATGGCTTAAGATTATTCTAGCTTACCTAATACCTAGTGGCACCATTAATTTCACAAGCCAAAAAACAGTTTCTTCTAACTGAACATTTTTCATTCCTTTCTTTCTTTCCGAGTTATCCAAGAGAATAAATCACATATATCTTGAAAGCGTTGTTCCTTAAACTCAAGGCAAAAACTTGCCATGTGATGGAGGCATTCTTCACTGGCTCTTGTCTTGGCTTTTATTTTGAAAAAAGAGGGACTAAACAGTTATATGAAAGAAAGTTAATGAGAGAAAATAAGAGTATTACTACCTCACTGGTGGATGGTTCTAACAATCGCAGATACAGTGAGCCCTGACCAGATTCTTTTTTTGACCTCCATTGCTGAAAATCCTAGGTTAGGACGAGGGGCAGGGACGAGGAGATTTTTGCACTCCTATCCGTCACAAGGACTTTAAAAATGTAGTCACCATCGCTTATTAAAAAAACCCCAGTGATTCCAAGGCAATGTACTACTTGATTGGCTTAAAGTATTTATGACTACAATAAGGCAGTATAAAGCTGCTTGCATTTTGGTCAAAAGAAAAATATTACATACCTAAAACCTTCACAACGAAAAATTTCTGTAGTTATTTATTTTCAGTTTAATTTGTAACAAAGGGATCTTGGCCTATGGCTTATCAATATTTGACCGTGGACATGGTTAGAGCAGCTAAGGAGAACGGGGGATTCATTCACCAGAAAAAGTTCAAAACGGCCAACAAGTATGGATTCGACTCATTGATTCTAACCAACGCAAGCATGCAGGTGCTCGAAAGCTACATAAATTTCGTAAGGCCATTGTTGAAACCCCAGTGCGGCTTCGTACTTGTCACTAGAAATGGGGGATAGCACAGCAAATTGGGTGACGTCATGAGTAAATTTGTCTTTGATGCAATTGGAAAGTACATTCATCCGACGCACTATCATCAAATTGTCGAAACACAATGCCTCAATCTGCTTACAAGCAAGGAGCAACGCATTTTGTCAGAAGACCAAAAACACAGTTGTGCTGTTGCAAAAGTTCACTATCAAAAGCAAAGATTGCACGAAGTTGCCGTCAAACTCACGAGTGTCAACAAAAACTTCAAGGCACGAAAGAGGTGGATAGGGAAGTGCAATCAAGGTTTATCTGTTCAACCTCCAGTCTTTTAGCACCAGTCGAAATAACAGAATCAAAAACACCTCTTCTGAAAAAGATTCCCCTCCCACAAAGCTATTTCAAAGAACTTATCGTTTGGTGTTGAAATTCACGGCAGACGAGGATAATTTTCTGAAGGGCATTGATAGGCATGGGTTTGGGCAGTGGATGACAATTTTGACAATATTCCTCTGTGATGTCTTCTAGGTTTATTTCTTCGAGTACTTCCCCACCATTGTCATGGTCCCTCACAACTTGTTCCAAGGTCACATAATGTTCTCCTTGATTTTTGGCAAAATGTCCAAGGTACACAGTAGCCGTTGCAATACTTGCTGACTGGCTGAACACATGTCGCCCACCAGCTCCCAGGGAAGATACTATTTGAACGTCAATGTTATATACATTTGCGGCCGCATACAGTGTTAACTGATCCCCATAGGCCCCATCTTGTGACATATCATTTGTATAGTTGCTCCATGTAGCAAACTCATTATCTGCCAAATGCTCCAAAAGAGGAAAACCTTCATTACTAGGGTTGCTTTCTTAGTAATCAACTATTTCTTCCCTCATTGTTTCGGCAGATCTGAAAATTCCTAGCTTCTTTAGCTGGTGTGAAAGTGCACTGAATTGGCAGTTACCATCTCCTGGTGGGTTATATACTATTTTATAGCCTTGATCTTCAATAGCCTCGATGTAGTCATCTTTTTCATAGCTATGTGATACTTTTAAACTGTTTCTCCAACGCTGTAAACAGAGGGCAGATTCAGGCGAAGCTGTGTTCGCTGCGCACGCTTATCACACCTCTTGGTCGCTTTTTGTGCCTGCTTTTGCACTTTAGAGGCTTGCCGGGAACGTAGTTTCTGGTCATTTTCTGTTGGGCGAATTTTCCCAGGGCCATGAAGACGTTCCTCTTTTAAAACGCTTTCTCAGAGTTATTACATTTCCGTGCAAAATAAATTTCAAATGGTGTTTTGTAGGCAATTACTTCTTTGGGGTTGTTATTTAGAATCCTTTGGTAAAGAGGAATTTGTTTTGCCCAGTTGACACTGTCCTGACCCATTTTACTAAGGTCGTACTCTATCCTAGTTCTCAGTGACCTGTGACAACGTTCAACCTTGCCTTGCGACTGGGGGTGCCGAGGGCGACTGTAAATCAATTTAATATCCATGTGCTCACAAAGTTTTTTCACGGCTTTTTTTGAACTCTCCTACTTGATCGCTTTGAACTATGCGTGGTGCTCCATGCTCCATATAGATACTTTCCAGTTCTTTTGCAACGTCCCTGCTAGATTTGTTTGTTAGAGGGCGAAGCCAAACAAAACGGCTTAAAACGTCAATCACTATGAGCACGTATCTATACAACTTCCCATTCATCTTGACAGATCCTTTGCTTCCCATAATAATTTCTGCAGAACTCTCTTGGTTTACAAGTAGATTTAGAAACAAAAATTCACGCTATTACCAACCTATTAAAACTCGCTTCTTAGAGAAGGAATTTAAAGACTGAAATAAGAATTCACGCTTACAGGGATTATGTGTAGCTCACGTGATTATTAAACTAAAAAACGAGTTGGTTATCAATAATGACGCCGTGTTAGTTTTCGTTCTTGCCCTTGGAGCATGTGGTCCACCTGCCTGTATCGTATCACATAGAAATAATCACATCAAAAGCTGCCAAGCATCTGTACTTATTACGACAGTTAAAACGTGCCGCAATCAGCTCTAATGATCTAGTTCTATTTTACTGTAATGTAATAAGATCAGTCCTTGAATATCCATGCCAGATCAGTCCTTGAATATCCATGCCAGTTGTTATCCAGAGGCGTGCAATGCGTATAATTTCCCCAAATTCAGGATACAGAAAGGCATTAGAAGAGGCCGGTATCCCTACCCTAGCTGGCAGGCGTGATTTGCTTTCTAAGAGCCTATTTAATGACATTGTAACTACAAAAAAACACAAACTAGTCAATCTGCTGCCTGTAAGGCCAACCACACGCCACCAACTTCAAAACAGGAGAGTGTTTGACACGCCTGTTTGTAAGACAGAGCGTTTTAAAAATTCTTTTATTATAGGCAATAGCTTAAATTACATTGCATAGATCACTTTTAATAGTTTTTTTATATATTTTAATGTAAAAAGCTTTTAATATTTCTAAAATTCTGTAATATATATAGTTTTTATACATTTTTATAAAATTGTAATAATACACGTAATTAAGTCCAAGGACTGCTAAGTGTAATAGTTTTTTAATAAACGATACTTCTTCTTCGACCGGTGGATCAGTGAGTGACAGCGTTCTGAGATCTTCCTTTTCTTTCTGTTGCAGACTTCCTTCTTCATCTTGTGCGTTCTCGTCATCAATGTCGGTGTCAGTTGCACAGCATTTGGCTTGTTCTGTGGCCCAAACAACGCACTCCATGGGGTGCTTTCTTAACCGCGCCATCACTTTCTTCTTTGGATTTTCAAGCTTCCTAAAATGATAGGTGTGCAGACGTTTGTCTATGGTGGGTTGGTGAACTGTGCCAAAGTGCCACTTGTGTCATGCTGTGATCAGCGTTGGACATTTATTGATAAGCGCCCTTGCAGTCTGATATTTAACATCATAAGCCGCGAATCCCCCCTGGGTGAGAAGCTTCCGGTCAGAAATGTCCAAGGTGTTCTCGTCCGCTTCGTTGATGAAGATAATTTTAGTAAATGGGTTGGTCATAGCTTTGTTGAAGGCTTGTTGCTTCGTCGCTATAGCAATATTTCCATGATGCACCAGTCCCTAAATGGGGAAGAAAAGACTCGTCTTGCTGCTGTTGGCCTCTCTAACAAGGCAAGGTACCATATCTTTCTGTTTCTTCTGACTGTAATTCAACAGTTCGAGAAAATCTTCACAAAAGGTTGACACCTCACTTTGGGACAAGCTGTTCTCTAGTATTTCACGAAAATACTTTGGGTCAGGTTCGTTGGTAGAGTCATACTCAGATAATGCCCTGGGCGATATCTTGCCTATTTGATTCTCCTGGATGGGGCATTCCACAAAGCCACGTTTCGTCAGGGACCAACAGACACCATCACTGACTTATGACTTCTATGACCAGTGGCTCGAACAATTCACAGAGTCGATCTGATAACAGCTCAGTTATTTTTTTCATTTCTCTTACCAGTCTTGAATTGAACTGTTCATTTGTTGCCAGACTGTTAATAAAAGTTTTATATGAATAAGTGAACTTGGCTCTAGGGTCTCTCTTGTAAAATTTCCCCTGTAACTTGCATAGCTAAGCTTCTTCATGGCAATGGCGATGTCGTTTATTAGGATTGTTAACTTGGCCGAGAGGCATTTTTCTCCAATGCCAGATGTTATAAGTGTTTCAGGTGTGTTAAAACCGAACCTGTCTAGATGTAGATTTGCCTCCATCATCTTTTCCACTGCACTCATCAGTGATGACTGAAAGCTTGGGTTTGCCAGGGTGACTCGCACAACATTTTCAGTCCCACAATCGTCCAGTTGCTGTGACGAGAGCGGTGACATACCAGCCAGATGATTAAATTCTTCCACATTATTTCGCTGGTATAAAGCTAAGACCAGTTCTTGCATAAACAAGTTTCTATGGTCCTTAAATACTTTGTATTGTTCCTTGTTTGCGAGGCATTCTTTTCCATCTTAAAACTGAACCTTAAACAGGAAAAGAAAACTTATTTTTTCAGTTTATGCAATAAAACTCTAGCTAAATGCACCAGTTAATTGCTTTAAACAGTCACTGAACAACGTGAAAGCTGTCAAATCTCTATGCTTGTATTAAACCATCATCTAGGACACTTAACTTAAGGCATATCATTTCATCGGATAGCTAGCAAAAACCATCGAATATCAGATAAATTAAGTTAGGGCATTGTGACATTGATCCCCATACGTTTTTTGTCTTTGATGGGTCAATAGATTGAATCGGCACAATTCATCAGAACATAATTGTCTTGGGCCTCTTTTTATGTTCCTTTATCTCTGAAGAAATTTTAAAGTTGAAGTGTATTTGAGATGATACCTACATATGAGCTAAACTAAATGCAGTCCAAAATACATGCCTACCAACTGCTTACCAATTTCTATGGCTAAAAGCAGAATAGAATGGCTAGTAAGAGGGGTTAAGATCAAAACGACAAAGGGAATAAAAATTTTGGGAAACGGTCTACCTAATGTCTTCACTTTTATTGCCTTGTTTTGTAACAAACTGTCTTCAAAACGCACGAAATGTGGCCTAAAATAACCTATTTTTAAAATTTTCTTGTGGGAGAATACCCCCACAACCCCCTACGTTTGCATGCCTGCGCCGCTCAGGATTAAGTGCCAGAAGTCTCGTCCCGTGCAAAATCCTGGCTACAGACAGGCATTGGCATATGGCATAGACTGGGAAGGCCCTTTCCAGAAGTAGAAAGAAGTCTTTGTACCAGATACCATTTGCCCACTGCAATCACCAGCTGACCTGGCAAAACTGTTTGCTTTTGACCTTCTGAGAGACAGTGACAATTATGGTATTGGCATTTCATAGAAACAAAACATTTTGTTTACCGTAAAGTTCCGTGTATAAGCCACACCCATAGATAAGTTGGTAAACAAACAAGGGCAAACAAGCACGGTTTCAAAACACTGAAACAGCAGTTGTTGCAATGTTTACTATGAATTAAGTCTTGGAAAGCAAAATTGCTGGAAAGAATACGTGAACCTGTCAAAACACGGGTATATCCATCAGACAGTTAACCATCATGATTCCATCGAGTTCATAAACAATGAGGGTTTCCATACGAACAAGATTGAAGGACATTGGCGACAAATGACAGCAAGGCTTCCGACACACGGTAGGAAAAAGGAACACTATTCATCATACTTAGCCGAGATAATATATCCACAGTGGAGAAGATTTGTGGGAAGCGTTTTTAAAAGACATTTTGAAAATTTACAAATTTGAATAATTTGAATAACGAGTGTTGTGAACATTTGACAAACTAAAGAACTTTCCACTTACGGATGCTATCGAAGGCTTTTTCAAAGTCTATGAAATTCGCATTGACTGTGCTGTTCCATTCCTTCGCCTGCTCAAAGAGCAGCTATGTAAAATGTTCCAGGTGCAGAGATTCTAAAAGAATAGTCTACATCATTATAATAAATTAATAGCGAAGGAAACAACAGGCAGTTAAAAGAAATTCCTTGTCCATCAAAGGGGTTCACAGTGCAGTACCACAAGAGTGCCTTAGGACAAGCATTTAGAACAAATTAATAGAGGCCCGAAGGGCTGGAAAAGCCCCCCCTCCCCCCTTATCTGAAGGTCTGGACCTGCCACTGAGCATACACGTGGATAGATATAATTTAAAACAATAATTTTCAAAGCTAAAAGCTTGGGGGGTCGTTGCTATCTACGAATAGTTCTGTACTATCTGACCCTACCTTTATCTACAAGTACACCCAGGAACTTATGAAAATGCTCGCCTCACCTCCATCAGGAGAAAGATAAATTAAATAAAAATATTTCAACAAGTAATAATGTTATATTTAAAAAAAAATACCTACTAATTGAAGCTGAAAGAAGATTGTGAGGATTCCTTGTGAATAGTTTTTAGATTTAATAGTTTTAGTCTTAGTCCTTCCTTTGCTCAACAGAGAGCTTGTGAGAACATAGTCGTACTCCAATCTAATAATTCTGTTTATTAGGATGTGAGTGCTAATGATGCTCCTCAGGTGATCTGTATAAAGTGTGGTGAACAAGTCATTATTACACAAGTGAGAATCCATCAGAGGAATTGCACCATTGCCCAAGAAAGCCAGATGTTATAGTGATATAATTTTTGTGATACCAATTTCCAGTAGGTATGATGGCAGTATTCATTCACTCCAGCTACCTTCCATCATTGCAGTCCGGTCATTAAGATTTTTTTGTAATCACTGACAATAAATAAGTCATGTGCCTGCACAGTCATATTGAAACTATGATTTATTATTGCAACATTGCTCACTCAGGCTTTGAAATCTTTATATTTTAAGCCAGCGAGACATTGACTGAGTTGAACGCACTTTTCCCACAACAAAATGAAGAGTCAATTAGGGCAGTGTTGATGGAAAGTGGGGGAGATGCAGGCCTTGCTGCCTCACGACTCATCCAATGTGATAGTGAGTAGTACATACAATGTATATTATGAATTGTTATAATTACCATTATCTTTGTAATGTAAAAAATTGAAAAATGTTGTTTATAGTGGTCATGACTTACTAGTTTACAGGCATGCCACTAAAACAGAAGAAACAAACATTTTAAATGAACATAACACGGTTAAAAATCCCAACTGGCAGGAGGCAAACCAGTTGGCTATATACAAAGCGTGACAAAGGATTTGAACTCGGTACTAACGAGAAACAAATCCAGCTAGTGGCAGGGGCCGGTTTTGAACCAGGGACCTCTGGATTACAACACCATTGCCCTAAACCACTCGGCCATGCTTGCCTCCTTTGTGGTTATCATTGTTACTATTTTTCACGAGTTCAGAAGGGAGGGTTCATATATTAACTGGTCTTATATTTATTGCAATGTTCAACTGTATTGTGTACATTTGAGGTACTTCAAGCACAAGCAGTGGTGCAAGCAACACAAAAGATGACTTGGGTGAGGATGACATGGATCTTCTACATTCTCCCTTCAGTGTAGACACCAATGGTGTTGATTCTGCAGTGAGGTACTGGACTACAATCAACCAACGACAAAGGTCATTGGACTTTGCGACACTCCGGGCCATGCAAAAGAAACACAAAACCACAGGAAAGTTTGCTACAGCCTTGGTAAAGAAGCTGTTTCGAGCGGATGAGCTAATAGACAAGCACGTGTATGGGGGAAAGGGCAAGGCACCTCTCGACAGACCAAGGGTGGACATCATAAGAGAATACCTTGGATACTTTTATTCTCCTGAAGATGTTCAAAAAGGCATTGACGACATAAACTCGCATCTGCGAAAGTATGTAAATAATGAGAAAAGCAATTCTGATATTTAAATTTTAGTTCTGGTATATTTTTGCTACTTTATCAGCTTTTTAAGACCTCATGGACCTTAAATGTATTTTAAAGTACAAGTTGTTATTGTCAAACATTATATTGCCGCAGGAAAGGGTGTTGCTAGGATTGAATTTTTATTAGGAGCCCTGTTTGTTGATGATATCCAGGCACGTTCAACATCCACCTTTTAAAATGTAAAATATATTCACGTCTTGCTTACCGCATGGTTTCAAAAAACAAGAATTTTGTTTTGTATCAGCTTGGTAATTTTAATAAAAAGTACAGTGTATTGCTCGTTCTTGTTTATTGACTTAAGCAAGTATAAAAAGTATAAAACCAATTTATTCTTATACATATCTTTATCTTTATGATAGAACTCTCAACTCTGATGCAAAAAGTCCCCTTTGTTACATAATGTACAACAGTGCCATGTGCTTGGCAAGTTTTTTGATGCCATTTATGCGGACGACTCATGATTTTCAAAACGTACACCATGTCTGGATCCACAAAAGAGTAGAAGGTACTGTGTCCGTTTATGATAACTTTTCATGTACACGACATTAGAATCGACCTTAAGACTATAGAAAATCTTGATCCAAGTTTCAACACTGAACTGGTTACTCAGTTCGTAATTAAAAAATTGAAGAAAAAAATTACGTGAACGAAATTTGCAAACACTTTGTGAGATCTTATCATCCAAGATTATGAATTATTAATGAACTATACTTTTTAACGCAGGCAAGTGGGAAATCGCCTTGGGCAAGCAAGTTTTGAGATATGCTTGCCCGAAGGGCAAGTTGGAATTCATTTTTTTGTCACACTTAATGGTACAAGCAAGAAGCGTGCCACAAAAGCACAACATTTAAAACATCAACATTTATTCTTTTCTTTTGTAAAATGCAACAAATTTCTTTTCAACATACATTCTTTCCTTTTGTAAAACGCAATATGTTTTTTCAAGAACTTTAAATTGATATTTGTTCACAGTAAACAATCACGCATGTTTTCCATGCCCTTTAAGCTTGGAAAGCCTCTCCTTTAATGCTCAATGAAGAACAGCATTTCCCAATCCCGCGAGGTATCAACTGGAACCTTATGATTGACTATTTTCTTTAAGAGTATTAAATCTTTATCTAATGCAAGTCTGCCTGCATAAAGGCCTTCGTTTTGCCTTCTCAGTCGCAGCCACATAACCGCCAAAAACTATTGACTGAACGCTCATTGCTTGCCCAATGTCACCAAGAGAACATGAGAACTACCACAAAAAGGAGGCATTGGAGCTGGATAGGCCATGTGCTTGGAATGGAAGGTAAGGCTATTCCAAAAAACAGCCGTCCATTGAAGGAAAAAGACAGCGCAGATGACCAAATACAACTTGGAGACGGATGGTAGAAACTGAACTGAAAACCCTACATCTCCCCTTGACAACAACAACAAAAAGAAATAAATAAGAGGAAAATAATACTGACAAAAAAAGAATGAAGATAACGGAAACAGAACAAACTGCGGTAACATAACATGAAATGAAATGACAGAGTTCATAAAGTATGAATCAAGCAGAGTTATAATGTCAACTGGCATAGTCACTGAGATACGCTGGTCTGCAAAGGACTCTCCCACTGGAACTGCATTTCACGTGGGGGTGGGAAATTGGTGCTGGCGGTGGCTCGATGAAGTCCTCCTTTACTGACGTTGACAGCGATGTATAACCCTGAAAAAGGCAGTTACGAGTTCTGCATGTACGGAAAGAACCGAAGAAAACACAAACTTAAGATCTCGGATTTCTGCTTCCAAAAGAAACCAAATCACCACAGCATCGTTTCTTCAGAACGTTTAGTTTAATGCTGATCTCAACTAATTACAGTTCTCCAAACTTCGTAAAAATCCACACACAACTACATCGACAACGCAAATGGCGGTCGATTAAAAGTTCTAACTCATCTCAAAGTGTGATAGATCGCGCCTTCTGATTGGTTAATTGTCTCAAACGCCATAGCGCGAAAGAAAGCTTAATTTCATTGGCCAGTCATGAAGGGGGTTTTGGTTTTGGTTTTACTACGGCCTGTGATTGGCTAGTGTATTTACTTTGGTTTTGGTTTTACAACAGTCAAGTGAAAACCGCTCTATTATACAGGTACATTTTGTTTGATTGTAGATTTCCCTTTAAAGTGCCTGAGAAGTAACAATTAATTAACACTTATTTGAAAGGCTTTTACAAATAAAGAAGAATTGGGTTTAACGTTTTGACAAATCTTCTTTCGTTTAGGAGATATTCAAGTTTTTGTGTTATGCAAATGAGGAAAGTGATGCATCATAAATTGTTCCACTAAAAGATAGATCACAAAATCAAAGATATCTCTCAAAATATAAGAGTGATATTTTCTCTTTCTGACATAAACCAAATATCTCCATTTGCAACCCTTTAAATTGGGACAGAGGGTTCGGCTTGGAACACACAAGATGCCCATATTACCCTTACTCTCCTCATTAGCTTGTTGGGAGTGGATCATATTTGGTTAAGCAAAAACTGGAGATGTCAGTATTAATTAAAATAGGTATTTGCAGCAAAACTGTTGCCATGGCAACGGCACGACGGGTGTCATTATGTGTCTTTTGTGGTGTACATTAATGGTGCAAAGTTTGAAGAACAGCACATGTGTTTCAAGAGATATTCTTGATTTAGTGTTTCATCTTTTTGTGGAACAATTAATGACGTCATTACTTTCCTAATTTGCATAATACAAAAACGTAAATATCTCTCAAACGAAAATAGATATTGCAAAAAGGAAAACGCCATTCTTCTTTATTTTTAAAAGCTTTGAAAACCGCATTTATTTTTTACTTCATAGGCACTTTAATTTGTCTTTCTTCTCCTTCTCTCTTTCTGTGTGTGAATTTGCCTCTTGCCTACTTCAGTAATTTATTTTTAGTGAATGATATGGCTGTATGTGTGGCTCCACTAGCCCCTATGGTTATTTCAGGCAGCCAGTACTTTTACATTATTTACCGGTAATTACTATTTATATATTTTTTCCTTGGTAAGCAAGTGTATTTTGAAGATTGTTGTTGTTGTTGTGAGTATGGTAGTTTGGGTAAACCGTGTGGTCAAGAAATAAATTTAGAGGGGTTAAAAATTAATATCATTTCTCATATATGCATGGATGTGCAAACCAGAACCTCTTTAAGTTATTTCTCTTTATACTATGGACAGTCACCTTTGTCATGTACAAACCATGTATTCCTGTGTGCTCGTTTTGACAAAGTGCTTCATTTTACATTTCAACAAGAGTGTACAGAGCTTAATTAATATTATTCATCCCAAGAAACCAGGTTGTTTGTTTACATAGTAATCACTTTTGTCTTTGATGTGTGTTTTCTTCGAAAAAATTCAGCAATAATTGCAGAAAACAGGGAGTTGGAATGCTTAACATTGGCTACCAAGACAATGCAAATTTCATATTGAGCTCCTTGCTGCATGTGTTCAGAAGTACCGCGCAAGAAGTACCGTTGATATCAAACACTGTCGAAGACCAAGTAGCATCAAGCTTTAATAACTTGCCTATCACTTTACGAAATTGCAAAGAACACAAACAATTTTCAAAGGACACATTTAAATATTTATTAAGTCAAGCTAAAAGAGAAATAATGTAGATTCATTTTTATTGTTTAATATTTAACGTTTTAATTTATTTACTGTTATTTTTTTAGTTAGCATATTACAGATGAAGAGCCCTGTCACATGGATATAAATTATTATTATATTATTATTATTATTATTTTTTATTATTATTATTATTAAAACCTTTCTCGAGATACCGAAGCTGCCAGTTTGACAATGCTTCCAACAAGTGCAATGTGGCCTTTGGGTTGTTGGCTACCGCATCTCAGAGGAGATATTTTACAATGTACTGATAATTTACTGAATGTTTTAACGCTTGGCTTAGAAATGTCATAAAGAAATTCAAATAATTTTGTGATGAGTTCATCTTCAGAAGCCCAATCATTGTCACTGTAGAGGTTTTACATCAACATTTTTATTGGTGTCTGGCATTGGCTAACTTTCAAGTCAATTACTGATATGTCAAATATTTATATTAAATTTATCAATTGTTTTCATTAATGGTTGGTGATGGGATGTATAGTGGCCTAATGTTTAATTAAAAATTAAATGTACTGGACTCAAGATAGTGAATGCATGTCAATTTATGGTCAATGTATGTCAGCATCATTTGTACAACTATTCCCCCTTGACCAGCCTTGTTGACCCTTGTCCCAATTTTTTTTTTTGGCAGGTGTATGGTAACACCCTTTTGGTGAACCATACACATAAATATGTGGACAGAATGTTTGAAAATTTAAGCAAGCATCTGAGGAGAGCAGACATGGTCACACCAGCTTGTCATTTAAGGCTAAGTGTTATGTTTCTTATTGCATGTCCATACCTGTTTCCATTATATGTCATTAAAGGCTGGCTGTTCAACAGCTTCAACATTTTACCTTGGTTGTAGTACGAGCCTTTGTCGCTTTGCGCCAATTGTTCAGCCTAGTCTGCGCTGATGGTATTTTTGTTCGCTTTTTTACGCCCTGACATGGTATCAGAGAAAGGACAGGACCTTTTCTTCTTCTTTGGAGGCATTTCACATTTCTAAACAAAACTTTTCTAATTTCTCTTTTACTGAAACCATACTACTAACTATGCTGAACAGACGCTGCGAACTGGCACATTTCTTGCGTGATGCAATGGAGTTCAGAGCTCATGATACTTGTTTCGTGACGCGTTGACAAACAAGTACATCCAGTATGACAAAACTTGTCATCGGCCAACTAGCATAATAAGCCAAGTTAAAAATTTTATGCTCAATAACTCCGCGAAGAATAAATATTTTTTTGTGGAATTTTTTTAAAAGAAAGCTCTTGAAGAGCTTCGAAAGATATAACTTTTTAACCCTGGCTGATACCTTAAGTACACAGTAATTTGAAGAAGTTTGTGTAATACCCAGAATGCTTTATAAATTGCACATCAGGTCGGCCATCTTTGTTGAGATCGCCATGTGTTCGACTGCTGATGTTAACTGTAAGTATCCAAACGTTCTTTTACTGGTTTAAGAAGACAAACATGATAGAATAGACTAATTTAAGGAATTTATATAACATACAGATATATCAGTTAAACTTTCAAGAAATTATCATTATAACTGCTTAAAATAGCTGTAAGTATCCACTCGATCAATGTATTGTTTTTAGAAAACAAAGGCTGTATATGGACATTTCAGAGCAAATTGAATACTCAACTGTCATCAAATACGACTAAAATGCACAGTTAAGGTAAATTGGCCAACGCAATGGCTATATAAAAGACTAAAATGCATAGGAACTCTCATGACTTTTATGAAAAACATTTGCAAACAGTCAAAATAAAAGCAAACTGACCACAAATGATCCCGGGAAATAATATTTTATACAAGGAACATTTTTAACTTGTCAAACATGTCAAGTTGAAGTCATTATCCTTTATAGGGTAAGGAGGCTCGATGTATTTTTTTAGCCGAAGGGTGGTTGTTTTAAAACTTAAAATTATCTAGGAAGCCAATGTTCGATTTTTGCCAAAATACACCATAATGATCAAATATGACCAAATGTTAATTTTTTACCCGTCACTTTGTCACAAAGGTTGCCATAGCAACCATTGACGTTTTGTTTTGTTCTCAAACAAGCTTGATTTTCTCGAAATTTAGATTGACTCTTGGTATTCATTTTTTTTATATGTTCAAGTATAGTAGAATGACTACCTGTACACAAAATTTTAGGAAAATCTGTAAGAGCGCTTTAGAGTGTTTAGAGTGTGACGGCCGAGCTCTTCACAGTGCGTCCACCTACGGGTTAGATGATCGAGTTTGGGAATATGCTACTCTGCTAAACGACGAAAGGCTAGTAGCAAAGCTGAGTGAAGGAGATCTCATCGCTCTTGATGCAAAGTACCATCTTCAGTGCTTATCTAAGTTGTACAGAAAGACACAGTATGCAAAAGAAGGGGGAGAAGAGAGTGAACAGCCTCGCCATCGTCTTGATGGTATCGCACTAGCAGAGCTGGTGTCCTATTTTGAAGAGCTTCGAACAAGTGGTGCCAAGTTACCAACATTTAAACTTGTAGATCTCGCAAGGATGTACAAATCCTGTTTGCAGTGACTTGGTTGTGACACAACAGCATGTGTTTACACTTCGCGGCCCAAAGAGCGCCTTATTTTCCCAAATTCCTGGGCTTCAGTGTTACAATAAAGGGCGTGATGTGTACTTGGCCTTCCAAGAGGATGTCGGATTTGCACTGCATAAAGCACGCGAAGAAGATTGCGACCAAGAAGCGATACACCTCGCAAAGACTGCAGCCATTGTTCGCAAGGATATGTTTGCAAACAAATATTCGTTTTCAGGATCCTTTGAGCCTGACTGTCAAGCCATCACTGCTATCACTCATTAAGATGATCCTATATGGGCCAAATATTGAGGAACAGGCATGTAGTTCAGGAAAAGTATAGGCAGCACTAACCATCTCACAACTCCTGCAGTACAACACCCGTGTCTGTTGCCGTGATAAGGAAGTGAAGAGGGAGCGAAGAAAAAAATGTTGTGAGACGTCCCTCCCTATATACGTGGGAATAACTGTCCATGCTAAGACTCGCAGTGGTGATCTTGTTGAGGCCTTACACGACCTAGGAATGAGTGTTTCATATGACAGAGTATTGGCCATTTCCACAGATCTTGGGAATGAAGTTTGCCGCCGGTACATAGATGAGGGTGCAGTATGTCCTTCAAACCTTTGCCTGCATTTATTTACAACGTCAGCCGTTGATAACATAGATCATAACCCCACTTCGACGACTGCTCAAGATTCATTCCATGGGACCGGAATATCTTTATTTCAGCAACCTACTACAGAAAACCCTGGAACAACAAGAGCGCGTATTGATATCTCACAGGCAGTGGCCAACACGAAGTCAGTGCGTCAGTTAACAGAAGCTTATACTAAAGTTGCACCAGTTATTCCTCCAACCAAGCATCCTCAAGTTTCAGCCACCAACATCAATATGCAACCTGATGGAAGTGTCTTTGATCGTGGTTTCAAGATGAGGTTAAGTGGCTTGAAAATTCCAGCAACGTGATATGCAGTCAGGAGAGCTTAAAGGAAAAGGAAATAGTTTTGTGAGGGGCATTCCATTCTTGTGACCCACAACACAGTTCGTTGTCCGCCACATCTGCTTTATCAGCCTTGTTACCGCTGTTCCCAGATCAAGCTAAGTCCATTGCCATGATCAGGCATGCTATGAATATGATCAAGCTCTCTGTAAACCACCTAAATCCCGGCCAAGTTCCTTTTTCTCAAGTTGGTGCACTCAGAGTGTGCAACAGCAATTGACTTCGACAAGCAAGTCATCTCAACTTATGGCAGACAGGTCTTGAGTACCAGGCCCATTCCCAGTAATGTCATCAGACGACTTGCCCCTTGCAATCACGAAGAAGCTGATACAAGGATGATTCTCCATGCGGCAGACGCAGTGCAGTGTGGATACAGCAAGATCCTTTTGCGTACTATTGATACGATATTGTTGTCTTAGCCGTTGCCTTTGTAGAGCAGTTGCAAGAGCTTCAAGATGATTGAAATTTGGGTTGGGTTTGGCACTGGCACACATTTTCGCTATATTGCAGCCCATGAAATCTCCAAGATGCTCCAACCTCAAGTCTCAAGAGCACTTCCTTTCTTCCATGCCTTTACAGGCAGTGACAGCCTGTCCTGTTTTTATGGGAAAGAAAAATAGACGGCGATGAACACATGGAACTGTTTTTCAGAGGCAACCACTGCCTTTCTTTCATTAGCAAGTACACCTTCTGAGGTCAGTGACACGCACATGGCAACATTCCAAACGTGCTGTCTTGCAAGCTGGATACATCTGGGGACAAGCTCTGATTCCAAATCCTACATTGCCAAGTCCACAAGACTGGGGCTGGACCTTAGATGGCGGTTTGTAGAGGCTTTTCTGGACCACACTACCAGATGTGATGGGCTCATGCCAGGAATTTATTCGATGCGGCTGCAAGAAGGGCTGCTGTGGGCAGTGTTCTTGTGTTAAGGCCTCTTTATGATGCACTGCCCTCTGCAAGTGTCCAGATGAGTGTGTCAACAGATGAAGAGACTATCTGACTTTGAACATGACCTTTTGAAAAAGTTTGGTTTAGACAAGCAGTCTATTGTACCTAAATGTATATAAAGATGTATCTGTAACTCAAACATATTATAAAAGTCATTTTGAGAAGCAGGATAGCCAATCAGCATGTAGTTATGACGGACGAGACAATTTAATTAGTACAAAGTGGAAAATAAAGAGGTTTTCAAGACAGATAAAAGTAATTTTGAATAATTTATACGCATTTCTACCAGCCTTGTGTTTTGTGCCTCAAACGTACAGTAATATTGTTTATATACTAAAACGAGATTCATCTGGCGGCTACTTCAGGACGACTTTTACAGTGCGACGCGCCTTACCGTGGCCACCCAACAAACTTTTTCACAAGTTAGCCAATCAGGTTGCACGATTATGATTGATGGCCACGCCTCCTTGCAAAGTTTTTAAAATATAATTTACAAAAGCAGGAAACGTTTTACGGAAGAGACGAAGATTTCAACTTCAATCTACTGATATAGTACATAATTTATTTTTTAAACATATCCGCAGTTGCGGAAATAGTTGTAAGAGTTAGCTGCTGAAATTGACAAAACACCCTCAGCTATAGCAATTTTGGTCTCTTCCATCGCTAACAGTTGACATCTCCGAAGGAATTCCTTTATTTGATGGAAACAATATTCGCATGTATTGAGATGTGGCGAGTACGGTGGCTGGTAAATAAGCTGAACACCATAGTCATTCAAAAGGTCTCTGAGAACTGGCTCAACAAAAAGGCCATGATGAAAGCCACAATTGTCTATAACAACGCAATCCCCGCATTCAAGAACAACACTTCTGTCTGGTCGTTGTATTTCGACAGCGTCTTCAAAAAAGTTCAGCAATTTAAATCCATTCGACGGGCCGTCAATTATATTAAAATAGTCTACTCCAAGGGCAGAGTGGAGCAAGTTGATGGTGAAATTGGCGTTTGAAGCGTATCGTTGAAACTCGATTGCTTTCTCACCAACTGTGGCGTTTCCGTAGCTACGATTTCCAGTAGTTTTTATCACACTTGCCTCATCAAAAAAATGAATTTGGTTCGGTTGAAAAGTAGAAATGGCATTGAGATACTCATTTTGGCGGACGATGTTTTCAGGAGTATTGCTTTCTAACTGTGCAACCGAGAGCTTCTTCTTGCTCATGATCAAGTCACGTCTTAATCTTTTATTTATTTGAGAGGCGCTCGGCAAGTCGTCCGCGTCTACAACTCCATCTAACAAGAGTCTTTCCTGGATTTTGGAAGCATGAATACTTGGTTTCATAACTTTCTCGACAGACACAAATTCTAGGACTTCAGTGGTAACTTTTGGCACCAAAAAACTAGTACGAGGAATTCGCGTTGAAATATTTTTATCATCGTACTGTTCAAGGACGTTTTGGACGTAGCCCCGGCTTATTCGAAGCTCTGTTGCTATCTGCCGTTGGCTAAGTCAACTAAGTCTAATACTCTTTCTCTTATGACATCAGGGTACGCTCGTCCACAGTCGTAACAACCGCCTTGTCGGTTTATGCGAAGTTGAACGTTCGCTGGAGAAAAAAAAAATGACAAGTCAAGTTATTTACTTTCGCTTTTCGATAAAAATGAGACTACTCTCAGACCATACGGCTGCGTATCAAAAGTCAATGTAATTATGATTAAACTCGGTGTTAGCTTGTAATGGAACCCAGCGCTGGGAACTTAACTTACGAAGGTTATAATTTCTATCCATCCTAGGGCTTGTTTACATCTTGTGTAGAATGGTGGAAATGCGACTTCAAACTTAAACTGACTGCACGAAATCAAAGTCACGTCAGTAGTGGACGGGAAGAACATTTCGCGCCACTTTTCCTAGTACAAAATTGAACGGCGTATTATTTTTCTTGTAGTTTCACTAAGGAGTTTGTATGTTTTCCCTCAGGCCGAGAACCTGATTAAGCGATGTATAAAAAGATTAATTGAACCGCAACCCAGACTATACTAAAATAAACAGTGCAAAAACAGAAGCAATTCAAAATACAAGAAAGTTGAGAAAAACGAAAACGATGGAAATGAGTTTGATTTTCGATAAAACGTGTATAGAATTTTACATGTACTTTGTTTACAACAGCAGACCTGTGTAAATAAATGATGGAATTGCAAACACGGAGACTAAAATGAACAAAACAAGACTATCGTGTTCTTGAAATAATAACTTTACTTTTACTGCGAAGCGTAAATATCTACTAACCACAACTATTACATGTAAAATTGTAATCCTACACTAACTGTGCAAACGATAACAAGAAGCAAATTACATCTTGTTGATATTAAAACCATGACAAACGGTCGCAATCCTCATTCCATGTTCAATTCAGTATTTCTAAATTCAACCGAAAAAACAATTTTGTTCATAAACTGTACTGATGTGAGTCGTAAACTCGAAGTTCCTTCACTTCACAAGAATGTAGAAAACGTAACATGTACTAGGAATTTGCATATAAACATAACAACTCGAGTCAGAATTACAAAACATAATTCACGGGAAAAAGGAACCTCCTGTGGAATTCTGAACGGAAGGTACACCAACAAAGTACCTTTGAGTGGGCAAATAAGAGGAAACTTTGGCGTGATAATATTGCTCTATTATCAACGGTAGTTGCCAATCACCTTCTTCGGGTTTCCATTTTGGGACTTCATTTCGCAGCGCTCGTTGCAACACCAGTAAATCCTTGTCTAGTTTCAAACGATCTGTGTATTTAGGCAAATTCTGCAAGCGCAGACGATTACGCATAACTGAGAAAAAACTCGACTTGGAATTTTTCTCTCGCTGCCGTAAAGTTCTCTAATTCACCCTTGTGCTTTTCATGTTGCTTCTGAAGATCTTTGAGTTCTGCCTGCAATGCTGATATTTTGTTTTTTATCTCCGGATGTTTTTCTCGGATTTTGCAGTTGCTACTGCTCTCACAAGGCGCTGCTTTACAAGTTGTTTTGGTATGGCCAGATTGATGGCATCTGTTGCAAATCCGTCCATCTGTTACAAAAACGTATGGCTGCTAAAGGAGTAAGTTTTTCTTGCTCACTCTTCAGTTTTTGTAACTCATCCACGGCGCTGCTGATTTGCACTTCAAGAACGAGTAAATTTTCTTTCATTTCATTTGCTTTCTTATCTAGCGGCTTATTCTCCTGACCGTTAGTGCTCGTTAATGGCCCCGCGGTGCCTTCAGCACATGGCGTCGTTGACAACATATTCGAGTTTAAACCAGCAGCGCTGTTGAACCGCGTACAAAGTTCCACAGGTCTCAACGGCGTTCTTCTATTTTCCGGGTCGACGAGCGCCTTTATTTCGCTTTCTAAGATCCGTTTTTCTGCCAGCAAAAGTTTCTCGGGCGATGGGAAAAACGCATCTAAGTCCCCAGGATGAAGGTATCGAAGCGACTCCAAAGTGCTAAATCCACGACTTTCAAACTGCTCGCTACATTTCTCCAATTTTAATCCTCCCGGAAGGTTCTGTAGCCATTTAAATACTTCGCTCATCTTAAATCGCTTGCAGGTTTACGCGAGCAGAAAACTTCGCTAAGATTCGATAACTCAAACAGTGTCAACTTTAGTTGTTTTTACTGAAGATTGTACATGTTTTCGTAAACACGAACTTTGCAAGGAGGCATGGCCATCAATCATAATCGTGCAACCTGATTGGCTAACTTGTGAAAAAGTTTGTTGGGTGGCCACGGTAAGGCGCGTCGCACTGTAAGCCAAACACCTTAATTTTTAGGACTTTTCTATTAAGTTACAATTCCACTTCCGGTTCAAGATGGCGGCCATCTTGAAACACCCTCTTAACTTAAATTTTCGCAATGGCACTATATCAGATATCGATCAACATGTTAAAAACTACATTTCCACCAAGCTTCGTGCTTTTAACAGAAAGTGAACAATTCTGGCACATATCCGGCCCCACTATTGTTAACAAGTTGCTGTTTGCCTAGGATATTTTTAATCAAAAAGGGGGCCATTACTTTTTAGCATTGAAAGAAAACGATTTGTTTGTCTCACGTCAGGAGGAGCATGACAGAAGGATTGGCCTGAACAGTTCTTCCTTTTCCATGTAATATCTAAACATTTTCGAATTGGACTGTCCATGTCCTTATCCTTTAACATGGAAGAAGTTAGAACTTCATTTTCTGTTTTGCAGCCGTGGAACGAAGACTTCAAAAAGGTGAGACAGCGGCATTTTAATACATGTCGCCGCCTCACATGCTTAAGTGAAATTTATCATTTTTGTTCGCATATAAACGGAGACTTTGCTTAACTCACTTTAGCCTGAGAACAACTGCAAATTATTCTTACTTCTTGAATAGTACTACTTATTTCATGCCCCTTATTATTTGCCTTCTCAGTCGCGGCCACATAACTGCGAAAAAACTATTGACTGAACGCTCATTGCTTGCCCAATGTTACTAAGAGAACATGAGAACTATCATAAAAAGGAGGCCTTGGAGCTGGATAGATTATGTGCTTGGAATGGAAGGGAAGGCTATTCCAAAAACAGCCGTCCATTGGACACCTGAAGGAAAAAGACAACGCAGATGACCAAATACAACTTGGAGATGGATGGTAGAAACTGAACTGACAACCCTAAACCACACCTGTAGTGACATCGAGAAGTGTCCCGCACTTCTCTTTGAAGCATAGAAACTAACAAAATGGCGCAAGGCCATGCTGGGAGAACAAAATGGCAGAAAACAGTGTTCCCATTATCGATATGTTAACCCTTTTACGAGAATTACAATATATGTGCCTCGTTTGCTCAACACTTTTGAGGTAGTAAGGAACGCTTCTATTCCTTTTATACTGCCATCAGCCCTTTTACCAAAGGAGACTATCAAGATCACGCGTGTGGGAGGACGCCCAAATAAGCTATGTGCACGAGATGAAAGAAAGCTTATGCACTGTTTTCATGCGTTGCGAAAGGAGAAAGGCCAGTTCTTTTCAAATTGACTTATGCAACAAGCTGATTTTGGAGGTTGTTGGAAAGGCATGTAAATCCATGCCAAAATTTACAACACAATTGCCAAAAATATGACAGACAACAACACCAAAATAACAATTTCCATTATTTGTGAGGCTTTGTAATATGCATGTTAATAATTTTTTTAATTCTATTGAGCTTAGTTATTGTTACCTTTTTATATTAAATTTTCTATCCTCTGGGGAGGTCACTGCAGAGGCCACCACAAAGGAAGCAGTGGTCACAATAAAAAAAAGAAGAACGTATGAATTGTTCCTTGGTAAAGTATTTATTTTCTGCACAAAAACCACTTGTCTAGTGCCTCATGGTTTATTTCAGTTTTGAACGGGGTAGTACATTCCACGCCAATAATAAAAATGCACTTAATGCCTCCACTGGTAACGCCAGGGAAGAACAATAAATATTTAGCAACTGCTGCGAAATTTGTCTAGGACTACTGGCGCTAAACGTCAGCTACTAATACTAATACGAACAATACCTCTGTGTTCAACCATTTTCTATGGCACTGAAAGTTTATTTTAAAATGTCCCTTATTTTCAGAAAAGGGATCACTCCTCAAAAGAAGGGTGAATGTTGAAACTGCTGACGCTGAAGGAACTTGGGAGGGGTGGTTCGTGGGATCCATAATCGCGTACAGTGACAAGTGCTACGCCATAGCCTTTGATGGTTTTGATGCAACCCACAACATCACCGTGCCCGAGGACGAGATTCCCTCCCGAGGACATAGAACTTTTATAGTTTCGTTAACGACTAAAGATGTTATTAATAAACAGATAATATCGATGGTATTCGATTACTTCATTACTGTTGGTACCTGGGTTCACTGCGGGCGATCATGGACACTATAAATCACAATATGATAGTTTTATTAGCATGGTTTATGTTTGCTCAAAAACAAATCATATAAAAAACACACCGAATGATGGCACTCAAAAAATATCCCGATTAAGCGATCGTTGACATAAGAAGAATTGTTGTTCAAACATATCATGGAAGAATTCAAACGTCTTTCAGTTCAAGCATTTTTTTATTTTCGCTGAGGAAATGCTGTATTTGTCAGTCACGACGGCTGGGTGCTTTGCGACTCATATACTTTGGCTTGGTTAAAAATGGTAAACTTTGACGTTTGCCTTTTAATAATCGAAATAGTTGTTTCCTTTCGAGTTAGAACGATTTCTACTCGGCTTAATGCAGGGTTCCCGATAAAGGTTACGCACGACAGAGTTACCTTTTGTCTCGTCACGCAATTTTAACCCCACATTGAGAAGTAAATTTTCGTTTGGATATTGCCAAAAGCCGCTTCTCCTCGCGTTATTCTTTACCTTACGGCTACACATGCCATTTCTAATGACTACATTTCCAGTAAAACAGTTGCTGTTTTTTTTCTAATGGCAATGCATTAACTTCTGAACAGAAGCAAATTTTTTTAGCGTTTACTGCTTCCACCGGAAGTAATTTCACAACAGGCTACAAAAACACTTGTAAATATCACTTCACACCTGCATTGAATGATGTTGCAATTCTTAATTGTGCAACTCAGCAGAAATAATCAATTGCCACGAAATTAGTTCACTTTGGTTAACTATTAGCAACGTTTTAGTGTGTGAAAGACTTGTACCAGTACAAATTTGCGTTGTTAATTGTTTTAGGTTTAAATAATATTAGCGCCTAAAGACTTGCACCAGTACAAATTGCATTCTTAATCGTTTTAAACTTCGTTGCCTTAGAGCGCTGAACCCATCACATTCTTAATTGGTTATGTCACGTAATGTACTTGTAATCATATAGTACTTACTAGTAAATGGGAAATCTTGCAAAATAGCCATTTTCTTTTTTGCAAGATAGTGCGTTCACTAGTAATTATATAATACTTACTAGTAAATGCGAATTCTTGCAAATTAGCCGTTTTCTTTTTTGCAAGATAGTGCGTTTACTAGTAATTATATAATACTTACTAGTAAATGCGAAATCTTGCAAATTAGCCGTTTTCTTTTTTGCAAGATAGTGCGTTTACTAGTAATTATATAGTACTTACTAGTAAATGCGAAATCTTGCAAATTAGCCGTTTTCTTTTTTGCAAGATAGTGCGTTTACTAGTAATTATATAGTACTTACTAGTAAATGCAAAATCTAGCAAATTAGCCGTTTTCTTTTTTGCAAGATAGTGCGTTTACTAGTAATTATATAATACTTACTAGTAAATGCGAAATCTTGCAAATTAGCCGTTTTCTTTTTTGCAAGATAGTGCGTTTACTAGTAATTATATAGTACTTACTAGTAAATGCAAAATCTAGCAAATTAGCCGTTTTCTTTTTTGCAAGATAGTGCGTTTACTAGTAATTATATAATACTTACTAGTAAATGCGAAATCTTGCAAATTAGCCGTTTTCTTTTTTGCAAGATAGTGCGTTTACTAGTAATGATATAATACTTACTAGTAAATGCGAAATCTTGCAAAATAGCCGTTTTCTTTTTTTGCAAGATAGAGAGTTTACTAGTGATTATATAATACTTACTAGTAAATGCAAAATCTTGCAAAATAGCCGTTTTCTTTTTTGTAAGATAGTGCGTTTACTAGTGACGATATAATACTTACTAGTAAATGCGAAATCTTGCAAAAAAGCCGTTCTCCTTTTTTGCAAGATAGTGCGTTTACTAGTAATTATATAATACTAACTAGTTAATGCGAAATCTTGCAAATTAGCTGTTTTGCTTTTTGCAAGATTGCGTTTATTAGTAAATATAAATTATTTACTAGTAGGTGCGAAACTTGCAAAAAGTAGATTTCTTTTTTGCAACAAAATCCATTTATTAGTAAACAAATATCTTTAAGTTTTATTTGATTTTATATAATTCTCACTGCATGGTAAGTTTTTTTGTAAAATAATTCGTTTATTAGTTCTAGTAAAAATTTTTACAAACTTTGTAAATATATGAATTCCCAAAAAGAAACCTTTAAGTTGTAGGGAAGAAAAAGCAGGCAAGCTTAAAGTAGTTTTTTTCCACATTCTGTAGTTCTTACGTCTATGGAGACGTGATTTTGAATGAGTGATCAACAATAGATGGAAAAAAGTGAAAATACTCTATGAACATTAACATGTAATAACTAGAAAATCTATAAGGTAAAAATTGTTAGTACACCATCATCATCGATGATGATGAAGATAAGAATTTTGTATGTGAATGAAGCAAATCCATCTCGATAATAGAAATCTGATAACTATCTGATACCTGATACCCCTATGATATTGCGCCTTTATGGAAGGATATAGACAAGATAAGAGATTTAAGCTCTTACTGCTCCGTAGATAAAGCTGTAGACATCCTAAGAACTCCCAAGGGAAGCATTGATCTGCATTTCAACCATAAAGTAGTGATTTTCGGACTGCAATAATCTAAAGTTTCTACTGAAACATGCAACTTGTTGTCCACTGGCTCGTAAAAAACTTGGGCTGCAGTCTAATTGTTTATAAGGAAAAGGCGATACCTTCAGTTAAGGATCTCATTATATCCATACAACAGGAAACAGATGAAGAATTTCTTATTGAAAGTGACAAAATCATACATGAAAAAGTGCAAGAAAACAATTTTTTATCAGTGAACGCTGGTGAGGGTGCCAACGAAAGCGGTTCGCATGAGGAGCAATCAAACCAGAGAATTAAGAATAAAACTGATGTACAGATGTAAGGAGAAAATCAAGACAACCAAACTGACTGGACTACTACCAGAACAATTGGAGAAACCACGCGAAGCCAGGGAAATACTTTAGAGAGGACACCTGACTCAGTTTGGGCTTTCTAACCTGAAAGAGTTTCAAAAGGATGCAATCCAAGCTGTCGAGCTCTGAAGGGATTCAGTCATCATTCAGCTGACAGCATAAGGGAAGCACCTCTGTTACCAGCTGCCTGCCCTGTTTAAGAAAGGATCCGTTACAGTGGTAGTGCGTCCCACAATATCTCTGATAAATTTACAGATCGAAAATCTGAAGAGCAATGACATTAATGCTGTGTCTGTTGCTCCAGCCTCCATGGGATCCCCCTTTCAAAGCGTGGCTGCAGCAGAAAAGAGATCCTTTTTACTACCTGGAGTATTGCGATAAGAAGCTGAAAGACGAACTTATCACTATGAAAGAAAACCTTAAGTTGCTTGCACTGGATGAGGTCCACAAAATGGTTGGTAGGAGCTCCAATTTCCGTGCGAGTTACGACACTTTTAAATCAGTTAAGGATGAGTTCCAAAACACTCCAATGATGGGCTCTAACAGTGATGCTAAATGATTCATAACTCAGTGATTTATGTAAAAACTACTTAAGCCGACCTGTCCTAGTCAGAAGTAGTGTAAACAAAAGGAATGTTAAGATAAACATAGAATATTATGAAACCTTCAGCAAAAGCTCTGAAAAAGATAAGTGGGAAAAAGTCGCCCAGTATATCGCTAAAACGGTCCAGTCTGATTACGCAATAGATGATGTATAACTGCTAGTGGATAGCATCAAAGAAGCAGGTATCCAAGTTATAAAAGGATATCATGGCAGTCTCAGAAGCGAAGTAAAAAAGAAATCAACACTGCTTTTGTGTCCAAAAGCTTCAAAGTTCTTGTGGCTACAGAGTCTTATGAGGTTGGGACTCACAGTCCACACGTTTGTATGAGGAACAGGCCTGTAATTCTTTGGAAGAGCTGGCAGGAACAATGATGCTTCCAATGGACTTCTTCTTTCTTGTTAATGAACATGTACTCTTGTTAATGAACATGTAGTCATGTTCTTTAGAGCTGTTCTTCTGATGAAGTTGAGTTAAAAGAAGGATGACGAAAAGGCTTGGAAATGGATTTATGGTTAAAGGCTGGTTCCTGTTTGCGACGATGCCTTCTTCAAAACCTTGAGGATGCAGATGTTGTAGAAAAGGCTGGAAGTGGCAAATGCTGTTGCAGTTGTGATATCGAAGAAGAAAGAATATTTTTTTTATATGATGTTTTTATTTTTATTTTTTGATATTGTTATATATTTTATTTTTACAGAACCCCTTTGATAACAGTACTCATGTACTGAAGGGCCATCCTGTTTAAATATTCGTTATTATTATAAAGAGACTGCCTTGTTGTTTCTAAAAGCTTTAAAAGAGTTGATGAACATTCCACAGGTAAAGGACGTAAATGAGGATAAGCTCATTTCGTGGCTCAGGGGTCAAAACGAGATTGGTTATCAGCACCCGAAATCCAAAAATATATCGACTCCTCAGAGATGTATAGGTTCTGTTGTATATTTTATTGAAGCTTTCTACTTTTCCAAAATATGCTTGGATAATGTTTCTTTTTTTGTAGATTAGATGTGTATCAAACTGTTAATTCTGTGTTGTAAACAAACATAGGAGCAGAAAAAAAGCTTTCATTATTGTCTATTCATTGTTGTGTTAGTTTTTTTGCAATAAAACTATTGCAAAACTTTACTTTTTTTTGGTTATATTTCTGCCACAATGCGTGTACTCCTCACGCTCTTATGATGCATTAAAGTCACAGTCAATTTACACTAATTCCAAATATTTCATATTTGTAGGAAACATGTTGTCTCATGGGAATCCACGGCAAAAACCCAGCCATCTAATGGGAAGATGCGTGCTTTTGAGCAGTTTAAAAATGGCAGGGATTACAAAGAAATCACAGTTTGTTTGGGAGTGCAGGAATCAACCGCCCAAGTTTATACCATCAACGCTAAAGCCACTAAAGCCCCGCTCGACCATAAGAGGATAGCGAGCCTGCTCGAAGTAGCGGATGCAATATTTTCAACTATAAGGGCAGCCGTATCTTTTAACGTAGACTCTAAATTAAGAACCATAAGAGAAGAGCTTAATGAATCTTACTCCTATAATAAAATTCGCTTTGTTTTAGCTTGCATGATTAGGGGACTTGATTTGTAGTTTTGATTTGAAGTCTTAGTGACAGATCAATGTTATAAAGAAGGAGAATATATGAAGTATTTTCATTCATGATTATGCCGCGGAATTCCAGAATGCGTGGATTACATAACCCTGTTTGTTTAACGTTGGTTACGTAATAAAGTGTCAAATTACCATGTGCAATGTCTCATCATTTAAGGATCCGGCTGCTTAGATTCGGGGCATTTCGAAAGAAATTCGCTAGCCGGTAAGTCAGGTGAAATTTTCGTTTATCTGCGCGCTACGTCGCCGAAGCTTTGCCACCGCGTGTTCAACTTTTTTCCTGGTCTTATTTCCTTTTCACAAGTTTAGAAGCTTTAGTTGTTATGGCTGTTCCAGTGGAACCTGCGGCTGCCGATTTGGCAGCTCTTGGAGATCCTGCGCCACCCGTGGCTCCAGCTCCGGCCGCCGCCGAACCAGCACCGCCTGCAGGACCCGCGGCAGCGGCGGAGGGTCAACAAGATCAGTTAAACGAGGTATTTCAGTTTGGCTTGTTTTTTCTTTTTTGGGGGGTTGTTGGTTTTTTCTAGTTCATTGCACCGGCTTTTGCTTTATTTCACTTCATTATCCCTCGTGGCTTAGTGGCACGTTGTTTCGTGTGTTTTAGGGGTTTCTTGCATATTTCTATCGGCGTGTTGCTTTTGTTTCGGCTCATTTGCATTCAGTTGTTATTTCCATACGCCATGCGTTTATTTGTTCTGTTCGTTAGTCTAGCATATTCATACTTAGGCTGTTTTCCCGCCTAGGTTTGGGCTTTTTGCTCGTTTGTCGGGCACAAATTGGCGGTTGCCACATGTCGTATCGGCTCTAGTTTTGGTTTAGCTCGTGTGTCGAGCTCATTCTGGCAGTTGCCGTGTGTCGGCCTTTGCTAAAACTTTCGCTCGTGTGTCGAGATTCTATGTTTCATGCCGTGTGTCGGCTCCAGTTGTTGTTCGCTCGTGTGTCGAGCACAAATTGGCTGTCGCCGTTTGTCGGCTAAGGTTAAAACTTTATTCGCTCTAGTTGTGTATCAGCTCGTGTGTCGAGCACAATTTGGCAGTTGCCGTGTGTCGGCTTTAGCTAAAACTTTTGCTCGTGTGTAGAGCTTCTATGTTACATGCCGTGTGTCGGCCTTAGTTTGTGTTTTTGCTCGTGTGTCGAGCGTTATTTGGTTTTTGCCGTGTGCCGGCCGAAGTTTTGGTTCTGCTCGTGTGTCGAGTGTTTATTGGCCGCTAGTTGCCACGTGACTTTCGTTTTTGTATCTAGCTTTATTGTACCTTGCCTTGTGTTGGCCCTAGTTGTGTATTTGCTCGTGTGTATTTGCCACGTGACTTTCGTTCTTGTATCTAGCTTTATTGTACCTTGCCTTGTGTTGGCCCTAGTTGTGTATTTGCTCGTGTGTCGAGCGCATATTAGTCGTGGGTTTCCATGCGTCTACATAAGCCTTAGGCTTTCGCTCGTGTGTTTAGCTCTCATGTATTATGCCATGTTTCGGATCAAGGATTTATATTTGCTCGTGGGTCTATTACCGTTTTCAGCCAACGTTTTTTGGCGTTGTTAAGCTTGGAAAGTTGCCATGCGCAGGCTTTAGGTGTGTTGCATCTCGTGTGTCGAGTACCAAGTTTTTCGTACGCCGCGTGCAGGTCTTGGCCCATTTGTTGCTTACTCCAAATTTTAAGGCGTTATGTGTAGACTTTCACGGCTAAGATCTTTCGTCCTTACATTTGCGCAAATCTCGTATAGTGGTCGTTTGTTGGCTTTACGCTCCCGTGTTCTTCGGAGTTTGTGTTTTTTGGTTTCCTCGTGTGTCGTGTTGGCTTTAGTCTATGGGCGTTCTTGTTTTGTTTGTGGGGTTTGTAGCTCACAGCTGTTGCCCGTTGACCGGCTCTAATTTGCGTTCGTTCATTAGCAGTATATTGTTTTCGTTAGTCAGTGTTTGTATTCCGCTGTGTTAATTTTGTTTCTTTTGTATTCTCAGTCTTTTTGTTTCAGTTTTACAAACGAATAAACAAAGTAATAGAGTAGTCGCTTTACCTATTGTGCACTGTCCACATTATGCGTTTATGTTGTTTATAACAGTGATTCGTTTCGTATACAATATGTTTTTTGCTCTTCTCGCCTCATTCCGTGTAATGTTTGCTTAAGGTTCTTGTTGGTTTTATGCATTCAGTGGAATGAGAGTGAGTTGTTTTATTCGTTTCTTTTCCCCAGCTGGAGGCTTTGAAAAAAGAAATCCAGGATCTCAAAGATTCTAACGACGAGAAGTCGGTCGACATAGCTCTTCGTCATGTTCGTCAACTGCTATCGCGTCCCCCCTCCATCTTCGACGCCTTCGCGACCACGGCGGCTTTGGAGCAGCTTGCTGACGTCGCAATGGAGAAGGGCCACGAGCGTGCCAATCGTTTCGCTATTGTACTCCGTCAAACCAGGCCACTTATGGGTTCCTCGTCTTTGCAGCAGGTGCTCCTTAAACTAGTCGGTTCCGATGAGGAGGTGGCGATTGCGAAGGAAATTCAAAAGGCGGTGAAACAGGCCCCTGGGGTTTGGCCTCGATCCACCGCGGCATTCCAGCCGCCTGGTGCTTCCCGCGAAGGAAATTCAAAAGGCGGTGAAACAGGCCCCTGGGGTTTGGCCTCGATCCACCGCGGCATTCCAGCCGCCTGGTGCTTCCCGCGAAGGAAATTCAAAAGGCGGTGAAACAGGCCCCTGGGGTTTGGCCTCGATCCACCGCGGCATTCCAGCCGCCTGGTGCTTCCCGTCAAGCGTGCTTTAATTGTGGCCGTCGGGGTCACATTGCTAGATCTTGTTGGAGGCCACAAAGTGCTCGCAAATTTCGAGGAGCTAAAAGAATGTAATGTTCTGTTTTGGGCTCAATAAAATGCTTTCCTTTGTGTCAAAGATGTTGTGTTTTTTGTTTATTATTTAAAAAAACGGATTTATATAGCAATTCTTTACACTTATTTCCAGTTTTTTACCCACACTTTCTTTCAATTTTGTTTCTCATGCCTTTATCCCATCGTAGCTTACACATTTCCCCTCCACTCTCCTAGCCGTGATCAGAAGGGTAATCTCAGTTACACCCTATAATCTGTTTACGACGGATTCCTGGTCCGGCTCGGTTCGTGGGGTTCTTTTTCCCTCTCGCTCAGTTTATACGTTCTTTTTACGTTAAGTTTGTTTTTTCCGTTCTCCTTGTTAAGTTGTTTCTCTTTCTGTCGATCTTTTCGTAGGAGTTTTCAACCTTCTGCCAGTCCTACTTTAAACACCGTCCAAAATCTGTTTTATGGTGCGACAGGGAAAACAACCCCACTAACTGGGCTGGGCCTCTTCCGTCTGTAGAGATGGTTGCTGATGGCCGGGTTTTCGCCTCCCCGGATATGCTTCGATTTCGTCATCCAGAATCGTTCGTGGCTGGCAACCTTACCACGTGTCAAGACCAATGGGAGTTAATCTCTGTGGGTTATGATAAAAGAGATTTCGTGCTGGCCGTCATTAGAGAGGGTGTGGATATTTTTGATTTCTTCACTCCCTTCAACGGCACTTTTCAAGGTAAATCCTATCGCAGTGATTTGCCTCCCCGAATGTGTTTCCCGAACTCTCCTGCTTGTCAACCGTTTCAAGAATTCATCACTGCGACCATTATGGACAGGATCGCCAACGGTTCGATCAATGTCATCGGCCGTGTCAACGAAGTTGAACCGCCTTATTTGGTTATGCCGATTACAGTCGAGCCAAGTAAACCTCGTATGTGTTATGATGAACGTTTCCTTAATTGTTGGATCAAAGATTGTCCTTTTAAACTTGATTACCTGACAGACCTTTGCCGCTATGTAGACCCAGGCCACTATCAGACTACATTCGATGATAAAAGCGGTTATGATCATATCCGTCTCCACCCGCGCAGTTCTACCTTCTTTGGTTTCCAGTGGCAAGGCTGGTATTTTACATACGCCTCTCTCACTTTTGGCTGGAAAGCTAGTGCTTTTGTCTACAACACCGTTGGCATGACTGCAACCCATTTTATTAGATCGCGTGGCGTACCCTGTTCACAGTACATTGACGACCGTCATGTTGGGCAGTTACGTTTACGTTCGCGAGCTGATAGCGAGTATGCTTTCTCCAACTTTCAGTTAGCTCAAATGGCCGCATTCATCGCTTGTTATGTTGTCATTTCCTTGGGGTACTTCATTGGCCTCAAGAAAAGTTGTTTGTCTCCTTCAATGGCCAGGCGCTTTCTGGGTTATGTTTGTGATTCGGAGAAGCAGGCCTTTCTCCTCCCTCAAGATAAAAAGGAGAAATTTGCAGTACTAAGAGAAGCCATCCTGAGCAAGAAATATGTTTCTCTTAAAACTCTCCAAAAGTTCGCCGGTAAAACTACTTCTTTTTCCCTGCACGTCCCAGCAGCCAAATTATACACCAATTCTGTGTACCAGGCTATTTCCAAAGCTGCTAAGGCTGGCTCTCGCCAAGTTAAGCTATCTCCTGCTCTCCAAAAAGAGATATCCTACTGGCGTTTCCTTGATAGTTGGCAAGGTTTCCTGCCTTGGAGAAGCGAGTCTCACTTGCAGGTTCGTTTGTTTTCGGATGCCTCTAATTTTGGTTGGGGTGGATGTCTTTTTAACCCCGGGCGACCCGATGTCGTGGTTCGTGGTTATTGGGATGTTGCCGATCGAGAACGCCTCATCATCGTTAAGGAAACTCAAGCCCTTCGTCTCACATTGGATAATCTCCTTCATCGCTTTGCAAATACTAGAGTGGATGTGTTTGTAGACAACAAAGCTCTGGTGTCTAGTTGGGGGAACCAGGTCTCAAGGTCCGCGGACGTTTCTGACATTATGAAGTCAATTTTCCAGTTTTCTTTCAGCAGAAATCTCTCTCTCTCTTTGCAATATGTTCCTTCAAAAAGTAACCCTGCGGATTCTCCTTCTCGCATACTTTTACCGATCTTGACGCTTCACTTGACGCCCGCTGGAAATTGGTGGAGTCAGCCTTCGGACCTCACACCATCGACTTAATGGCTCTTCCTTCCAACGTCAAGTTGGACCGCTCAGGTCATCCTTTAAGATTTTTCTCCCCTTTTCCATGTGTGCAAGCAGAAGGAACAAATGTGTTCTCTCAGGCATTATCTTCTGGCGAAAATGCCTATGTGTTTCCACCGTTTTCACTTATTGGTCCACTCCTGCGGTTCCTAGCGTCGCAACCATGCCCCTTCACCATGGTCGTCCCAGATGTCTCCCCAAGAAGGTACTGGTGGCCGCTCCTCCAGCGTCAAGCTGTCGCTTCATTCAAATTGGCTCGAATGGGGGATAATTCCATTCTTCTGTTTCCCGCTAAAACAGGCCATGCAGCATGGGTACACAGACCACTTCAATGGGACCTTTGGGTTTTTCGCTTCGCTTCTGCTGAATAATTGGTGCCCTTTTCAACTATGAACTTAGGGGAACTTGCTTGTTCTAGCTGCATAATTGTATTTTGTAATATGAGATTAAGTTTATTCATTTTTTGTTACCGTATCTGTTCGAATCTCATTAAATGCACATTTGTTTTGTTCTTGCAATCTGTGTTTTGTTTTCTTTCTTTTCCTCTTTGAGCCTTGTGCTTATCTTACTTTTAGTCTCTTGCTTGTTTAGGTCCTTCCCCAAGTGGCAAGAATCTGGGTCCCCGCAGTCAGTTGCCCAGACTGTTCTTATCCAAACGACGCCTCTTTTGCATTTTGCCAGCAATGCGGATACGTACGAAAGAAACAATCCGGGGTACCAGACTCTCAAAAAGTCCATTTAGACCTTCCTGCCATTGACGACCGTCTTGAAGCCCTTCGCAAGATAAAGAGCGATAAACCTTACCAGAAACAAAAATCCAGCCTTCTCCAGGAACTTGAGCGTTTTCTTCGCTCTCTGTCCTCGCCAAAATCTCTAATGTCAGCCACCCCCCAGGATATAACGCGGTTCCTAGTTTGGAAGGATAAAGGTGGGAAAACGAAAGTTCACCTGCCCCAATGTAAGCACTTTGGAGTTTCCGGAAAAGCTCGCTGCTCGTGTCCAACTAGACTCGCAGCTGGAACAATTGATAATTTGATTGGAAAATTGCGCTCTATCTTTATAGAGGCAGGAAGGGGTGATTGTTGGAATGATATTCTCGGCATGGGAAACCCAGCAGCTCATTACTCTGTAAAACAGTATCTCGTTTTGATGAGAGAGGAACAAGCCAAGGCCTGGGTTTGTCCAAAACAGGCTGTCCCTATTTTCTTTGAGAAGCTGTCTAAGCTGTGTTTGTACCTGAGGAGTTTAGTTTTTTGTAAAAATACATCCCCTGTACAACGTTATCTCTATGCTAGGGATTTAGCTTTTTTCTGCCTTGATTTCTATTCTGGGGATCGTGGCTCAGACCTGGGTAGGATTTTTACGAAGGAAATTGCTTCTCTCCCAGACGGGGGTGGGTTTTTGTTTCGCCATACTTTTGGTAAAACCCTGGGGGGTGGGGAAAATCTAACCTTTGTTAAAAGTGCCCGGCCCCCCGTGGCTAATCTAACGTTGTACGTGAAATTATGTGACCTTATGTCTGTCAATTTAAGAGAAGGTTATTTGTTCAGAGTATTAAACAGCAAAAATGCAATTTCTGAAGACC
Organism: Oculina patagonica; assembly: GCF_052425735.1. NCBI lineage: Eukaryota > Metazoa > Cnidaria > Anthozoa > Scleractinia > Oculinidae > Oculina > Oculina patagonica. The sequence goes on from NC_135761.1 coordinate 31,030,702, forward strand.
CTTTCGTGGGTTCTGCCGTTGCCAACAGGCTATTTTTACACCTGCGCTCTGCTGGGATTTATAATGGAGAAACAATGCATAGTTTTAGGAGCGGGTGCTCGATTACTCTGTCCTTGCTGGGCGTACCCTCTGAGGATGTAGCCAGGCATGTGGGGTGGTCCTCTATCGTTACAGCCGAGTACTATTCTCAAACGGGAAAGGTGATGAATTCGGATGCAGTGGCAACTTCATTGGCAATGAGCACAGGCCCAACTACAGAAGGGGGAACTCCGCCTGCTTGCATGGTTTCTCGGGTCTTCTCAGAGAAGAATGAAATGGGGAACCTCTCCTTAGCCTTTCTCTAGGGTTGGGGTATGGAAAGGGGGTTTTCTGAGTTATGGGGGAGAAATCCGTCTGTGAGCTCCTTTTTTCTATGGTTGCAAGGTTTTTTTATGGCAAAGGATCTGAAGTAGCAAGATGCGTGAGCAGACGAAGGCCACAATATTTTCCCATAACTTAACCACGCCCGACAATGAGCGGCATACTAATGAATGAGAATGGTATACTATTTTCATTCATGATTATGCCGCGGAATTCCAGAATGCGTGGATTACATAACCCTGTTTAACGTTGGTTACGTAATAAAGTGTCAAATTACCATGTGCAATGTCTCATCATTTAAGGATCCGGCTGCTTAGATTCGGGGCATTTCGAAAGAAATTCGCTAGCCGGTAAGTGAGGTGAGATTTTCGACCCTCCCACCTCCCCTTCGGCGACATAGTCATAGCTAGCGTCAGTTTCGCATCCAGCCGCTCGTTGCCTCGGCCACAATATTTTCCCATAACTTAACCACGCCAGACAATGAGCGGCATACTAATGAATGAGAATGGTGTACTATTTTTCTCTAGTTTTGTCAATGTCAACAAATGCTTACAATTGAGTTTGCTCATCATTTCCCGGTGAACGATATTTTTTTCCTCATACAAAAGTTTTACAGTTTTTTTTTCTAAGTTGCATAGCCCACCACATATATATGAATCAATTATAGCGTGGTGGAGGGGAAGTGGGGATCCAGGGCAGACCAGAAAGATCACGGACTGAAGGGAGCTAATGAAAAAGAAATTGAACACGCGCAATTTCAAATTTGACCTCTGGACATATTTAGCCTGGCGGAAATAAATTATGTTATGACAACAAAGACAGGAAAAATTACATTATATTTTCTCAATTGAGGACTTTTATCCTGATGAAAGTTAATAAAAATTTAGTCCTCAACTTCTGACAATGGTATTGTATAATGAGAACTTTTCAATGACAAGTGTATGCTACAATGTAGAAAATAGGTGTTACAGAACAGATCGGTAAATCCCATTGCCATTCCCATAGCAGCATTGCTTCCAGCCATTTGGCTAATATTTTCACACTTTTCGGAGGGCAATAAGCTATTATAGCTACCACGGTTCCATGCCTGTGCAATTCAACAATCATGCTTCATCCATCTTGATTTATAATAAAGAAAAACTTCTACCTTTAGTGACAAAAACATTACAGTCTCATTTGTGCCAACACACAAACTGTATTTATTTCTACCAAAATATTAAAACAGTTTGACGGTTTCAGTTGTGGAGTGCTTGTAATTGAGGTATGAATTTTTTTATGATAAGATAAAGCATTTTGGTAGAATTGCTCTATTGTGGGAAAGCGGAAGCAGAGCATTTCAAATCACTTGTATTGGTCTGCTGCCAGCAGTGCTGGAGATGGCAAACAAGTGCAAGCAAAGTGGTTGTCTATCACTAACCATGTCATCAATGTACATTTAACAGTGGCGTAGCCAGGGGAGGGTTCCAGGGGTTCCGGAACCCCCCTTCGGGATATCGCAATAGCTAATTCAAGAGAAAAAATATTATTAGAACCCCCCTTCAATTCCGCCAGATTAGAAAAATGAAATTAGGAAACCCTGTGCGAGCTGCCATCCAGTACTATGCAGATGATCTACCATCACCCCAAGTTGTAGATGTGGAGCTTGTTGGCGACGAAAGTGGCTAAGTGCAGATCAAGACCTATCAAACAGTGCAGTTCAGGCCTTGGCAGAATGTGACAGCGATTTTTATCCAAATGTGCACAAGTTGCTGCGCATCTTGTATACGTTGCCAATTACTTCTGCAGAATGTGAGCGATCGTTCAGCACATTGCGCAGACTAAAGACATACCTGCGGGCTACAATGACCAGCGAGCAAGAGTCAGGACTTGCTCTTATGAACATACATTACAACAGACAAATTGACATTAGTGCAACAGTCAACATTTTTGCACGGAAGCATCCACGGTGCCTACTTCTGGCTGATATACTAGCTGACTAGTGAGTGACTGACAACTTTTCCCTTCCCTAACTTTGAGTAAGAAAATGAACACTGACTTAAGTGCTAAATTTACTGCCCCTTTTTTTCTAAACTCCTTTTCTTGCTGACAGTTCCAAGAAATTCAAAGCAATTGGATTGCTGATAAAATAATGTTGAGTTATATTTGGATGGGATTTATAAATGCACCTTTATGCTGCTTTGAATTGCATTTCAATCACAGTGAGATGGCCACGAAAATTGTTGCTAGTTTACTCGTGCAATTTGAACTTGCAGTTTTACAAGCTCACTGCAAAAATTACTGCTTCAGTTGAAGGCAGTTATGCAACTTAGAAAAAAACTTTTAATAAGCGGGTTTTATTGCGATTTATTTAGCAGATAGGCAAGAAGCTGTTTTGCAGCATATATTGGATTTTGACACCAGACAGCTCAGGAATGTTGAGGAATATTAACACTAAACTAGAATATCTATCCATGTAACCTTGATATAAAAGCATATCTGAACTGTGCTATTTAATGTACATGAACATTACAAGTATTTGCCATTGTTTAAAAAAGTCACACACGAAGCAATCACAGCTACTCTTGGTTCAGCAATACAACATTAAATACAGAAAGAGTTGCATGAAAAATAGTGTCTCCTCTCAATTCCTCAGATGCCTAAATTTCCTTTGAAAATCTCAATTCTTCAAATTTTATTTATTGATAAATTTGACATCTTGCTTTCAAAGTTCTCCTGGCCTTGTGTCAAACCATGTTCATGGTAACTACCATTTTGTTTATTCTTTTTTTCTATATACAGTAAAATGATCATGTTGTATTTCTGGATGATGGCGAGATAAATTCCATACTTGCTGAGTTCCTCCTACAGTTACAAAGAGGTGTTTCCCAAGGGTCCACATCCCAGGGAGTCTTTGTACCTAAAGGGAGTGTCATATTGACCTCCAATTACCATGAGCCTCAAATGTATTTGGTGTTAATATAAGCATTATATGTTGTCTTTAGTTCATCCACACTGTCAAATAAGGAGTATCGTTTCACTGGAATTTTATTATGTTGGAAAGGAATATATTTGGGGGCTAAAATTTGGAAGACATCCATGGTATGGTATGGATAGTTTCTGAAATCGCCCAATCCACACTCCTGAAATAAACATCGTGAGATCCAATCAAACCATTTATCATTTTAAATATAATTTTCAGGCTCAATAAAAAAACAGAAGTTGTCTATAGTGTTGACGATACGGATGCCTGACTATAGTGTTTACTTACTTAGAAATATTCGTAATTTATCTGAAGTACATTTCGGGGAAGGGGTGGGGCTTTTATGAGTACGCAAGGGAACATTCTCAAACGGTGGATTTTCATAACTGAACAAAATTGTGAAATCCAACGTCTTTAGAAAGCCCCATTCAGGAATGCAAAAGTGTTAAATCACCTATTTACCAACCCAATGATTTTTACCAGTTCTGTGTTAGGGAAATGCTGGAAATATGTTTGATTTCATTGTTTCAGCAAAGTCCAGTAGCTGGCATTTTAAACATAGAAAAGCATTGAACAAGTAAGCAGTATCAATTGTATTAAATGTTTCTCTCTTTCACAATCCTTTCAAAAGGACAATGCATTGTTTCTTAAATTGTGCCACCTTACAGACAAGTGAAATGATACCCAGAGATCTATTGGCACTACGTATTGTTCTAGAGTTGTGAAAAAGGAAATTTTCCAGTTTTTAAACACCAAATCTCAAGTTTTTGAAGGTGTCATCGGAGCTGTCATACAGAATAAAACTAACGTTGATCATTGGTCAAATGTTTACACAAGAAAAGGCTAACAGATCACATCAGTTCTTGAGTCAGTTTTGTGTGTCGATCCTTCAATAGAGAGGCAGCAATAAGAGGTCTATGACTATCCTGACACTACCGTAACAAGGGAAACGGAACAGAGGAAACAGCTAACTGCTAACCACGACCTACTACTTAAGTATGTCAAGGCCATCCCTCTGCCAGACAAGAGTGCACTTAATGTAGCTAAGGGGTTTTAAAGGCCAAGTGTTGCCATGGAGTCCCAGCCGAGACTTTGTGAACAAAAAAGGCTATTGCCATTTATTCACTGGAAAGTCCAAATATACAACGTTTTGCAGTGACAAAAGCTTTATTATGTTGTATCTTTCTTATCCAGGTGTGCGAGAAGGTTATGGAGAACATTTAAGTTCTATCCAGAATCTCTTCAGCCTACCATCCTCAGTTGAATGCCCTGCACGAGAAAATGAATCAATTGATAAAATGGTGAAACTGATAAGACCAGTACATTGACAAATCTAACAGACTGCCATTTTAATATAATTTTTAACCCTACGGATGGCTTGACTGTGATATCATCCAACAAGCTCATGTTTTATTAGAGCTGGTGAATCTTTTTAGCGAGCAACACTTGGCCCTATTAGGAATTTTAATGTTGTTAGTGGTAAAATTGTAAACATTTTGCACACTGGGATCAATCATTGGGTGTGTATGAGCTCAATTGCACAGGTGCCTGGATATGTAAAGCGTTTTGATAGCCTATATCATGACTCAGTTATAATTCAAGAAAAAAAAGGAACAAACAAATGTTTATTAGAGAGATGTTTGATTGCTTATTGCACATATTTGTATTAATATTTGTATTAACACACTGAGATGAGAAGAAAGCACTAAATCATTTTTAATCTTTTTAAGAGCTGAAGAATAGATGTTTGGTAAATAATACAAATTCTGAAAAAAAGAAAATGCAAACAAATTAAATCAAAATAATTTACTTTTTTTAATGTCTTATACACAAGCATTTAGAAAATAAAGACAGGGTACCGGTATTTTAAAATTGTTGCTGATGCCACCACCACTGGAATCCATTTCAACAAAATGGAAAAGGCAAAAATGAATGACCTTGTAAAACCCAGGGATACATGAAAAGGTCATACAGGATCCTGTCTTATCTCTACCACATACAACAGAGTGCGTAAGATGGTTTGTCTTTAGGCAATTTTTCTTGGCACTATCTTTTACATATAGAATTATACACGCCTATAAATGATAAAGCGTTTTGCCAATTGTGTTTTTAGTTAACAAATTATTTTCTTAGAGCACTAAGATCGTTTCATCTGTTCAGCCTTGTCTTTGGATGGTTGAAAAACTGCCAAGTCGTCGCTTGTAGGAGTGTGGTGAAACTGTACTTGATAATTTCATTGAGCTTTTTAATCATCAGTTAACCCCTCACTGAAGAGCAAGCTGAAATTCTACAGTTTGCTAAGAGTGGGCACAACCTCCTTATCACTGGTCAGGCTGGTGCAGGAAAATCTACAGTTGTCAACTCCATCAGACAAGACTGCAAACAACGTGGTTTGAATGTTGCTATTGTTTGCTCAAGTGCAAACGAAAATGGTGTGGCATCCACTGTACATTCCTTTTATGGTCTTGGTGCCGCGGATATGCCATCGAAACAATTAATTCATTGTGCTGTTGGGGATAGGAGGCTGTGCAAAAAACTGAGAACAGTTGTTTTGATTTGGGACAAGGCCAGTATGTCGAGTGCTAGAATGATGGAACTTGTGAACGCTCTTCACCATCTCTCATCTGAAGAATCTGGCCTTAAAAGGCTTCCATTTGCTGGCAAACAGGTTATCATTGTAGGTGAATTCCTGCAACTGCGCCCTGTTCCAAGCTCTTTTGACTCCGGGGATTTCATGTTTAAATCAATAGTCTTCCAACATGCCATAGCTCATCTTTTTTAACTGACCAAAGTCTTGCGGCAATCGGAAGGTGACAAGATTTTTGCTGCAGCTTGGAAGGACCTGGCATGCAGCTCAGTAACACTTGTTACTAGGGGTGAATCATTCATGTGTTAATTACTCAATAAGTCTTATAATTAGGCACTTCTTTTGACATTCTTTTCTGAAAATTATTTGAAAGCAGCTAACAACGTGCAACACTTACTGGACAGCGATATGCTGCCAGCTTTCCATAGTAAGTATGACATATCAAGTCCACTGTTTGCTAACTGCTGACTGCATGGAGCAATTGTCGAGAGAATTAGAGCCTGGCCTTGCTGAAAATGCCACCCATATCTTTTTTCAAAATGAATGGAGCTTTGCTGTTCAATAGATCAACCCTAAATGTCACCAGTAGTGAAATTTTCAAGTTCAACGCTACAATTGAGGGCAATGGAGCCAAAGTCAAATGGCCAGGAGAGAGGGTGTTGTTTTTAAAGAAAGACTGTAAGGTCATGCTTATATGGAACAAGTCAGAAATTTTAGAAAACTGAAGCATGGGAATCTTTAAAAGAGTAAAACATGATGATACCCAACAGGTTCAATTCGAACACGTTCGGACGGTCAGCATAAGGGGAAAGACCTGGATCCAAAGAAATAGTTTAGGGGAAATCGTTTGGCCCTTGAAAGTGCTTGTGTCCAGTTGTTAAACAACGCTTAATGTGCAAGGAAAAAGGAAAACATGGCAGAAGTTGTAATAATTGCTGGACTACTGTACTTTTTTGGATACCAATAAGAGAAAAGATGAGAAGAATTATGGCTAACCGGTGTATAGATTTAACGGTCAAGAGGAAAGGACTTTACCCGCTAAACAACTGTAACTTGTTTATTTGTTATGTGCCCGGCACCATGTTTGATCAACATGCAGTTGTTCTGTGTTGTCTTACGCTATCAGGCTGCACGGAATCAGGCTAATTTTAGTTCATTGTCGGTTATTGGTAAATACCTTAGAGCTGTTTGGATTTCAATGCGTTTATTAAATATAAAAGTGTAGATAAACTTCCTGTTTTCTTGCCTCTATGTTCCGATTATTAAAACAACACCTAACGCATTTTAGCCAAACAGTTAACAGTTTTGAAAAGAAAGCGGTCAAGATGAAAGATGCAAATTTTGTTCACGGCGAGTTTTGCTTGAAACACTTATAACTGCCTCAAAATATTGCCACGAAAGTTCAGGATCAAGCTAATTATCGCGTGAAAGTACGTGCAATTTTGCGAAAGTGTGCGATAATTTGGGATAAATTACCCCACACATGTCGAATTATACTTCGAAATTTTGCGTGGCAAAGTTCATTAGTCCATCAGCTAGTGGGGTTGTATGGCTCACTTAAGGGGAACAAACGAAACTTGTCTAATATTACTCTTTGACTATCATAAAAATGTGTGATAGCAAGGATAAAACGGTAGCTTTCACTGTGTCAATCGAATTTGAAATTTGCTCTCATATCCTTCTTTTGGCCGCCATCTTGGATTTTAAAACAAAAATCCTTTTTTTTATTCGTTCTTAAATACTTACTGATTTTTTGCTTAGATATATATTTGAGAGGTACTACATATTCAGGCGCGTAGCTGAGGTTTATGGAAGGGTGTTCGTATTGACAGGAATATTTATTAGGGGGTTATTAAATACGAGCGCCAAAGGCGCGAGCCTCTAGGGGGGTCTGGGGGCATGTCCCCCCAGAATATTTTGAAATCTAGAGGCCCGGAAATGCTATTTTCAGCATTGTACACGTCAATATTTCAAACTCGATGGAGTGTAAAATAACAGGTATTTTTAGTCATAACAACAATATTTCGAGGATACCTAAACTTCGAGCCAGGATCCGAGCCAGGATCCGAGCCAGGATTCGAGCTAGGATCCGAGCCAGGATCCGAGCCAGGATTTGAGCCAGGATTCGAGCTAGGATCCGAGCTAAGATCTGAGCAAGGATTAAGCGCTCCGGTTAGCCTGAATGGCACTCCGGTTAGCCTAAATAGCGTTCGGTTAGCCTAACTAGCACTCTGGTTAGCCTAAATAGCTAGCGTTCGGTTAGCCTAACTAGCACTCTGGTTAGCCTAAATAGCTAGCGTTCGGATAGCCTAACTAGCACTCTGGTTAGCCTAAATAGCGTTCGGTTAGCCTAACTAGCACTCTGGTTAGCCTAAATAGCGTTCGGTTAGCCTAACTAGCACTCTGGGTAGCCTAAATAGTACTACGGTTAGCCTACTTTAGCTTGGGTTGCTTGCGGTTAGCTTTTATAATAGGGTTAGGATTTCTGTCTGAAAAAAGGGTGGATCCTAGCTCTGATTCTAGCTTAGATCCTGGTTCGGATCCTGGCTCGAATCCTGGCTTTATCATTAGTTTATCTCCAATATTTCCGGCGTTTTGTTAACTTGATATATTCATACATACATACCGGCTTAGTACACTAAACGTTTTACAAAAGCTTGACGTGTGCTCCAAAGGCATCTCAGGATTAAAGCTTAAGCCCCCCACCCCCGGCTCCACCGTCAATGTACTAAAAGCAGCGTCAAAGCGTCAATAGGTACTAAATACACGTATCACCTGGGTCCTCCTAAATTGTATCTCCCGCCTTTCCTCAATTAATACTCCATTTATCAATTCCCGAACGCCTGTTAAGGAAATATGTTTTAACGATGGGATTATTTTGACTACATATAATACTAGGTCACTAGGATATATTGAGGCAACTTACTAACTAATTCACTACAGGATTATTCGTAAAGAAAACTTGACAATTGCATCATCCTCGGGTGGAGGCCATATAGATTGACAATTTCGTCCAGATCGACAGGCCTATCATACTTGATACGCATGAGAGCCAGTGAGGAGAGCCCATTCTCCTAACAATTTAATACTTTCCCGATACTTGCGTTTTCTTTCAGGGTAATATAAAAGCTGCAACACTCAAAGTTTGTTTTCCATTCCCCACTATTTGCTAAAAGCTGAAAATCAACAGTTTGTGTTTTCAGTCCTCCATTATTGACCTCAAAGGGGGGTTCGTTCGAACCCCTCGAACCCCCCTCCTACGCGCCTGATATTCGGGACATTATTTTAGCATTGTTTACGATAATAAAAGTAAAGTACGCAATAAATGAGGTCCCAATGTCCGCCATTTTGTTTTTCAGCTCGATTTCCTTTTGCTCCTCAATCATCTAAAATAACAAAATTACCATAAAGGCGTTCCATCGCAATGCTACGTTTTTTCAAGTATACTACACCATTAATCAGTATACCCCAAATCAGATTACATAGCTACGTCCACGCATAAGGTTAGAATAGGGCTCAGTTAAGAGATTGTTGAGTACAGAACAGACAGAATCGCCACACTCGTATAAAGTCCTCCTTCACTGCTGCTATGCTTCTGTCAACTCTTCTGGAGCGGTGAAGGAATTACCGGAAGGGAATCAGTAGCTCTTCTCTAGATTGTGGCTTGAAAATTTCCTCTTGTAACATTGAGTTCGGTTAGTGGAGATGCCTCGCGTGGTGGGAGAACCTCTGGCTTTACTTTCCCGGGTGCCGTTCACTTTTCTCTGGCTTCACTTTCCCTGGTGCCGTGAATCTCATAGCACAGCACATCTACACTCTGACACGTCTTCTCGTACAGCTGATACACTTATGCTTTCGTATCTTTAATGATCACCTCGGATACTGCAACTCCTCCCCGCTAATCGCCATAGCTCGGAAGTACGTTTTCGTACGTTGGCAAAGCTCCACTTTTCTGGTCTTCGCACCTCTTCCCTCTTTTTTAAAGTACTTTGCATGTCCGTGGGACCATATGTTTGAAATAAAGGGCTGGGTTGGAAAATGACGATTGTTTTTTAGGGGGATTTATTCAAGACACTTGAATGGCAATGGTATTTTATCTACGCGCTCTCTTTTCTTCGTGAAATAATTTTTAAATCTGCACTTTTTGCTTTATTTTGTGGTACAAATAGTCATATTGTGAACAATAATCAGCCGTGGCGACGTCACATATGACATCACGTTGTTGTTTTTGAAACACTAGAATGAACGAAATCATGTTGTTAGTTCCAATAAGTTTTAAATTTGCGTTTGAAAGCGATTCGTTTACGTTAAAAGAATGCAGGCAGCTGTGTAGCTTTTTCACCCCAAAAATCCAAGATGGCGGCCAAATTAAGAAGCGTATAGGGGAGCCAATTTAAAATTCGATTTATAAGTGAAAGCTACCGTTCCAACCTTGCTATCATACATTTTTGTGATGCTCAATATGCAAGAATTAAGATAAGACATGTTTCGTTTGTTCCCCGAAAGTGAGCCATGAACCCAAATTTTCGGATCTCAGCTGATGGACTACATAGCCTTCACAACATTTACAGAGTATGTATTGTAAGAATGTTGGATAGAAAAACTAATGGTGCGAATGGTAAAACAATTACTTTGAACTGCAAAGCATTGTTTTTTATGGAAAGAAATGTCCAAGCTTGTTTTATAGTTGATTTGTAGTGCTGTTTCTAGTTAAGCAGAATTCCTTGAACAAGTGCGGCATCAGGACTGTGGCGCTTATTCAGGGGCGGTGCTTATTATCTTTTTTGTCCCAAATGCATCACTTATTTGACGGCAGTGCTTATTTGAGTAATACAGTATTGTTGTGATACTGAATAAGTTTGCATATTTAAGTTTTGCACGCGACTAAGATTGTTATGTAACCGCACCTCGTGTCTCGCTTGGTCTTGTTCATCAGCCATTAAAAATTGTTGTGTTTGCTTGGCCTTGGCATCTTTACGTCTGATCGTAACATGGTGTGAGACGCGGGATTTGAACCCAACTGTTCAGAATTACTTCGTAGCCTCAAAGTCTTCAAGTCCAGCACTTCGTCTGCGATTGGTAGGCTGTTGTGAAGTCTATAGTTTGCATTCGAGATTGCTTTAGTTCGTTGCATGGGGCATTACAAGTATCATGGCCGCTGTCAGTACTACAGCGAAAATTCCCTCGCCACTGAATCTTACCAACCGTTTACATCAAGGTGAAAATTGGAAATCGTTTCGACGTGAATGGAAGTTTTACGAGCTAGCGGCTGGCATCCACAAGAAAACAGATGAAGTATGGGTGGCTTCGCTGTTAAATGTTATCGGTAAAGAAGGGATGGACATGTACGACACCTTCCAATGGGCTAATCTGTCGGACGCTCGAAAGATTGATAAAGTTCTTGAAAAGTTCGAAGAGCGTTGTGTCCCTGCACGGAACGAAACCTATGAAAGATATGTTTTCTTCAAACGTGAGCAATTGTCCAGTGAGTCGCTTGATAATTACATAACTGCATTGATGAAGCTCTCTGAGTCATGTGGTTTTCGCATTATGAGAATCGCTGGCTCTGGACCACTTAATTCTCGGTGTAAAGGATGGTAAAGTTCATGAAAAGCTTCTCGGAAAGCAAGACCTCGATCTCAATAAAGTCATCGAAACTATCAAGGCAAGTCAAGTTACTCACGAGCGAGCGACCAAAATTTCAGAAGAATCTCCAGGACACGAAGATATTAATCGAGTGAGTCACAAACCTCCGTTTAAAAACAAGCCCCGGAAAACGCCGCCTCCCAAGCTTCCGTCCAAACAAGGGACCTCCCAAGCTGAAAGAGTGTTTGTTTTGTGGTGGTAAACATGCACTGGAAAGGAAATTGTTTCCGGCCTCTGGTCAAAAATGTAAGAAGTGTGGTAAACAAGGTCATTTTCCAGTCAAGTGTCACGGCAACTCAGGAGGTGCGAAAGTTCACATGGTCGAAGAAGAATTTTACATTCATAGCATCAGTGGTCAAGATCAAGCTCTCATTTCACTAACTGTCAATGATTCAGCATCAGTGACATTTCAAATTGATACAGGTTCTACTGCAAATATTTTGCCACTGTAGGATTACATCAGGGCAACAAACGATCACAGCAAAGCTAAAATTGTCCCCAAGGACATTACACTGGTTATGCATGATCTCTCGAGGCGAATGGCACTTGGTTTTGCAAGGATGAAAGTGGAACATAATGGTAGTAAGCATGAACTGAATTTTGTCATTGTCAACCAGAAGGTCACACTTTTGCTTGGTTTGCAGTCATCAAAGGGGATGGGTCTTATCAAGATTATGGTCTTTAGTGCTGATACCCCTATCAATAATGTAACTGAAGCCCCGAAACAGCATTCACAAAAATTCCTATGAGTTTGAGTCCTTTATCAGCCTGCTAAATAACTCCATTCCAGGGGCTGAATTTGCTGTCCGTGGTAACTCTGAATGGGTCGGAGAACAGCTTAGAAACAAATGCAGCATCACAAACAATACCTTCAGATCATTATCTGGACGAGAAAAAAAAACGATTTTTGTCAATCAGACTTTTAAAATGAATGTTTTTGTGGAAGAGGTGCTTTCTGTGGGCAATGTTATAAACAGAGATTACTCCATGGAAAATGCGCGCATACGATTTTTATTCACGAGTTGAGTAGTATCAGAAAACGAACGAGTGAGAATGGCATTAGTTACTGTGGGAATTCTAGGATTTTTTTGCCAACTAGTGTAGAAGTGTTGAGGGGTAAACACAATAAAAGTTGTCAGCAATCTTCTCTTTCCTTCAGCGGGGAATAAAAAACATATCCTATTTGGCTTAGCATGAAAACAAAGCTCAATGATGACCTTCATAGAACTGTGGCACTGTGGTTTTAAAAGTCGCAGATGTCCAAAAAGAATATCTTATTAGCTTATATGAATAATGTATTTCCATGATTAACGGATATTTCAAAAATATTAAGGCTGTAGCCAAAAGGACGAATGGCTCTATTGTTGTCTATCACTAACCATGCCATCTATCAACATGATGGACATTCTCCAAACTTCCCCCAGTGTGCTTACGGTCCTGTAACGCCCGTTTGAAAAGGCGATTTTTGTCGGGCAACTCAATGCAATTTTTGTCACGCCCAAGTTGCAAATTCAATATCGCGTGTGTAAACCTGATTTTATCGCCGCGATCTTGCGATTTTGTGCAATTTATCGCCGTCATTTACAAAACATGATAACATTGACCAGCAGTTTAGTTAACAGCGCAGGCACCTTGTTTTGTTTTGATTCATTTTGTTTCATTCGCTACAGTCTTGTTTTGTTTTGTTTTCTTTCAATTCAGAAAATCGGGAAATTATCCGGAAAATTTACGTTTCATTTATGAAGAGAACGTCGCTGTTGTGTGTTTATCTATTATTGATGTGGTCACCATTGTTTGACGAAGAAAGGGCCAACGACAAAGACGACTATGGGTGGAGCCATGGATTGCAAACAGAGAGTCAGAAGGTTCATTCCATAAACTTATGAAAGAACTTGAACAAGACCCGGAACACTACAAGAATTACATGAGGATGGATCTTGCTACATTTCAGGAGCAAGCATCACTGCTACATCCACTTCTGAAGAAATGCGACACGCGAATGCAAAATGCAATTTCTCCGTCTGAACAGCTGTCACACTTCGCTTTCTCACGACCAGCGAATCATATACTAGTTTGCAATACCAGTTTAGAATCAACAAGGGAACCATCTCCCAGATTATCCCAGGGGTTTGCAAGGTAGTTACAGAAATACTTTCACCACAATACCTGAAGTGCCCGACAAGTGAAGCAGAATGGGATGAGATCGTGAAGGAATTCTGGTTTAAGTGGCAGCTCCCAAATTGCTTGGGAGCAATTGATTGGAAACACCCTCTCTGGATCTGGGTCCGACTATTTTAATTACAATGGGTATTTTATTTTAGGGGTATTTGCATCTTTCTGGTTGCTTTATTATATAAATGTCTTTAAGTGAGTTCACTAAATTAAATTTTTGAATTATGTAGATTAATCTCTTTATAATGCAAATTTACTTTAGGTAAATTTATCTATTATCTTTTACAATTTTAATTGCATGCTTAACAAAAATACATAGAACTACGGTGGAGCTGGAATCGTGCAGAAAGGCACTAGAAACTATTGAGAGGAGGGAGGACGAAATGATGGCGCATGCGCTGGACTACTCGGAGGCAGAGATAAAAGAGGAGAGGGAAAGAAAACTGAAGAGGAACGCTCTACAAGCCAAACACCTATCGGCTAAAATAAAACAGCTAAACAGAGAGCTAGAAAAGACAATTAAAGAGATTGGTGAAATTACCATTTCATAATTTGGCATTGAATTGTATTGGCAAAAAATGTATTTTTCATCTACAAATATTTTAATGTAACAGAATTGCGAACCTAATTGTTTTTCATATTTTTTATTCCATTTTAAGCAATGCACCTTTTTGCTGCTTTGAATTGCATTTCAAACACACTGAAATTGCCATGAAAATTGTTGCTAGTTTACTCATGCGATTTGAAAGTGCAGTTTTACAAACTCACTGCAACTTAGAAAAAACTTAATAAGCAGGTTTTATTGAGATTTAGTTAGCAGATGGGCAAGACCTGTCCAAAGTTTCTTTTGACAAAAGCATGTTAAAGAATATTGACACTGTCAAAAAAAGAAAGTAGCTTTATCAGAACCATGCAATGTTGTGTTTAAAAAACAAGCCAACTTTCTGTAAGCAGTAGTCGCATCCTAGCAGAAAATGATAATTCAATGCAGCTTTCTGAAATAGCCAGTGCCACTCAGCTGCGTGATTGCTCGTATTGTTTTGGTAGAGCAATGCAGTAAGAATCCTTTCCTAGTTTATGTAGGATGAAGAAAGAAAAATTTCTTGGTAGTACCAATAACAAAGACAGACTTGCTCAGAAAGTCCATTAAATACAAAGGGCCACACAGTTTTTTCGTGGTAGATCTTTTTATGGCTGCATTCGCCTCTGGTTTTATATTGTGGACCAGAGAATGGCAAAATAAAGTGAGCTAAAATTCAAAGGTTGAACAGTGCATTTAAATAACCCATAATTCCTCAGATGATCCGGATGACGTCAACAATTAACATATCAAAATAACACAGTAAAATGTATTTACAAGCATTTTGTTAAGTACTGCAATAGTCAAAAATTGTTTCTGTATTTGTGTATAATTCTCGTTTTTACTGTTTGGAATAGGCCAAATTGGCCGTATTTGCAAACACTGTTGGGGATTCTAAAGGCCTTGACTGACAAAAAAAAAAACCAATAAATCCAAAGGGGAGGGGTGTTCACGATTATGGAAGTTGGAGGGCATAGGGGGAATATTGTCTTTTGGAATTTCCAGAGCAAAGGGGGCTAAAATTTGGAAGCCGTCCATAGTATGGTATGGATAATTTCTGGAATCGCCCAATGCACACTCCTGAAATAAACATTGTGAGATCCAATCAAACCAAGAAATTTTGATAGTGTTGGATCTTACATATTTCGCGCCCTTTCAGATCCCTTAGGAATTCTATCACATCATTAGCTTTTGTTTTTACTTTTATATTTAAATTCACGGCGTCGTTTAGTTAGTTTTCCGTCATAGTGTTGTACGAGCTGTAGCGCAGTTTTCTGCAGTTTTCGCCTGTTTTATACAGATAACCACTTTCGCGGCCACAGCGCCAAAAAAATGTAAGTTTGTTTATAGTTCGTTTTCGCTACCTTGTAATTTGTGCTTTATAAGTTTCTTTATTTTGCTTTTCAGTTTAAACCTCGCTAAAGACCTCGCTAAAGACACTGAACTTCAATCTAAATATACTGTTTACTGTGTGAGAGTTTACTATTGTGTGGTTTACTGGTCGCGAGAATTTATTTCGCCTTATGGCAGCTACATAAGTTTAAAATTTTTGAGTTTACCTGGATACAATGGATGCGAATGAAGAAGTTCCCGATGATCCTGGCGTTGTTGAAGGCACAAATGTAATAACTGGTCACAAATGTAATAAAGGTCACAAGTGTAATAACAATTGGTCACAAATGTAATAAAGGTCACAAGTGTAATAACAATTGGTCACAAATGTAATAAGGATCACTCAGATTTAAAAATTAATCGGAAAGGTAATTTGAACTATTTAAGATGTCTCATTGTGTTTGTTATACGTTATACTGTCACAGGTTTTCTCCCCTACCTTCTTGCTGCATGCTAAATAAGGGTAAAAACAATAGAAGAAGCCTTGTCAGGGCGGCCAAAAGGAGGCCAAAAGGTGGCCGCTAAATAAAGGTTTTTTTTTACTGTATTGTACTGAGAAGAATTTCCGGTTTTGATGCCTGGCCGTCTAATGGGTGGCCGCTTAATGACTGGCCGCTTAATGGGTGGCCGTTAAATAGGTGCTCGACTGTAATTGTTTATTCTTGAATCATTGAAGGGATTGTTCCCAGTGAGGATGACTTCTTGACTTAACCTACTTAACCCTTCATTTCCCAGGGCACAAACAGCAAGAATTTATTGATGTATGTGTTTACTTTTCAAGAACTACAAAATAAAACGTAGGACTACAACAGCCACGGGATCTATATTTTTTTAAAAAGCTGGCTTACGTGATTGATGACAGGTTTACTTTTGTGTTTCGATGTGATCAGAGCCAACTGCACGAATGTACTAACTTTTAGTACATTTTAACTTAAGTTAAGTTTATTTAAACTACCATTCCTTGTTTCAGTGCTTCTTTTTTTGCATCACGCACGTACCAACGAAAATTTATATTGGAACTACTATAAAGTAAATCGATTCGTAAATGGAATTTCAAATTTCTGGTCACCGTTGATACCAGTCAATCTCCGATTGACTGACCGGTTTTCCAGGATAAATAAAGTTATTATTAGATTCGACCGAGATAGCAATAGCACGTAGACACAGTGTCTAGACACAAAATCCCCGCTGTCTTAGAAAGTTTGGACCAAGTTGCATTGTTCTGGAATTCCGTCCAAGATGAAGTCTGTATGTTTACTGGTTCTGGCTCTCTTTGTCTGCTTCATAGCCCTTTCCGTGGCCACAAATAGCAAAGGCAAAGGACGGGAGTTCGAGATAAATCAGCGATTCCCGACGAGATTTATGATGCTCTGATAAGTATAATTGAAGGTGAACCTCTGCCATCAGTGAAGGAACGAACACGTGCACAGCGATCAGCAGCAGTACGATACTGGAGAGCGAATGGGGATTTAACAGTTAAGGAGGAAAGAGGCCGTAAATTTATTTACTCCAAAGCGAAAGGACGTCGAATACTAAGAGTTTCGGAAGTGTACAAGGTTGTTGCTGATGAATACGAACGGCTGAAAGGAACGGGGGCTACAAAGTTAGTGTCATCCCTTAAGCAGAACTTTGCTGGTCTCAGCAGGATCAAAGTGCAAAAAATTCTTAACACTGACAAACAGCATTACAAAAGGAATGCAAAGTTCTGTAATAAGGCAAGATTGAAGCCAATTCGGGCAAGAGACGTTCAAATGAGACACCAAATTGATTTAATGGATATGGGACAAAAAGGTGCTATCAAATTTAATGGCGTGTCATATAGGTACGTTCTGTCGGTAATGGATGTTTTCAGTCGGTTTGTTTGGCTCCGTCCAGTTAGCGTAAAAAGCAGTAAAAACATTGCGGATGAATTGCGAATCTTATATTTGGAACATGGTCCTCCTCGGGTAATTCAATGTGATCAAGGGGGTGAGTTTAAAGGAGCTGTCAAGGAGCTTTGCCGCCAGCTGGAAATTAAAATAATTTGTAGTCGTCCGTACCACCCGCAATCTCAAGGAAAAGTTGAACGGAGCCATAGAGCCTTACGATCCAAGATGGAGTACGACTTCATTCAAATGGGTGCGAAAGGAGTAAATTGGGCTGAGAGTCTGCTAAATTACCAGCGCATCTTAAATGAAGATCCAAAAGAAGTTCTGGCCTACAAAACACCCTTTGAAGTGTACTTTGCACGCCACTGTAATTCATATAACACAGCCATGACAGATGAAGAGGTGGTCGAAAATGCTGGTAAATGTAATCCATCAGAAGGAGACCGAAGACGGCGCTCTAAACATGCCTCAAACATCAGGAGGCAGGCTGCTAAAGCAAGTGAACGATGCAGTAAAAGAATGGTAAGAGGACATTTGCGAGCCCATCCACCCTCAAAATACAATGTTGGAGAAAAGGTTTATGTGCGCTTGCCAAGAAAAGGAGGCATCAAAAGTGCTCAAAAGAAGCGTTATGTTATTGAAGCCCTAATAATGAAAAGGAACAGTCGTCGACACGTATATAAAGTAGCCTACACTTCGCCTGTAACTGGTAAAAAGAAAGAAAAGTGGTTGCCTGTCGACGATATTACAAGCCTCACCCTCGGAGAAGAGAAAAGAAAACAAAGAGCGGCAAGGCAGTCAAAGAAACGACAGAAAGCCCATCGTAGTAGTTATTACATCCCAATGGAACCAGACGATTACAAGAAAATAATTGAGGATCAGGGCTTCGGCGTTGAATATAATCCACCTGGCGACGGTTCTTGTCAATTTGCCGCTTTAGCACATCAGCTATCAGCTTTAGGCATTTTCAGATCCGCTGAAACAATGCGTAGAGAAATAGTAGGTTATCTGGAGAAAAATGCAGTCGATAACGAGGGTTTTCCGCTTTTGGAGTTTCTTCCAGAGTTTACCTCTTGGGAAGAATATTTACGATACATGGCCAGAAGTAACACTTTTGGAGATCAAATAACCCTGTTTGCAGCAGCAAATCTATATAATATTAACATTCAAGTCATATCTACGCTTGGACCTGGTGCACAGCATTTCTTTGAACCCTCTTCTAGCGTCCCTTTAGGTACTGTGTACCTCGGCCATTTCGCTGCGGGCGAGCATTACGTAAGTCTTCTGCCATGGTTTTCTGATAGTGGAAGTGACAGGCCTGAATGTGATAGCGGAAGTGGTGAGGTCACAAGTGGAGTTGGTAGAAGTGGCGAGGACCCCTGTACAGCTGGTTTTGATGAAATTAGTAGAAGAGACACAGGTGGTAATGGCGAGAGGAAAAGTGTGAGGAGGGTGGAGAGGAAACAGCTGCTGACGGCAAATGTGACGGAAATACAAACAGAAGTGGCGGGAACACAGGTGCTGGCGATAGTGGCGGGAACACAAGTGCTGGTGGAAGTGGCGGGGATACAGGTGATGGCGGAAGTCGTGGCAAGACAGGCGGCGATGGAGACAGTGGTGGGGATAGGGATGAGCTACCAGGCTACTCACAGCAGTTTTTAAACAACGATGTTTTGGAAAATATCATCAAAATTACCTTGATTGCCTTCCCGCATATGAGATCGTCCTTAAGAGCTGTCAATACATTCTTCAGAGAAACCGTGGACAAAATACCTTGCCCCACAGTGTACATTCCCGAGCTTGCTGAAGAAACTATTGTTATAAGTATACGAAAACTGGTAATTCTGAAGGGGAAATGCAGTAGTGCTGTTGAACGTCTTCGAGAAGTGATAAATTCACCTAAATGGTATCACGCATGGGTAAGATTAGTTCCACTAGAATATGGCTGGTTTGCAATATCTGCTATCTTTTGGAAAAAAGCTAAAAACAATAAAAAATAAACATTTTGTCGCTTTTTAGCGTGGCCTAAGGAAACCTGTTCGGTGTTGGGTTCCAAAAGCATAACTTTACTTTGTTTTTCTTTTGCGATGACTGCTGTTGTTCCTATAATTAGCGTCTGATAAAGAGACAACATATAAGGGGTATTGTGATTTTGTCAATAAATTTTACATGGCTTTTGGGAATAGAAATCTTTTTTGGTTGTTAGAATCTTGCAGTTAAAGTGTATAACTATCAATCAGTCCAAGTGTTAGTTCTGGTTAAAAGTATGTTTATCAGGTTACGTTAGTTTCAGTTAATGTTTATTCCCCTTCATATCTGATGTTTGTTTGTCTGTTTGTTCGTTTGAGATGGGACATAGATAGCACAGGTCCTTTTTTGATTACGAGACGATTTAACTATGGGTTGATTTTACTGTAACTGGCTGTAAGCTTGTGAGTTGTAAGTCCTGAAGGCTTGATGCTCCGGTTCACAGAGTTGCAAAACTGACAACTGTAGTTTCCCGGTCATGTATGATAGGACGACGTGGAAAAACTTGTCATTTAATAAATGAATGTTAGTTCTACTTAAATGCTGTAAGTCAGAGTTGTTCTAGAGATTGATCTAAGCAATAAAAAGAATCAAACGGTCAGGCTTATTTGGATCTTTCCAGACGGGGGGATTCCCCCCCCCCCCCCCCCCGTAACTTCCAGAATATTTAATATGAGTATGGATTTGTTGATATGTACGATATTGAAAAAGCTATGACGTCACAGAACAAACCCATACGTCAGTTTTTACATTTGAATGCACTCTACCCTTTGGCCTTTGTCCCGTCAAAGAAAGATGGAAGCTACCCGAGTTTTTGTTTTCAGGTCACGTCACTTACCAAACATGGTCATGACTACCTAACGTGATGGCAATATGCAATAGAAGAAACATGACCAAAAGCCAACCCCAGGATAATAGGGGAGCTCAAGATATGACAGTTAGAAGTCTCCCCTAGCAGGCATTTTGTAGTTAAGGGTCTCCCCCCTTAAGCAATCACAATGAAACTTAGTGATTATATAGAACATCTACAGATCTGTCTTTTGTTATACGTCACGTGAGACGATGACGTCACACCACGTGACAAGTGACAATTACGCCATGATGTCCAAATGGTCGCCATCTTGAAATGTACCCAAGAACAATGAAACGGTCCAAAACAAATAGCTGCATTAAAGCTATTTTCAATTAACAAAAGCACAAAAATTCCAAATGAGGAAAATACGTCCATTTCCGGACACGACAACCTGTCTTACCAAATTATTTCCAGATAAATTTTAGATAAACTCGCAAAGTTTGGCAGTGTTTGGTTGAATATTTAAACAGTTATAAACGCTCAAAGTCAGCGCGGGCATCCCCCCCCTCACCCGGTCTTCTGGATAGAGTTTATCTTCACCATATTGAAACATAAAAACTTGTTACAGAAAATATTTAAAATTATGCTTCAAGCTACTTCATACCATCATGGACCAATTAGCAAGTTTAAAACTATAATCTGCCTAATGTTCCATTCATTTATTTTCATAATAACAAAAGTTGAGGTTAAAAAGCGGAGAGAAAAACAATTTCTTCACATAAAAGAGTTTTGCTGCGTAGCACTCAATAGTTACAATAAATGTTCAATAAGTGTTCTTGGAGTGCATAGATAGTTGTTTTTAAAACAGACGTTTCCGGGAAACCCCTTCATCAGTGTAAATATGATGTAAATATATATGATCATATTTACACTGATGAAGGGGTTTCCCCGAATCGAAACGTCTGGTGTTTTTTTTTAAACAACTATCTATGCACTCCAAGAACACTTATTGAACAAACAATTTCTTCAACTTGTTAAGTTGTTTTTTCATTTGTTTTTCATCTTCGTCAAGATTCTTAATACATTTGTGATTTATTACATTTGTGACCAATTGTTATTACACTTGTGACCTTTATTACATTTGTGACCAGTTATTACATTTGTGCCTTCAAAAGCGTTCGTGTCAGCGCTCTCACTAGGGTGCCGAGTAAACATCTTGATCAGAAAGGCGTTCTCTTTGAGAAACTTTGTCGTCTCAAAAAGGAAAGATCGGGTTATCTTTCGGCTGTAACTTCGAAGGGGAACGAAATTGACGCGCTGTTATTATACGAGGAGAACATTCAGCTTGTGAAAGAGAAAATGCCTGGTTTTATGGCTGCATTCGAAGCATTTAAGGAGGCTCATGTTACTTATTTGTCAAATCTTCAAGACGAGACAAGCGTGACAAGATGTCAGGAACAATTTGATTACGAGTCTTTGCAAGCAGTCAACTTCTGTCAAAAGGTTCGAGAGTGGATTAGAAGTGTGGAATTATCGCTAAGCTTAAACTCTGAAATCAACCCTGAGGACTCTGCGAGTCAGATCGCTTCTCATACCTATTCTAAGTCTTCAACAAGACGATCACGTCGTTCGAATCGTAGTGGTTCACAAAGAAGTAGTACCTCATCCTTAACGGTTGTACGAGCAAAGGAAATAGCTCGTATTGCAGGGCTGAAAGCAGAGGCAGCTGCGTTTAAGAAACATCAAGCGTTAGAAGAACAAAGGTTTCGTTTGCAACAAGAGCAAGAGCGTTTAACACTGGAAACCGAAATCGCTAAGTCCGAAGCCAAACAACACATTTTAGCCACAATCATGGAAGCCGACCCGTTTGTGCCGTGCCCGACAACTTTTGTGCCCAAAGTAAGCAAGGGAAATGTTCCAACACTGAGCGTCACAGGAAATAAGCCATTACCAGTCAAAGATGGCAGCCATTCTACCGTTGATCCCGAATTACCTGATCATGAATTGTTCAAACGTCCAGAATTACCTGACAAGAAAGCATGTCCCGCAGAATCTGAACACTCTGCGGCTTCATCGTCGCCGAGCTTGAGGGCTTTCAATGAAATGCTGGAGCTTCATCAGCACCAAAACGACCTTCAGCGGCAGCAGAATAAAATCGTGGAAATGCTGGCGACACAACAGAAGAAAAGTAATCTTCCCCAGCAGCGAGTTCCAGTTTTCAATGGTGATCCAATAGAGTACGGCCTGTTCGTCAGAGCATTTGAAAACATCATTGAGACTAAAACCTCAGATAGCAATGAGAGGCTATACTATCTTGAACAGTTTACCAGCGGCAATGTTAAAGAGCTTGTTCGTTCATGTCATTTTCTTCCACCGGACAAGGGTTACCAAGAAGCTCGACGGCTATTGAAAAAGAAGTTTGGTGACGATTATCGCGTCGTAACCGCCTATGAAAGCAAGGCACTGAATTGGCCTGAGGTGAAACCAGAGGACAGCACCTCCCTGAACAAATTTTCTATTTTCCTTATGAGGTGCAAAAACGCAATGGTAAGCAGCAAATACCTGTCAAAGCTCGAACAGCCTGATACCATTCAGAAGTTAATTATGAAGTTGCCCTTCAACTTAAGGAGAACATGGCGCCGTTTGGTAGACCGTATCATGGAAACTAAAGAGAGGAACGTTTCGTTTAGCGATCTTGCGGAGTTCGTTGAAAATGAAGCGAGAGTGAACGACAATCCCGTGTTTGGGAAAATTGTTGAAGATGCGAAACCTAAACAGAGCTCGCGAAGTAGTCGTCCGCCGAAGAAACCTGACAAGAAGAAGAAGAGTTTTGTGCGCAAGTGAGTGGTGATAAGAACCCACCTGCTGGAGCGCAAATGAGTGATGTTCAGACCCCGTCTACTGGTGTGTCACCTCTTGGATCAGCCCCCTCAACTGTGGATGTCTTGTGTTCGTACTGTAACTCTGGGCACGCCTTAGACACCTGTGATGCCCTCAGGCGCCTCCCATATCAGGATCAAATTCAATTCCTCGTATCTAAGCACCTTTGTTTTGGTTGCTTGTCCGCTGACCATACAGCAATAGCTTGCCCGGAAAAGAACACATGTACGGTTGCTAACTGTGGGAAAAAGCATCTAACAATTCTTCACACGAACACTGCAAGTCGAAATCGACCGACTGATACTCCGTCTACAAGTACCTCGCCCACCGAGGAGTCTGCGTGCGTCCGTAACGCGATGATTAACCTACCCCGCTCGAAAATAGGCATGGCTGTTGTTCCAGTTAAGGTTTGGTCAAAGTCGACAAGAACACAAGTGATGACCTACGCCTTTTTGGACAGTGGTAGTTCCTCATCATTCTGTACAGAATCTTTGATGAAGCAGTTAGGAGTCAGTGGCTCGAGAACTCAGATTTCCTTGACAACGTTGGAAAAGAAGAACAGTCTTTTAGACAGCTTCATTGTGAAAGATCTTGTCATTTCCGATCTGGATGAAAACGTCCTAATTGATTTGCCAGCACTCTACACGAGACCAGAAATACCTATTTCAAAAGGGGACATTCCTACTCAGCGTGACATTGACCAATGGCCGCACTTGTGTGGAGTTCATTGTTTCAGCAAAGTCCAGTAGCTGGCATTTTGAACATAGAAAAGCATTGAACAAGAAGTGAACAGCCACTAAAGATCAACTCGCCAGGAAAAAAGTTTCACACTTTAGTTTGCCGAGTGGTGTTAGTCAGGTGTTTGTATGAAAAACTCATATGGAACCAGAATTCGAAACTAAATGCACAACACACTAGGATTTGTGGAGATCACTTTCCTGATCGAGAAAGAATGTGCTGAACTCAACTTCCTTCGATATTTCCTTGGACTCCGACTCCTCAAGTGATGAGTTATCAAGAAGCATAAAGTACCTTCAACTTCGGAAAAAATTCAGAAAGGGTAAGACGCATTCAAGCTTTGTAGCGAAGATGTGTTTGCTGAAGAAACATAAAACGATGTCAGTGACAATGAGGTACCTGTATCTGAAGATATTAATGTTATGGCCTGTATAGCCACTAAAGATCAAGCTTGCCAAGCCAAAGACTTCAGAGATTTAGAGGATTTAAAAGCTAAGTTTGGAACTCTTAATAAAGAGATTGAGGCACTTAATTATTAATAAAGAGAACAAGGATATAACATTTTATACAGGTTTCCCAAACTATGATACCAGCACTTTAATTTTGTACTTTGACTTGTTGAAAGTAAAGGCAAAGGATTGATGTTACAGTGACAAAGGAACAACACAATCTGATCCAAGTTACAACAAGCCTGGAAGCAGACGACAGTTAACAGTATGGCTAGAGTTCACAATGGTTCTGTTAAGGCTAAGACTAGGACTTTTTACAAAAGATTTAGCCGACAGATTCAAAGTGTTAGTCTCCCCCATCTCATCTTTTTGTAGAACTTGGATCATGTACTCAAGGAAGAACTTATTTATGTTGATTCCGTCCAGTGTTCCAAATAACTGGCAGACTTTCGCCTTAACCTTAAACAAAATGAACAAAAAAATTTTTTTTCGTAAAAACAACACTTTAGCATGCCTTCGCATCGTATTCAGTCAAGTGAAGAGTTAAAATTGCCCTTCACTGTGATTGGTCCCCTGACCAAGGAACTCCAATTCTTTTGTTTGAAACTCGTCTTGTGATTGGCTAAAAAACGTTGGGTGGCCCCGGTTGAGTTCGTTTCACTGTAAGTTCTGCAAGTTTGATGCGCAGTTCTTCTTGTAAAATGTCTTTCTGTTAGCGATCTGATGATTGTTTCCACTTGTTCCATCTTGTCTTGTCAAGTTGTACAAATGTAGGAGTCAAACCGAAGATCTGAGAGAGACGGAGGAATTCAATTGCACCTTCACAATTAATTATGAACTTTACTATTGTCAAGTGAGACTTGACAATGATGCCATGACAGTGTCGAAACATTGTGCGTTTGTTATTTGTATTATTCTTGCAAAGTGCTTGCTAAAAGGCTGGGTATAGCTTTGAGAGATTTCAGTAGTTCAAACAGATTGAACACTGTTAATAGTGCAAGAAACATCAGGATTATAGTTTTTCTCATGATGTCATAAAGTCATGAAGCATAATTTTTTGCATACAATTGTTTCTGGCAATGTTGCCTGAAGACATGATAAAAGAAAACTGAAGATACTGTGAGGAGTTTATCCAAGTACAGGTTTTGCTCGTTTATTTTAAAAAAGGAAGAAAAACTGTTTTTCAGTAGCGCTTCGAAAGTTAATAGCTCGAAACTGTTATCAATTTAGCGAAAGGCAAGTAGGTGTTAAGGCTGTTTGTACAAAAAAGTGAAGTAATGAAAGTAATACATACTTTCATTTCAACGGAAATCAAATACTTTAATTCAATAATACAATAAGTAAGAAATTTGAAATGGTCAGAATGCTTGTTCGCTAAATTGTTGACACCTTTTTATTTAACTTTAAAGTGGCGCTCATGAAAATATATTATAGGTCTAGAGGGCAAATTGTATTTTTGCTGCACCTGTTAAGTTAATATTAAGGTGCATTAGTTTATTGTGACACAAAACTTCTTAAGATTTAATTGATCGCCTTTTAGTCAACAAAGGGTTTCTTGCTTCCAGTTCTGTTGTTTTGCGTCTGTAGCTAGGTTTCTTTGATACGTTCAACTCGATGTTGTTCCTGTGGAGTTATAGCAAGATTCATTTGTAAGATTGTAAACCTTTAATTAAACAAACGGTGCCTTACCAGACATAAATGCACGTTTCTGAAACCGGCACATGTCAGATTGTTTAAATTGTTGTAAAATGTTGTCAGTTGTATAATGATATTAAACAGTGATTTATACTTTTGTATTTGGTTGTTGTAAACATGTACGCAAGTCTTTTGTAAATTGTATCTAATTTTTTTCACACATGTAAACAATTACGCACCATTGGAAATCTAACTTTACCCAATTTGACTTTAAAGTCGTAAACAGCAGTCATATACAAACTACTTCAGCGCATCCTTTACTGGTTACTTAGTTGAAAAGCAAATGTGCACTCTTGCTGAAATGCGTTTTCGGTCTAAATTTCCTGCTCCTGCTAAATACTCCTTTCCTGTCAGTGGTTCGTACACATTGCTGTTCTTGTGTGCTACCTAAATGCATTTTCTAATCGCTCGTAATAACAATAAAAAAAGAGAATTGAATTCGTGTTGATAGAGAACTGTTACAGACCAAAAACAGAAAACACTGTTGGGGAAAACAGAAATAAGCAAAGAATAAATTGTTTTGGTTACAAAAGATCCCGGTTTTGCTTTTGGTTACGAAAGATCCCGGTTTTGTTACAAAAGTGCCACATAGTTGAGGGGCAAAAGTGCCCTGTACAGGTTACTAAAGTTCCCCATGTTACAAAAGGTCCCGTTTTTTGTTACAAAAGTTCCCTTCCTAGGTTACAAAAGTGCAGATTCATATGGCTCTCTGTATATGCCTCATCAAGCACTTAGGTGCCAGGGAAAACTTGAGTTTTGGGGGTGCCCGAAAAAAATTTTAAACATCATACCAATACTTGAAACTTTCCACACTACTTCTAATTGCATTGTTCTTCATCATCCAATGTGTGGTTTTCATTTTTCCGTTCTTTCCATTAATTTACCGCTCTTTACTTTTGCAAATGGCGGGAAATCACCCACTTTACTCGAAAAAGTCAAATAAATCCCTGGAAACTTATTTTTTCGGCAAAAGTTTACCTTTGATGATTCACCCGACTCCCCTAGCATTACCTTAGCTTTCCCCCGTTTAAGCATTTCCGATTTTTTGACTTTTGAAAATTTTCCGGTGTACTTGCATGCTTAGTACTAGATTCAAAGCTCAAGAAAGCGCATTCATCATTTTTTTTCCAAACAGAATAATTTAAAAAAATATATCTTCGACACATTTAGAGGTAATGGACTACAAAAATTCACACACATTAGGCATGCAATATAGCAAGTTTTTGCAAAGTTTCGCTCTATTTTAGGAAATTTTGTTTTCCTTACGCTACTTTGAATTACAAAAAGTTATTTTTTTTCGCGGCGGGAAATCAAACACGTTTTCAAATCTTGATAAAAGTTGTCATTTTCGATAAATATAATTGGAAATTTGTAGCAGGGTGTAAAACTGCATGTAATTTAGGGAAATAGGTTCATTTTGGCTTTACATTGCATATTTTGGGCGATTTTCAAGTTCAAAGACTAAAAGCGGCGGGCAATCAACCAAAATGCGCATTTTTTCCCCATTGACATAAATCAGGCCAGAACTCAAACAAATTTCGCTATTTTCTTCCAAAAATTTACTATTTGATTGCGATGTTAATACAAATCACCTGTATAGATCGACGATTTCAATAGTTTTAACGTGCAGAAAAAAATGGCCTTTTTCTGTAGCAAATAAAATAGATATAATATGTTGCTTAGTTTCTGGCCAGTTAAATTTATTATCATCATAACTATTCTTTTTTTGATGGAGACTTTCCAAGATTTGTTGCAAAGACAGTTCACTTGCCTTCCTACCAATAGCCCTTGCAAGGATATTGGTTGTTCGCTTTTGGGAAGTATCGTGGGGATTTTGTTTGCGTAGTTTCAAAAACTAAGAAACATTTGAGTGTTAACGGAAACCTTTAAATAATGGTCCAGATTCTTTATAAATTACCACCTAGAATACTAAAACTGTCGACGAGTGTCTCTGGCCATGGGCGGCAAGGGTCAAAATGAATTACAACTTAAAATATCCCAGCGAAATTCCGAGTTGTAGTGAGCGAAGTGAATTTCACATCAACATAGGCACGCAATGCGTGCAAGTGTCTTAAGGACTCAGTTTAAAGAATGAGACCTGTTCTCTTATTACCGACATTATTAGTAATATTATTGGATGTATCAAACCAAATGCGTTAAAATGAAGTGTGAAAGTTCAGCATAACTTCTTTCAGTTTGTTGTTTTTTATTCTTGTTTCATAATAAATTTTCCGAGTTTAGTGGCTTATAGCCACTTTAATTCGAATACAACAACATCTACAGCATACATGACGCAGTACAAGAACATTTTCTCATTGCCCGACTTGGGCTTGAAAATGCACAACGGCCAGGTCCCATGGAAACTGCCACAGTATTCTACTTCCGACAAGCAGAGCTGAGCAATGATGGCAGCTACACAATGTAATGTCCAAAACACAAGCGATCCTTTGATGGCCCGGCGCGGATTTGCATAGATGCTGAAACGCATGCCAATGTCACCACGTACATCGAATATGTGCGCAACGTGTGTGCCAATGGCAAGGCCTTTGACCAAAGCAACATCGGCAAGTGAATAACCGCCTTTTGGTTCAAGGCCAAGCAGATTAAATTGTCGAGCACCGATGTTATTATTATGTTATGTTATTATGTTATATTATATTATTATTATGTTAGGAAAATAGCATCCTCGGCAACTTTTGATATGTACATCGTCGAAAAGAGGGCTATCCACGAACACATGGCTCATAAAGAGGCGACATTGGTCACATCACCAAGAAGTCTTCCAAAGGTCACCAGCTACTGAAGAAGACCCTTGGTTTGGATAGGTCAGTATTAACAAGATCGAAACCTAGCACCAAGTCAGCAAATTCAACAAAGTCAAACAATGAAGATCATGAGGAAAGCACTAACGAAGAAGGACTCACCAGTAGTCAAATAGAAGCCATCAAGATGCTGTTTTCCCACCAAATAATTTCTCGAGACTCACTCACGTTTGACATAGTTAGGAAAACCAGTGCCGAACATATGGATTTACGGGAATTTTTGGACGACACTTTGATGATCAAAAAGATCTACGACAAAGTGGTCTACTTGAGACGAAAAGAAAAGTAGAACATGGTACTTCCAACAAATGAACCTGAGCCATCATAAAACAGAACAGAGGCGTGGTCGAACGTTATATCAGATACGCCAGCATCTGTGTCTGTCAGCTGTTCCGGTCCAAGAACAAAAGCCAAATGGAACCAGACTGATGAAAGAAAAGTTGAAGAATTATTTGCAGAGTATCCTGTTCGTCCAGGCAAAGCGGACTTAACGGCTTTGTTCCAGTCATAGTCCAGCCTCAAAGTAATTGTCGAGCGAAACGACGGCGACTTTGAGCGTTGTTATAACAAAGCACAATACATGTTCAAGAAGAGAGGCCAGAAATAGATTTATTCCAGGTCAAACGTAGCAAGTCAAGGATGGACTCTGAACTCCCGAAGATGAAGCATTTCTTTATTTATTTTTATTGTGATAATTTTTCAAGATAAATCTTGCATTTAAACCAGTGTACGGTAATTTTCAAATCAATTATTATTACAGTGTACGGTCGAGGAATAGCCAAATATAGAACACAATCGAAAAGGACTAAATACAGTCGATGGAATGTTAAAACAGTTTTAAAAAGTGTGCCTTTATTCCATAAACTATAAGTTTTTTAACAGTGTACGGTCATTTATACATGAATTAACATGTACAGTGTACGGTCGCATAAAAAAATTAAAAATTACAGTCAGGATGAATGTTGAGTTACTAAAAATGTAAAATTATTCTGCCCTAATTTGTTTTATTTTATGGTAATATCGTGCAAAAGTATTCCTATTTCAAATAAAGTAGTTTTTTGTTACATTGTGGAGACTAATTCCTCCGTTCTGTCTTATATTACTCTGTTCCCGGCAACAGTATATTGGGTTGGTTACACATTAAGAACCACTGAAATAATTTGTTTTGAAAAAAGTTGTGATTCCTCGATTGTGGCCATCGTGGTCAATTTTCATTAGTGATGTTTGTAGAGGGCCTTCCTAAACCTTCATCTTAAAATTAAAAAGGAAAAAAAAAACTTAACCAGTTAGAGAACAGAACGATCTATAACTGATTATCAAAGATATCATCGATGACGTTCACAAATTTAATATTTTGTACTTTATTTCCAATCCGCAGTGACTAGTAGGAAAAAGCCGGCAAAAAGTTTAGAGAAGAAAAAAAAAATGAAAAAGACGTGGAAAAAATCCAAATAATTGTTTGTCTAATATAATAATGTATTATCCGTATTCCTAAAGAGAGAATAAAGAATTACCGTTAGAAATGAAAAATCCTCAGCCAATAATCCTCATCAACAATTTCACCGCCACCCAAGTGGCGGGAAATCAACCGACGGCGGCACATCAGCCACTGGGCGGGACATCAACCACAATACGTGGCGGTGCATCAACCACCGGCGGGGAATCAGCCACACTTGCGGCGGGGAATCAGCCAAAGGGCGGGAAATCAGCCATGTGGCTGATGCGCCGCCACAAATTGCGGCGGGGTATCAACGGGCGTATGGCTCTCTCTCTCTCTCTCTCTTTTAAAAAAAAATGCGGACAAAAAACATTTGTTTTTTCGCATACGTACTCACGCATTTGTTTATGTATTTATAATTTATTTACCTCATTCTGCTAAGTAGTTTTGCAAAGAAATCTGCACACAAGTAACTTCCTTGTTTTTCCAATGTGTCTATTTTCTCATTAGATGGAATGCCATCAGATGATGAAGAAAGAGGTGATGAAATTTTACTATTATTATTTTTGTTATTATTGTTATCATTTTCATCATATTCATAAGATCTCTTATAGGTTTAATTGATCTTTGAAGTGTGTTTCACTTAGTTCCAATTAATGGTCCCATTTTGTATCTAACCTGGCAAAGTTACCATTACATGTACATGCACACTTCTAATCATAAACTGCTTTCAGAAGTCTTACTTGCCAGATGGCTATATATTAACCCTTGTAAATTATTTTTATTCAGAAAACCCTGAAGATGGAGGCCAAGGCAGAGGCAGAGGCCATGGCCGTGGCCGTAATGGCAGAGTTCAAAGTTAGCAACTACCAAAAATGATATTTGGAAAACATACCATGATGTATATAGGTGGCACAATTTATGACAGATGAGATTTGACCACTGACAAAAAAAAAACAGCAAATTTATTGTAATAGTTATTAATTGATTAACACTAAAAATACACAACTGTGGTATAGAATAACAAATGAATAATTTACGAACAGTTTGACTGATTGCTGAAAAATAACCAATGTAACAATGAGTGGCTTTGATTTTCAGACACAAGAAGTTAAACCCAGTCTGCCTCCATGTTTTTGAATAAATTCATACTACAGCCTGAAATTCATAAAGTTACTGGCACTGTATTTATTATTATTATTTGTTTTGTTTTTTATTTTGTTTGCAGAGAAATGCTTCAGGTGCAAGGCATAGGCCATTTATACAAAGACTGCCCGACCTCCTTTTTCAACAGGCGCAGACCCACTGGTGGTTCAGTACATTGGGGTCATGGTGGGCGCAGTGCAGGCAGCCAAGGTGGTGCCTGCCATCAAATAACATTGCAGTTTTTTGAAGTGAATACATAATCCTTTAATTTCCTTTCATTCATTCTTGTTTGCCAATT
This sequence comes from Oculina patagonica, assembly GCF_052425735.1. Lineage (NCBI taxonomy): Eukaryota > Metazoa > Cnidaria > Anthozoa > Scleractinia > Oculinidae > Oculina > Oculina patagonica. Next base: position 31,062,553 of record NC_135761.1, read on the forward strand.
TTAAAGTTGGAGCACTGATTTAAAAGATTACCACCAGATAACATTAAAAAATTTTTGAAGTGTATACCCTACAGTCAAAGCTCTCTCAAGCGGACAGCTCTACTTATGGCCGCCTTGTTTGAAACACTGATTTAAGCGATTACCACCAGATTACATTACAATTTTTTTAAAGTGAATACCTAGTTCTTTTCTATCATTCATTCTATTGTTCGCCAATTTAAAAGGGAAACAAAAGAGATTTAAATGATCAATAAACAGTTAAGAGTGTATCCATAAGAGGACCAGGCAACAGGTGATACAGCTCATATCACCGATTTCGCCCAAACTTAGCATAAATGTTGGGTATGGTGAGCTATTTACTGTGACAAAACATCAGCTCAAAATATTTTATTCCCTTCAAGTTATGGCACCTTTTGCAAAAATGGCCATTTTTCACTAATTTATGCATATTTAATTAGCTGACTTTGATTGACCAGTTCCACAAGAAAAAAAGACTTCTGAAAATAAATTTCACTGCATTATATTCTGTGGTTATTAGGCTTTAAGTACAATAATTCACTTTAACCGTCTGATTCGATTTCTTCTCCTCAAACGGTCTTTTGGAAGGTACACATTTCGTACTGTTGGAAATAGCCTTTAACTAGTGCCCAATATCTCCCATGAGCAACAACTTATATACATTATTCTTACATGGGTAATGAAATCCATCATTAAACTTCACAAAAATGCAACAAAATGTCTGGGGACTTCAATATTCTATTAGTATTGAGGAACTAAACACACGTGACTTAACGATTTCTTGCTATTTCATCAAAATTCACCGAAACACAGAAGCCATTTATTTGCCTCAATTTGGCACAAAATCGGTACGAAATAGCTAATCAAGCATAAATTTATAGATAACAATCAAAATATTGGCGAAGATTGGCAGTTAGGGCATTTTTCGGAGCGTTTTCAGAGCCATATAATTCGGCAATGTTGTGATATTAAATGTAAAAATAGCAGCGAAAGATTTTCTTCAAAAGCTCGCTCAATGCAACATTTAGGCACATCAAAGTTAAGAAACAAGAAAGTAATACTACATACATGCCACTTATCGACACACAGATGCTTTCTTTTGAAGAATTTGTTCTTCCTCGCTGCACTTCGATCCTTCGATCGATCTCAATTGACATGTACTGTTGCTTTGAGGCGCGATGTACTTAGCCAATACATCGTGGTTCATCCTTCGTGAAAGGTGTAAACAGGTTGTCAATAAAGTCATTCAAAGAGCTGTTTAAAGTTCACGGAAGGGCACTTGTCTCAGCCAGTTTGAATGAAATAAATTTAACTGGAAAATAAACAGCCGCCATGTTGTATTTGTACCTTTGAGCCTGCCGTTTCAGTCAGCGGTAAAGCCGTACACTTGGGCAAGTACGTAGTGTAGTCATCATATAGTTGTTTGACTAAATCCTATATAGGGATGTTCATAGAGGGGATACATAGCCTAGCCCTACACAGCTATACACGCCTATACATAGCCCAACACAGCTATACACAGCTATACACACGCGTGTTCATTTGCTTTTCCTTCGCAAATGTTTGTTTTCGTCGGAATAAGTAGCGGATGGCGTTATCTACCCTCTGAACAACCGGGGCTTGATCTTAGCCTTATAAGTAGTGTGCGTTTCTTGTAAAAGTGAGAATTTTTTTCAACTTCTCCATTGAATTTTTTTGATAAATAGTTGAAGAGAAATACACTGGATGCAGTGTAATGTATGCGATGCAATCGGTTTTGATGCTCTGAAATTGAGCTCTGAAATGTCGGAAACCATTAAATAATCAGAGCAAGTTTTTCCATCTTATATCAGGTTAAAACTAGTATGTTTATTGTTTTTTTTTTGTTGTTTCTGTCTTTTTTGGGAGGTGGGGGAGGGGGTGAATATGGACATTCGAAGAAATGGCGGTCAGGTTGTCAGCCTGGCCTGTGTACATCTATTCCTTCTGTTCAAATCGTCTATATTATATTACACTTTGGCAGCTAGGAGACTGAATTTGTACCCACTCTCTTTTTCGGGATCCCACAAAGTTCTCCATCTGTCCATTTACCGATAAACGTCATTACTGCAGTTTTATTAATTTGTTTTAGAAAAGGGCTTTTATGGGGACAAATTTTTCCTCCTGAATGCCCACATTGCAAGTGACGAATTGCGGCTTCAAATGATAATTTTCTTCATCACCGACTCAATTTAAGTGGCTATGTGAGTTACAAAGACGCGAATGCAGACTTTTGTAGAGAGCTTAAACCCGGCATTAAAACTAAACAAATTTATTGTAAGACTAGGACTACGCAAGACGGCAAAACTTATTAGCTAATGTTTCAACCAGCACAGGTAGCCTTCTCCAAGCTTGCTCGGGACCGTACTGGGCGAATATTGGCCCTCGGTCTTTTCTGTACGGAGCTCGCTGCGCTCGATCCGTACTGTTAAGACCTCGGGCCAATATTCGCCCAGTACGGCCCTCGCGCGTGGTTAATAAGAGATTTATTTCACGACTGGAAACTTTGTGTATTAAGAATTGCTACCCGGTAGATGTCGTGGAAAACAATATGCGGCAAAACTTTTACGCGCGCCAAAGGAGTTAAAATTATTTCTGTGTTGAAGGTCATTTCATTTTCAAAGCAATAAAAACTCCGAAAAATTTTTACAAAAAAAAATCTTGCAAAAAATCTTGCGCTAAATCGCGCGGGAATTAGTGCGGGATCATCTGGGACAAAACCCGGTCCGATACTTGGAAAATATCGGCCCTCGCGGGACCGAAAATAAAGTAATCTGATTGGCTGATTTAGTTATTGGCCCTCGGACCGCCTTAGTCGTGTAATAAATGTATATATTTGCTGCGCCATATAGACTGCGTCCCTAAAGGCATTTCGTACGTGAATTCTTTGTTCAGTTCAGCACAGACGCTCCCCCAACTAAAGCACTTGCGCAAGAAACGATTACAAAACCTACCTCGCTATCCACCGTATAGTGATTTATCTCGTGGTAAACGTTATTCTCCAATTTTGCTGAGTTATTCATTTTTTCCCATTTATGCCCCGGGGTAGGGGAATTTGGTCAAAAAATGTAATCGTTATGCGTGGTATTAATCACTATTCCCGCCAGGGGAGGGGAATTTGAACAAGCAATAAAAAAAATACAAATGTCTGGAAAGTAACTGGGAGACGTTGAAATTTTGATCTATTTAACTGTGTAGCGTCTTTTATGCTAAAAATAATTGTTTATGTTCCAAAATGACGCTAAATGGCGGTATAAAACTGCTCCGACGTTTCGGCAATACTGCCTTCTTCAGGGTGCCACCCCCAAAAAGGCAGTATTGCCGAGACGTCGGAGCAGTTTTATACCGCCATTTAGCGTCATTTTGGAACATAAACAATTATTTTGATTTGGTTGCCGTGCATGCCGACCGTTAGCCTGCGTAGCAGGCGTCTGTGTAGTTTTTAGCGCGCGTAAAAGAGTGCGCGATCGCGAGAAGGCCACGCGAGGTAAAAATCGAGGAGACGCCGTCTTCTCGATTTTTTCCTCGCGTGGCGCTCTCGCGCCTTTCGCGTTTCTCCCATGCGCGCGCTAGAAACTAACGACGCCTGCCACGCAGGCTAGCCGACCGTTGAACAGAAAAATCAAGAACTCTGTCTCGGTGAAAGTCAAATGGAACAGTATTTTTTCTGGAAAATCTCTTCGGAGATTGACGGAACGTCAGAAATTTTCTTACCATTTGTAAGGTTTCCCAGTTCTAGTTTCCCATGCATCAGGTCTCCCATCAACGGAAAGAAATAACAGGAAACTGAGCTACAAATGGTAAGCGACATCTATTTCGGTTAGTTTGCTAATTTTGGAAAGAAGCCTTTCCATTTTTCAGTGGTCATTCCAACCGGTTCTCTCCAACAAATGGTAAGCACCCTAGAGTTCGTTCAGCATCTCATTGCGGTAAACACGTCAAGCTGTAGCGGAGGAAATTGTTTTCCCTACGACAATTTGAAAATATTCTCATTTTCATCACAAACGCATCCAACGAACACTCGCGGAGGAAAAGCAAATGATCGCGCGTGTGGTGTGGTCACGCGTGATGGACGCGTGATGCCCAGTGAACAGCCGTACCGCTGACTGAAACGGCAGGCTCAAAGGTAGAAATTCAACATGGCGGCTGTTTATTTTCCAGTTAAATTTATTTCATGCAAACTGGCTGAGACAAGTGTCCTTCCGTAAACTTTGAACAGCTCTTTGAATGACTTTATTGACAACCGGCTTACACCTTTCACGAAGGATGAACCACGATGGATTGACTAAGTTCAGCGCGCCTCAAAGCAACAGTACATGTCGATTGAGATCGATCAAAGAATCGAAGTGCAGCGAGGAAGAAAAAATTCTTCAAAAGAAAGCATCTGTGTGTCGATAAGTGGCATGTATGTAGTATTACTTTCTTGTTTCTTTACTCTGATGTGCCTAAATGTTGAATTGAGCGAGCTTGTAAAGAAAATCTTTCGCTGCTGTTTTTACATTTGCTATATCACAACATTGCCGAATTATATGGCTCTGAAAACGCTCCGAAAAATGTCCTAACTGCCTTTTCTTCGCCAATATTTTGATTGTTATCTATAGATTAATGCTTGATTAGCTATTTCGTACCGATTTTATGCCAAATTGAGGCAAATAAATGGCTTCTGTGTTTCGGTGAATTTTGATGAAATAGCAAGAAATCGTTAAGTCACGTGTGTTTAGTTCCTCAATACTAATAGAATATTGTAGTCCCCAGACATTTTGTTGCATTTTTGTAAAGTTTAATGATGGATTTCATTACCCATGTAAGAATAATGTATATAAGTTGTTGCTCATGGGAGATATTGGGCACTAGTTAAAGGCTATTTCCAACAGTACGAAATGTGTACCTTCCAAAAGACCGTTTGAGGAGAAGAAATCAAATTTGACGGTTAAAGTGAATTATTGTACTTAAAGCCTAATAACCACAGAATATAGTGCAGTGAATTTTATTTTCAGAAGTCTTTTTTTCTTGTGGAACTGGTCAATCAAAGTCAGCTAATTAAATATGCATAAATTAGTGAAAAATGGCCATTTTTGCAAAAGGTGCCATAACTTGAAGGGAATAAAATATTTTGAGTTGATGTTTTGCCACAGTAAATAGCTCACCATACCCAACATTTATGCTAAGTTTGGGCGAAATCGGTGATATGAGCTGTATCACCTGTTGCATGGTTCTGCCCTGTTCTCTCACGGGCACACTCTTAATGCTTAATATATCTGTACTTCACAGTCCTTTAAAATACAATGTACCAAAGTTACATTAAAATTTAATCACCAGCATTATTTTAGCATACTTATCCATTATTACTAAAAAGAACAGTAACTAAAAAATCTTACATCTCAACAGAGTGGAAACTTTAATTTTGACCTTAACCCCCTGCATCTGAGTTTTAACTCAATTTGTCTGATAAATCCTACTCTTTTATTTTTCTGTTATTTTATTTTGCATTTTTATTTAATTTTGATTTTTGTTTTTGTTATGCTGCCTTGTGGCGGATGCGACTTCTTTGCAGTCCATTGGTCCCTTATGCTTACAACACAACCCTTTCCCAGAACCTACACACATTTTCCATCCCCTTTATATGTTCCCGCTGATCTCAGTGGTGGCTTGGGAACCCATTCATTTGTGGATCCCATACTATAACCCCTCTAAAGCCACAAAGGTTGCTAGTGAATCTACTGTTTTTATCATTTTTTAACACAACAAATTGCAGGCATCTACAGTAGGGATGCCACCTACGTTCCTAGTCAACTCTTTGATTGGTACTGGTGTTATTGCTTACACCCACAACACAACATATCACTTTTATTTTATATTATTTTTTAATTTATTTTATATTCACTTATTATTATTATTTTTTTATTATTTTTTTTTTAATTTTTATTTTTTTTTTAATATTTTTTCATTATTATTTTTGCCCTTATTTTCTCCATTTTTAGTTTATTTTATTTCTTTTCGTTTTGTTTTAAATTTTGTTATTTTAAATCTACTAAACATTAAGTCTTCTAAACCTCTCATAAATTTTAAACCTTTTATTTTTCTTTTGTTTTATTTTTTCTCCTTTAGAATTTGAATTAAATCTGCTACACCTATCATAACTAACATTAAATCAACTACACCTATCATATCTAACATTAAATCCACTACACCTATCATAACTAACATTAAATCTACTACACCTATCATATCTAACATTAAATCCACTACACCTATCATAACTAACATTAAATCTGCTACACCTATCATATCTAACATTAAATCCACTACACCTATCATAACTAACATTAAATCTGCTACACCTATCATATCTAACATTAAATCCACTACACCTATCATAACTAACATTAAATCTACTACACCTATCATAACTAACATTAAATCTACTACACCTATCATATCTAACATTAAATCCACTACACCTATCATAACTAACATTAAATCTACTACACCTATCATAACTAACATTAAATCTGCTACACCTATCATAACTAACATTAAATCCACTACACCTATCATAACTAACATTAAATCTACTACACCTATCATATCTAACATTAAATCCACTACACCTATCATAACTAACATTAAATCTGCTACACCTATCATATCTAACATTAAATCCACTACACCTATCATAACTAACATTAAATCTGCTACACCTATCATAACTAACATTAAATCCACTACACCTATCATAACTAACATTAAATCTGCTACACCTATCATAACTAACATTAAATCTGCTACACCTATCATAACTAACATTAAATCTACTACACCTATCATAACTAACATTAAATCCACTACACCTATCATAACTAACATTAAATCTGCTACACCTATCATATCTAACATTAAATCCACTACACCTATCATAACTAACATTAAATCTGCTACACCTATCATATCTAACATTAAATCCACTACACCTATCATAACTAACATTAAATCTGCTACACCTATCATATCTAACATTAAATCCACTACACCTATCATAAATATCCTTAAATTTTTCTTTCCCCTTTTAGATATCATCATGAATGAACATAAAGAAACAGACAACCGCGCACGCAAGAAAAAGAACGGAATAACAAAAAGAAAAGAAATTATAAACTAAAACTTAAACTTAAGAAAATTTCTAAACAAAGTCAACCAACAACAGATACCGCAAGTTGCGATCAAGCAAGCAATGGATACACACTACTCTTACCTGCAAGGACCTCTCGTTACCACAGAAAAATAAGCTCTTCCAGCAACACAACCTTTACAAAATCATCGAACATAACTCTGCCCTCATCTTTAGCCTACAATCTACAATATCGACTACCACTGTCAAGGATCTCCACTCTTTCATTAAGACTTCACAAACCTCATCTTCCTCCATTCCTATCTCAGAACTCCAATCTTCTATAAATCACCTCACCAATGAAAATGATCAACTCAAAGCAAGAATAAAAGAAATTACCACTGCATCTACTCTTTACATGATCAACAGAACAAAACATCTAAAGAAAGTTTATGGCAATCATGGCAGCACTCTACGAAAGCGTCTCAACAACCTCAACGCCAAGCACCCCCTTTTTATTAATTTTACATCACAGCGCTCAAATCTACTACAACCTAACCTCTCATTTTTACTTCAAAAGAAACTAGAATCTGAACGACAACAACAAATCAACACTGAAAAATCTAAACTTGCTTCTTCAAACAAAATCCATAATTTCACCAACACTTCTCCTCCATCTGACCTCATTGATGTACTCAACAAAGGAACAAATTTTATACCGACTCCTCCATCCCTCGCAACTACTGTACCTCCATCCACCAGCAAATCTACTCTGAAGTAGACTCTGCCCTATGCTCTGTCATCAAGAAAAGAACTAGTAAACTGAAAATTAAATCTTCAAGACATTCTAAAAGACATCGGCCTTATCCTACAAATTCTGCCCTTAAGGGATTATCTCCTTAACCTTAACAGTTTTATTAATAACCGTAATTTTTTCACTGTTGGTACTACCACCTTCCAACAGATTCACAGGGTTGCTATGGGAAGTTACCATAGTAGGCAAATAGCCGACCTCGTTCTTTTGCTTAGAGAATTTTCATTTTTTAACAATACTGACACTAATGGCATTTTTATTTTCTGACGCAATATAGATGATGGCTTTATGCTTACTAACAAATCTAATTTTAACAACATAATAACTAACCTTTGCTCCATGTATCCTACACAAACACTAATCACATTTACATCCAACTGCCATTCAGTTCACTACCTCGACCTCACCATATCACTCAATCATCATTCCATTACACATCACAAAATCCATCACCAAGTCTACCAAAAACCTCATCACAAGTAGATGTATCCGCATTTCATATCAAATCATCCTCAACACATTTTCACAGGCATCATTAAAACTGAGACAATACGAAACAGCCGACTTTCATCTACAGTTGACGACTACAATTTTATTCACAAACTATTTTCACTACGTCTGACTGCACTTCAGTACCCTAACCAGCTAATCACTAATAACTCTTTTCCGTGGCTAACTCGTGCTGCTCACCTACGACATAAAAACAACACTAAACTTACTGTTTATTACCGGACCAAATACAGCAAACACTTACGCACTGACAAAATTGTCCGCAACATATTACACAAATACCACAACATAACAAACTCACAAAGGCATACAGCAACTCTACAAAACTTCATACCATGTTCTTAACAAACAAAGTTTTACATTATAAATTATCCAGAGCCTCTGCATTTTAATTTTAACAATTACAAATGGCATTTAAATACCAAGATATTTCTTTAAAAAAAATTTCCTGTCCAGTTCGTGGATGCTTTGAGCGGGAAAAAGCAGAAAAAAGGAGGAATATCTAAAGCCTTGATCCAAGAAACGAGAGTCTCTCATTAATTAGACTTTGTTTTCATACATAAATTTTTTTTCTCCTTTTTACAACACTTTTACCGGAACTTTTTACGCATATTAAGCCTTTTGAAACTTTTGATACGCGCGTACACAAGGATCTGTTTTGAAACACTTTTTTGAATTACATATGTCTTTGTCCATGTTTTGCTCTGCCCATTTCTAACACTAAATTTTCGCCTCAGTTCCTCAATCTTACTTTCACTCCCTTTCACTCTAATTATTTTTCTTCCTTTTTCTTTTTCTTCACCGGACACATCACAAGGGTGTCGGGCAAAGGTCGGGTACCAGACTAGAAACACCCCTGCTCCGTTGGGCTTTGCCTCTGATGAATCTCAGCCACATGACCCTTGGTGTTGTTGTTCCCTTCTCTTTACAGCCGGATGATAACTAATTTCCTCTTTCTCTCTGTTTTCCGTCTTGTCTCATCCTCCATTCAACCACCTATTTCAAAATCAACACACACCCTCAGTGGAAATTTTTATTTTATTCTACTATTTTTCTCCTTTCGACATTGATACCATATTGAATTTTCTCAGAATTTCTACCAAGTTATTTTAAGTTACCTTTTTTTCTAAAATATTTGCAAAAGTAAAAGTAGTTGACAGGCCTCAGACTGCATTTCCCGCACATTTGACATCACTAACAGGTTGTGTTATGATCGTAAAACATCGTGAGGCTACCAAGCTGAGAAACTTAACAATCTGCATTATTGATAACATTTAAAACAACCTGAAGAAGACCAGTAAAGCTAGTCACAACGTAGATTTTAAAATGTTTTAACCTTGGAAAATCCTGGAAGCAGTTCAAAATTTTAATATTTATAAAATTAATGACAAAAAGAAAGCGAAATCACAAGGAGTTTAATAAGCCTTCAAAATGTTGCCGTTATCAAATTAAATTCTGTGCAAAACATTCTCACTGATATTTTTTTAAAAAGTTTACTTTTTACTTAACAGATAAAGATAAAAACCGAAATTAATTTCTATCAAAAAAGAAAATGAAATCACAAGGAGTTTAAGCCTTCAAAATGTTGCCGTTATCAAATTAAATTCTGTGCAAAACATTTTCACTGATATTTTTTTTTAAAGTTTACTTTTTACTTAACAGATGAAGATAAAACCGAAATTAATTTCTATCACGATTCTTTTTTCATGGACCGTTTCTTTTTATGTTAATTTCAGTTTGGTGTACAGACAAACAACTTCAAACCTTGCTCGAAGCAATGACAATCGGCCAACTTGATCAAAATCTCTGCAGGTTTTATGCAGAAGCGAGAACAAAAAAAGGGAGGAGTACAGTTAATCTACCTTGCTGCGATTTTGTCATTCAGTGGAACGATATCTGAATGCTCCTCCATTTAACAGAGGCCTACAAATTTACACTGACCAAAGATTTGCATGGTCAAACCTGATGCTTTACACACAAATTAAAAATCTTAAATGAAGTGGCAACGGAAATGTCACGCACAAACCTGTAATTGAGGAAAAAGACCTGCAGAAGCTGAAAACAAGAAGTTTCCCCTTGTAGTCACCACTTTCCCTGCTCAGGAAGGTTTAGTTCCATGTCGTCCTGTTCTTTTGCAGAAGGCCAAAGAAGCCTAAAAAACAACAAAAAGTCTCTGTTTGAATATCTTTTCCCCTGTCACAAATGCACCTTTACAGTGACTTTTGCATATCATTTTCCTTTAGAGCAATGAAGTCAAGAATTCATATCACATGGAGCTGGAGGGACTGAAGAGGGGATTGGCTGTGGTTATAATGCTGATGTGACAGTCACGACCCTTATAACCTACAGACATTTAGGGATTAAGAAGCCCATGAGAGAAAAGGAGGATCAAATTGACCATACATTTGACTGCTGGCATCTCTTCACAAGTATGAAGCAGTTGTGTTTATGTTCTAGACAGGGCTTGGTTTAGCATAACATTTCTCCAAAGCTTTATTAAAACACCAAGTTAATTTTAATCCCTGAATATTACATTTCATTTTTTTATCTCCTCCGTGATTGAGGTTCTAGCTATCAGTGTTTTTCAGCAACCCATCACCGAACTTATTGTTTAACCAATCACCAAGTGTGTTTCTGAACCAATGAACTAGTTGATCTGCTTTGTATGCTAATTAGTTTAACGGTGTATTTAAAGAGACAAAATCAATTAACAGTACATAAATCACAGATCACAAAATCAGAAAATGTCGCAACATGTAACTAGATGCACTGTTTGTGGAGAATCTGGCCATCCCTCCACAGGACAATTTAGAAGACACGCTTTGATCCTGAAGGCGCCATACTTGATCTAGAGGACCTTGTTAAAGTCGCAAGGGTCAATAATCATGACAAAGCAAGGTATATGAGTTTGTCCTCAAAAAGACCCAGAAGCATTATAAGAATCTGCCAAGTTTTTACTTGTTGGTTATTCTGGTTGGCGATCTAATCTAAAGTAAAGCCAACAAGAAGACAAACAAACTCTTGAAGCAAATGTAGCCTGATCACAAGTCAACCAACCCTCCCCTCAAGCATTGAGGCGATTTCACCCCAGTCAGTTTGGTAACCCAGGCACTTCTACACATAGTGGGGGCTTCCATCACACCAGGCACAGTCAGGCTCCTTACCTCACCCGTCCTGTCCACTCAAATTTGTGCTATTCTTGTGGTTCTACTTCACAACTGTTTAGAAATTGTATCGCCTTTAGAGTGCAAAATCTGCTCGTTCTCAGAATAACCGTTCATTTCCATTCAGTGTTGTCAACTCAGGCTGAACTGAGTAAAAATAAAGTGCAATTTTTTTGTTGCGTTTTGTAAGCGTTTGTTCTCCCTCCTTTTTGTTTTTTTGTTTGTGGCTTTTTTACATAACCTTTTTATCTTTTGTAAGTGTTTGGGTTTTAATTGAACCCTTTTTCGTTCTTTGTCTGTAGAATCAAACAAAACCGCTCCTGTCCCGTACCGAGCACTGTACATTTGATCCCACTCCCTGTGTTTGTGTCTTTAAGTCGAATCTTATTATTGCGTGACAAGATGGTGGACGGTAAGAATGATCAGCGTGGCAAAAGGATGTACAGTAGCATCCCTGTTACGCCAGGACGTAGCAGAATAAGTCCTTAGAGAAAACAATCACGACAAGAAACCTCATGCACCAATGATCAGGCCAGGCAAGCAGCGGAGGCGATGTACCAGAATTTATCAAACTTTGACGAAATATCGGGTATTGGGGGCAGGAGGTGTTATAATGAATTTATTCAAATTAGTGTAATGTCAATCACAATACTTCTGGAGCCAACCTCGACACTTACAGAGAACATAAAAAAGATAACCTATGAAGAATAATTTTGCCTAAAACTCTGCAAACTTTTAAAAAGACTTTACCAGGGCTGGGAGTAAAAGAAAATTGTTTCTGGCCGCGTTAAAAATGGTTTTATGGTCACATTAGCAGTCATTAAATATTTTGACCTGGGTCCCGCCACCACGTCTGAAAAGTTGAAAAAAAATTTTCCTTGTCACTGTAAAATATTTGAATCTCATTGTACCAACCATTATTAACTTTTAAATTAACTTAAGCTTGATTAATTAGTGGGTGTTTCTTGCAGATGGATTTTAAAGCAGTAATTCGAGCTTCTGACGACATATTATACCAACTTGGCCTTGTAAGAAAAGGAGATATACTAAGTCTCTGGAGTTTCTGTGAAGGCAAACTGGAGGAAATAGCCAATGCCGACCGGAAAGATGCTCGGGATGAAACTAAGAGAAAGCTTTCAGCTGAACTGTTTAGCCAAAAAAAAAAAGTGGAGTCGAGATGGAGAACGAGGCCGCAAAAGAGCGGACATCCAAAAAAGAAAGTTAAGACTCGAAGGATTCAACTTGGCTGTCCCTGTGCTGCCAAAACTAGAGGAGATGAACGACGACGATTGTATCCTTTAATTAACATTCACATCCAAACCATTGCATGTCACTTAAGGCCATGGCAATACAGCTAATAATAAATCAACCAAAAAGTGCGATTCTTTTTTATGATCTTTGAAAATTCAGACGGAAGAACTTTTTCATCATTTGGGTGCAACAAACATGGAAAAATTATGACATTTAAACATTAAGTAAGAAAGATTTAACAGAGGATATTTTAGTCCTTTTGGTAGGGGTTAACTGCGCAACAAAACAACCCATTACGCCTGCAATGCTTATGCAGCTCCACGATAGGCTTGATTTTGCGAGTAATACTTAAAAAAATATTAGTTTTTTTATGTTTTTATCTTTTATGTATTGAGATGTTTTGTCTGTTGGATTGTTTTTATCTGCTTCATTTCTGTAAGTTATCAAGATATCAATGAACGTGCTCATACTTGGTACACTCTGGTAACTAGTTGTTTTTGAATCAAAGGTGACAAAGTCAAGAGAAATTTTCAAAGCAGTCCCTTTCTGTAGTGTGTTTGAGACCGTCACAAAAATTTACCCCCTCCCAGTTATTAGTGCAACATTACCACTTATAGCATTGTTGTTTTTGTTTTGTAAACAATTCAGTTGGGTGGTAAAGTATTTTTAAGAACATCATCCCTTATTCTAAAAGGCCTGTGACTGGGTCGGGGTATGCGTTAAGTGTAGACATGTCTAGACCACCCTCTGAGCGTTTTCACCATTTGAATGAAGTTTCTTGGCTTTAGATCACATGTCTAGAAAAGTTAAAAGCGAAAGAGTAAGAAAAACTCTTCAAGTACTTCTTAGATTCATCAACAGAGCAGAGGGAAGACGCTGGTGAAATGCTCCAGGCTTTGGAGTGGAATTCTTAACCAAAAAATTAAAAGGACACAAAACTGTAACAACTCGATGGATGAAACACTGTCTTGGAAAGATCATGTCAGCTCTATGGGGAAAAAGATCTTTTCCAGACTACAATGGGCGTCAAAAGTCCTTGAGACAGTTGAATGAAATTGATACTAATTTAAAATTCCTGTTTTTTTACCTTTAATCTGCTGCCGCTTCTGAACTACTCCCCCTCCCCCTTTTCAATGTTGTACTCAAACGAGGCAAGTCTTGCAGATAACAAATACAACATTGTTTCGGGGGGAGGGGGTTATATTGAAGGGGTGAGCGGTAAAATTTGTCCAAGGTACTCAAAAAGTGCCGACTGTCTCACCACTTTTGGCGCTCATTGTCTGAAGGTGAATTTTCGGTATATCTTGAAAATAAGAAACTACATAACATGGACACAAACATATATTATTCTTTAGAATCAGGTGATCACATTGGTACTGCGCTGCATTACGAAAGATTAATTAGCGCGTAAATATCGTGATTATTGTAATTTGGCGATGACGTCACAAATCGGCTAGACCTGCGCATAAACAAGGTCAAATCGTTTTTAAGGCTAGAATTTGTGTTAAAACACGTGCGTATGTCTGCTTTGCAAAGAAATTAATAGGATTAGGTGCCAAATAAATTATGCAACAACCTTAAATATCTCGGGGTTTTTGTATCGCATTTTAAAGCTGCTTAGAGCAAAGGAAAAAATCGAGCGTGCGTGACGAGGAAAGCTATCGGAAGCCACCAAAAACTGTGTTCCCGGGAAAAGCGGTCCAGTCCCAAGGTTAAGGAATGGGATGGGTCGATTTACTGTCTAGAAACTAATGCGGTAAGCAGGCGCCAGCGCAAGACACTTTTCTTTCAGAACAGGGCAATGTTTTGTCGTAGCAAATGGTATAAGTTCCTTGAAGCACGGCAAAAGGGACTATTTACAGACGGAATGCGAAAAAGATTCTACAAATTGCACGAAAGATCAAACTTGAATGCGATGACAGCTTGTGGACAGGACGCATTGCGTATCTCTTAGCTAAAGAAGAAGTATTTTTAACATGGTAAATCTAATTACATGACGATGCACTAAAGAAGAACATATAACTTTCATAACCTTTGGTCTGTTTTGAGGACGCATCTCCGATACCGTGAAGTCTCTAGATAAAGGCGTAATTTCCAGAATAACTGCAAGTATGAACGAGACAATGGATTAAATAACTGTAAACAATGGACAGGGTACAAATATCGAATATATATTACTTTCCACCGATTATTTTCGCGCATTTTAGAACCTACGATCGACTTGTGTGACGGTTTCACGCAACTGGTACGTAAAACGTCACATGCCCGTGACTCTGACGGCTTTTCACGTTATTATTGACGATATTATTCATTTAATCACGTAAAAATGCATGCAATTGAATGGAATCGCAACTATCCGTGATTGTTCAACAAACAGCTTGTCAATAACATGTGAAAAACGGCCTCTTTTCTCGAAATGAACGGGTAACCACGAGTAACCACGGGTAACCAAAATAGTTGAGAAACAAGATACTCTTATTCCTTTTAATTTGTTTGGTTACCCGTGGTAACCCGTGGTAACCCGTTATGTTATATGTCAGAAAAATGCGTCTTAGTCCACGAAACATTGTATTTCCATGGATTCTTAGTTTGCACTTATAATTATTGCAAAAAGCTAGATTTTCCTTTCAGACAATGGGCGTCAAAAGTCCTTGAGACAGTTGAATGAAATTGATACTAATTTAAAATTCCTGTTTTTTTACCTTTAATCTGCTGCCGCTTCTGAACTACTCCCCCTCCCCCTTTTCAATGTTGTACTCAAACGAGGCAAGTCTTGCAGATAACAAATACAACATTGTTTCGGGGGGAGGGGGTAATATTGAAGGGGTGAGCGGTAAAATTTGTCCAAGGTACTCAAAAAGTGCCGACTGTCTCAACACTTTTGGCGCTCATTGTAGCATTACTGCAACATGGTCCTAAAAACATAAAAAATATAAATCTCTTTGTTTTACATTGTATAACAAGATGGTGCCTTTGTTCGGCTACTGAGATAACTGTGGCCAGGGGAGTAAATCGTACTTCGATAAACTAAATCACCATGCTGCTTGTATTATTGAGGGTTTTCCGGTAGTTCTGAAGAACTGTTCACAATGGTAAATCAAATCAAAGGAGAATGAATAAGTGGTAAAAGCTCTGTAGGAACAATTCTACTCATTCAGTTTTCCAACAGTACCTCATTCAGACAATCAAGGAATTGAAGAGCCAAAAGATGAAGGAATTTTGCTTGAGAAACAAAAGCAAACAAGTTTATGGTGCTCCAAAAACCCCACAACAACTGGGATCACTGGATTCAGGCTCTTGGGCTGGTCCGTAAGTCCTTGGTTATAAATGCTTTGGCGTTGTCTGGTCTCTGGTATCTGGGTTCTGTCATGGCCCCCCTGCTTGGGTTATTTCTGTAGTCAATTAGGAGATCTCTCTTTCTCTTTTGTTATTTGTCAACCCAAGTCTGTTGGTGGTTTCAATGTTGTTGATGTCTCTGCTAATGTTCGGGCGCTTCAGATTAGCTTGGTCCGTCGTTTGTGCCAATGTACTTCAAGCTGCAAACTGTTCTGTTTGCAGTCCTTGGGTGGTCGTCCATCTGATGTCCTCTCAGACCCTGCTTATTACCCTCATGACCTTCTGCCTCTCTTTTACTCTTGCATGGTTTACATTTGGGAATAATTGGGTGGCAGTGGTGTTTATCCAAGTTTGACCTTAAATAAATCTGGTACTGTTTCGTCTGTTGATTGCCTTTCTGTCAAGTTGGTGTATTCGTTGCTGCTTAAGAGTTCTTCTGTTGTTCCTCATTGAGTAAGTAAATTCTGCCCGGTTTTGGGTGATCTGTTCTGTTCTACGACATTAAGTCAGGTTCACATTCTTTCGTTTGATCATCCTGTTAATGGTTTTGCTTTGCTATTAGCACATGGTGTCGTTTATATTGCTCATCATCTTCATTCGTCTTTTTCTTTGTTTTATTAAAACAGTGTGAAAAAGAAATTCTATTTAAAATTTTATTAAAACAGTATGAAAAAGAAATTCAATTGACACCTCCTGCTTGATAGAAAATGCAAATTACATGTAGTAGTTGTTGTCTGAAGGGGTAAAAATTTTGATCTCTAAATCTCTTTGTTTATGATTCGTACATGTATCTGCCTCAGTAACATTTTTTGGTGAGAACAGAAGTTATGACGTGTTTCACTCCATGAAGGTTGATGCTTTAATATGGTATCTTGTTGGCACTGACTTGATGCCAGCAAGACCTCTGCCAAGAGGAACCACTACTTACTAACCATGACAGACTACTTAAGCAAGTATGTCAAGGCTATCCCTCTGCCAGACAAGAGTGCACTAAATGTAGTAGCTAGGGAGCTTTAAAAGGCATACTGTTGCCATGGAGTCCCAGCTCACATTATTTCAGATTATGGAAGAGACTTGGTAACCCTGGTAGGGTATTTTTCAATAATTCACCAGAAATTTTGAGTTTGCAATGTTTTACAGTGACGAAAGCTTAATAATGTTGTGTCTTTTCTCTCCAGTAGTGTGAGCAGCTTATTGAACCTTTGCAGTTTAACCCAGGATCTCTTCAGCCTACCATCCTCAGTTGAGTGGCCTGTATGAGAGATTAAATCAATCAGTAAAATGGTGAGTAAAAGTACGCAGTTCCATGTCGGTAAGCTGGAAAAGGTCGAAAAAGAAAACAAGAACCTGAAGACCAAGGTAACATGATTACAGAATGCTTTGAATAAAGCAACTGATCAAGTGAACAAACTTGTTAATGATCTGAAGTCAACAAACTCCAACCTAGATGACCTCAAGTATAACTCAGATATTCACAATATTCCGGAAGAAGATGATGAAAAGACAAAAGACAATCCTGCAAGTTTCAAAGTATGTTCATAGTCTAAGAATTAACCTTTTAATTAGTTCTAAGGAACATCATGGATGAGTAAGAGGAATACTGGAATGAGTGTATTCATGGTGCTTTATTTACGATAACACAAATATTTATACCACATTAAAAACAGGATGTTCTTTTCTTAAAAATAGGACAACATAAAAAAGGCTTGAGAGAAAGAATAGAAAAAGATATGACTCAGTTTAAAAGGATCGGATTGTAGCTCCAAGAATGGAGATCTTGTCCTGCACTGCAACATCCTCCAAAAAAAAGATCAAAGGGTGCAAAATGAAGGAACAAGGAACAGTGGACAGGTCTCTTCAGAAGACTTGAATCAAGTCCATGCACTGACAGGTACTAATAGGCACCAATAGACACCACCAGTACTCAGAAACATTTCTGCAACAAGTAGTTTTTAATTGAAGTTGAAATGGTTACTGGTAAGGGGTAGTAAAGTTAGTAACTGTCATAGTAACTTTTTAATGCAATACTCATTCCTGTTATCAATGGTAACCTGTGGGTTCAACCCGTAGGAGAAATGTTTATAAAAACAAGGGGGGACTTGCTACAGGGAAAAACCATTGTACAGCAAGCTCACTTCAATTACTATTTTAAACAATTTGGTTACCAATTGAAATCTCAATCACGCTGAAAACAGTGACCATTTCTTTAATTCTAATGCTACATGTGCATTCTCCAAACAATGGTCCATCTCTGTAAGAAACAATACCAAGAAGTTATGGATGGCCACACGAAAACGATCACCAGAATGCTGTTCAAAGAGGTTGATGTGGACGAACAAATAACTAAGTTTGAAATCCCACAACAGACATCCCCGATGGAAATTAAAGCATGCTTTGAAAAGGCCTACTGGAAACTGAAATCCACACTTTCGGATGATATAAAAGAGCTCACCGCGGCAACTCTTTGATCAGTCCCATTGAACTATTTTCAAAGGAAAGGTCTGACACCACCCAAGGCATTACTGAGAGCCATTAATCAACTTAAGCGACAGGATGATATTGTAATCACATAGCCTGACAAAGGTTCTGGCGTCGTCATCATGGACAAATCAGAATACATCCGTTTGCTGTCTCATGCATCTATCAATGACACATGGAAATTCATCGAAATTCATCAACGACCATGATATATTTGTATCATATGACATTTCTTCCTTGTTTACAAATGTCCCTCTCAACGAAACCATCGAGATTCTGGCAGAGAAGGCCTTCTGTAATAACTGGTTTAATGAAACACACAAGCTGGAAATAACCAGGTCCGATTTCATCCAGCTTCTTAAAGTAGCTACAAAAGATCAACTCTTTCAGGTTGGATGAAAATTATACGAACAGGTTGATGGCGTAGCGATGGGGTCGCTGCTTGGGCCCCTTATGGCTAACAGCTTTATGTGTTCTCTTCAAGAGAACCTCAAGCGCCAAGGCAAAATGCCCTCATTTTACAAAAGGTACGTAGACGACACACTGACCATCGTGCGAGATGCAGCGACTGCGACAACCTTCCTAGAAACACTTAACAACTGCCATCCGTCCGTCGATTTCACAATGGAACAAGAATCTAACAACAAGCTATCGTTCCTTGGAATGCAAATATTAACGAAAACATTTTTTTTTTTTAAACTTAAGTATACGGCGAACTTTGTCAACTCAATTATCGCCCAGTTTATTACCTCAAAGGCCTCAGACATGCAGTTTCCCCACGACAACAACCACTCAAGGCAAAACCCCACACGAATCAGTTTACCCTTTAAAGATCAGAAGTCAGCAGATGCCGTACGACATCAACTAAGTGATCTGGGAAACAAAATCGGTAAAGAAATCCAACCAGTCTTTACAAGCAGAAAAATCCAACATGAAGTTAAGCTGCACGAGCCAAAACCAGCAATCATCAACCAGCAATGCGTTGCTTACAGCTATAAATGTGACCCGTGTGATGCAGGTTATGTCGGCTATACGCACAGACATCTAAACCAGTGCGTTAAAGAGCATAAAGGATCAGCCATTGGTAAACATCTGGAGCAGAAATACAACCCTTGAACTCAAGCACTTTTCGATCTTGAAGAAGTGTCAAAGTAAACTGGACTGCCTCATTCATGAGATATTTTTAATTATAGACCTTAAACCGGATCTAAACACTCAATCTGACTCTATCTGTGCAAAACTTTTCACTAAGAACAATGCGTTCCTAATTTTTCTGTACCTCTAATTACATTCAAAATACTTTACTACATTCCTCACGCTCTATTATAAAATCATATTCATAAATATCCATCACACTTGACATTTACAATTGAACTTAAAAATGCTGTCACAAAGACAGCGAAACATTGTTCTTTACTTTTATCGCTTATTTTTATTCTAAAATTTCTTTAATTATTGTAACGCATGGTGTTGTCCTTACTGCTGATTGTCTTCGTTCCTCTTTTCATATGTCTTCTGTTCTGCCTGACTGTTATTGTGGTGCTACTTTGGAAACTGTGTCCAACCTGTTTTTCGAGTGTCCTCTGGCCCAGAGTGTTCTTGCTTGGGTACAAAGTCTCTTGTTCCGAACAACTCCATCTGCCCCCTTGCTTTGTCTTTGCCTCATCCTTTTTGGCTTTGACACTGCTGAGTTCAAGTCATTTCAAGGGTCTTTGTCCCCATTAATCTGTCTAAGAATCGTATCTGGCCAGCACACAATGATTTCAGCTTCAAGAATCAGTTGCCCTCTGCTCTGGATGTCATTTCTCCAGCCCAATTTCAGGCTTGTTTTATCCTACTGCTTCTCTCAATTATTCTGGTCGCCGTGCTCAGTGGTATTCTTCTACGCAATGGTGCGTCTGGTGTTATTGCTTCCCTTGCCGATGGTGAACTACCGAGTATAATGCGCACTTTGTTACCTAAAATAGCCTCAAAAATGCGTGTGCGTATTTATACACGGAATACCGGTACTTTTGTTTGGAGTCGCGTGCTTAATTACCATAAAAACAAAGAAACTGAATATAACTGGTCTTTAATTGAAGACTAAAACTTTGTACCAATGAAAAGTCAACAACCTTGATCCTTGAAAATATTAACCTAACTACTTAAGCGAAACAGCTGATCAACAAAACAATCACTTTCGAGAGAAAACGATGGCTACGAAACAAAGCGTCAAAGTTACACAGTGTCAGACAAATTACAGATCATAAATTTTGCGGAACAGCATGGAAATCGCGCTGCCGAACGGGAGTTACGAGTTTCTGAAAGTAATGTCCGATTGTGGAGAAGAACGAAAGAGAACTTAGAGAAAATGCCCCGACTTAAAAGTGCCAATCGTGGGAAGAAAGCTGCATGGCCAGAACTCGAGCAAGACCTGCTCGATTGGATCACAGAAGAACAGAACAACGGTCTAGCGATCCTACCTTCTCTTGTCCGTATGCAAGCGCTCGAAATTTGGCGTGCATGGCGCGGTGGACTGGAGCGACGAAGAAGCCTGCTTGTTTTTGACTCGTTTGAAGCTCACGTGACTGCAGCTGGATTGTTCAGTCCACAAACTTCTAGAACAGGAGGCTCGTTCTTTGTGACAGTGGCTGCCGGAACAAGTGTATAGCTGTATGTCCCATCTTGCCAGACCTGGAGATAGAAACGCGTTATTGCCACGATGTTCGGGATGCTGAAACAGTGTTATGCCTGTCCCATGGAAGGATCCACATGCACTAGTTGCTGTTGGATCATGGTCAATAATATATCGACCGCTGATGTCGTGCACACATCAATGTTTAGTGTAGATGGGCAAACTGTTCCAACTGTCTTGAAGTGGCTAGTGGCAAAGTTGCCAAGGTCGACTGCAAGGACACGGTCAAATAAAACAGATAATCCTAGCCTGTTGAAGTGTATCCACTAGATCTTTTGATCTTTGTTAGACTTGAGTGTAACAATGCCCCGAGAAATAATGGCCGTGGCGTTTATCGTTGTTCGAAATGCCAGGTGTTAAATACTTTTTCAAGAAAAACAAAAACAAAGGGAACAAGATAAAATTATAAAATCAGTGTGAATGAATTCTTTTGAAAATCTAATTGCATAAAGTCCAAAATGGCAACAATTTTCCCAGAACATTTCAAAATTTTAATTTTTTGTACAATTTTCTTAACTCTGGACTTTCTTTAATAAAAGACCAGCCTTAGAAATATAATTAAACCTTCTAGTAAGTAATTTTGCACTATGCTGTCATATATAAAGATTCTGGCTGGCGGCCATTTTGAAAAATGCCACAGCCCCCCCGGCAAAGGTCATATCCAGATTGCCTATAATCTTTAAAAATATTCCTCATGACTTATAATATGTGTGCCAAGTTTTATGCTTTTATCATAAAGTGCACGATTGGTTCCTTAAATGACACTTATCCGCTCGACTATTAAGTAGGGTTTTCAGAAATGAAATAAATATTAACAACTGCAAAACTGACAAAAGAAAACACGGATCGACCGGCACGGAAACAAGAAACGTACAGAAGTGGTCGCTTGCATACGTGTAAACCATTGCAATTCAAAGTTATATTTAAACATTTCCGTAAAAACAACATAACGAAAAGACAATCAACTGAAACCTTTGTTTAATAGTTAGTGACTTTTGAGCAACCCTTTTGAAATGACTAGTCCCGGTCTAACGGGAAATGGACAATCGATCTGCCACTGAGTACGGTCTATAAGACCACCGTGTTAACGATTAATTCTAATGTCTTGGACACCATTTCTTGGTAATATTTTTGATTCAACTTCTTGATTATCAATTTTAAAATTTCGAACGTTTCGAATATCCCAGACGTGGGGATGGTGTTGCTCTTGCTGGATGATTATATCGCCATAAGTCAAGTTTTTCGACCAAGGGACGGACCATTATTTTTTTGGAGGGTGGAGGGTCTGAAAAATATTGAAAAACAATTGTTTGCAGGGCCTAGAAAGATAAAATGAATTGTTTGCAACACGATACGTATAACAAAACATAGGTGGAATTTCGAACAAAGGTGTTTGCAGAGGTGCGTAAACTAACTTGAACATACGTTTGCAGAGGAAAATTTTTCATAACCTCTCCCCCCTCCAGTATGCTCCAATTCTTATGTGCACTTCTGCATTACTTCTAAATAGTTACAATTGCCTGTGAATCCCGAATAACCGTCTACTATTTTTTAAAGTAGTCCATGGTACATAGTAATTCTATTAATATGGTCAGAATAGTGTCACGTATGGGAACATTTTCAAGGCCAGGGGGGGGAAACTTCCTTTGTTACACGACTCAAAAATGTGGCATAGCAGTACCGGGCAACCGAGTGTACGCAGTAGCTATTGAATGGTTGCTAAGGGCATAGAAAATTGCTTGACAAAAATCTTTGTTTAGTCTACCGCATGTTTTGGTCTCGATCTTGCAAAAATACTATTCGCATTTCACCATTCACACGCATGGAGGTATTAATACTTAAATCTTTTGGGGGACGTTTTTCTTAGCAGCAGCTTGATTGGCACAGACTTGCACCATTTCCCCCCCCCCGACAAAGGCTTATACATGTAAGATATGATCCAATAAGCAAGTCCAACAATTGCACTAAGGCAGCTCTTATTCAAACATCTTGAGTAGAAAACAACTGAAGACCTACCAACACACCCCTCCTCCCCCCTTCTTGCTAAACACATCACCCGCACTTTGGATCGCTCAACTACTCCCATTCAATCGAGTTTTCATGTATTCTGTATAATACTTCTTGCATTTCTTTGTCAGCAGAAGCCCAAAAAGAGTCTACTGAGGCGCCTTGTTAGCCCTCTCAGACGTCTCTTCAGACGAACTTAAGAATTTACAAACCGAACAGTTATTTCTTACTGCTTAATGATTTCCTCCCGTGCCGGCCGTAACCGGCCGCGCGCAAACCACCCCCCAAATTCCCGTGCCGGCCTCAACCGGCCGTAAAAACCACGTGTTGACAAAAGGCCTTTCCCTCCCTCCCTGGAGCTTTTTTGGTTCTCCTATTGTTCTATAGATAATAAGGGCAAATAAACCATTTAGAATCCGTTTTCTGCGCATATTTTTAGAGATTTCTAGGGGTCCTAGAAAGGAGGTTTTTCGCCTTTATACATGCGGTGAAAATGTACAAGAAAAGCATGGCGCCTCGCGGGATGTATTTACAAACTTCTAGGGTCTTGTTTTCCGTTCTGGACACAGAGAAACACCTCTTTTAAGCTAAATATGGAATGAAGAAACATGGATCGATTTTAAAGTGGATCTAAAATGGAAACTAATGGATAACAGAGTGCTAAAACTGCTTTGGTGAAGAAATTTTTCTCTCCTTCGGCTGCCAAGTTTAGCTCGTGTCATGGCGCTTCTAAAGTGTTTTGACTACAATTCACGGCCTTGATCACGGTTTAATGCAGCTTCTCAAAGCTTCAGAAAGCAAAATGGTAATGTACAATATTTGCTTCGAACTTGAAAGGAATTTTTAGGAAGATCGGTACAGTGATTGACTAAAAAATGCCTTCCAAAGCCGTCGCTCTGAAATAAAACACTTTCACTTCAGCTCGAATATTTAATTTGAACATGGTGCATGCGGAATATCACGGCTTTAAAATTTGCGAAATTTTAAGCTTTTTTAGACATTTATTTGCTCCATCGTGAATGAGAATTAATCTAAACAAACTTTCTTTCAAGTTTCTTTCATTTGTCCAGCTTTAGTTTGGAATTTTAGGCTTTTGAAGCGAACAGATTTGATGTGCACGCGGTGTTATCTGATACGCATCTCTTTCGGCAGACTTGCCGTCGCGTTGTTGATTTAGTCGCTAAGATTTTAATTGTGTTTTACAACCTTCAACGCGAAAAGATTTACAACAGTACTTTAGAAAATTCCAACAAGTATTTTTATTGACTTTGAGATTTATAGAAAGCATTGTGAGTGTATATTTTGTGGAAGGAATTCTGTTGTTTTGCAAAGCGGTTTTGCTCTATTTCACAACATGATTCGCAAATAATTTTATCACTTCCAATTACCGCTTTTCTGTACCAGGATAATACTTCATTGCTGTTAAATTAATGCCAGTAACAGTTTTACATAACATATGCCAACATTTTATCAGAGTTTTTTTAAGATTGCTTTATGTTTTGTTCAAAGATTTCGTGTTTTTGTGAGTTTTTAAATGACGCGCGGAAGTGAATTATTTTTTTCCGCTGCCTTCAAGCTTGGTTTGGGAGCAAGTTATTAAGGTTGATAAACATTTTAATTCATAAATTAGTCTTTTAACATGTCTAGTTGTATTAAAAGTTTACTTCAGAAACTAATTATTTGTCTGAATTTACTGCGCATATGGTTTATTTTTTCCACCCGCACGTCTGAGTTAAATGCTGTAAAAGAGCCGGGAATTTGGGGGTGGGTGCGCGCGTAAAACCTTCGGGAGTCAATGGGTTAACTGTACGTTCCTTTATTCCTTTAACTTTTCAAAATAAAATATTTTTTCTTAAAAACGATTCTACTGGTGTAACTTCTTTAATTCCTCTTATTTTTCAAGATATATTTATTTCGTTCCTCAAAATGTAACTGATGTAAAAGTTTTTGTTATTTTTCGAAAGGATTATTTCCTTGCTTTAAAAGATTATACTTTTATTAACTGACTTTTTAGTTTCAGGGTGAAAATCAGCGTATATTTATAATTATTACCTGACTGAAGTGTAAATCAGTGTTAAGATTTCTTTGCCAAATAATCAAAATTTTTTGTTTGACTTTAAACTACCTTTTCAATTTAAGACCTTTTTTCTTTCAATTATTTTATGAAGTGTGAATTAGTCTAACTGTTTAAATCAAAATTTTCTGTTTGAATCTTAATTTTTTCAATTCAATTTTTTTTATTTCAATTGTTCACTCAGCTCCAAATGAATCACTACATGATGAAGACCGAAAAAACTATTGGAAATGTAGACCATCACACAGTTTCAATGAACTAGTAAAGTCCAGGTGTTTTCTGATGAAGAATACCTGGTGGATATGGAATTTGTCAGTGATTCGAAATACTTTTTCTTCAAAGTGAGTGTTACCACAGTTAAAAAACGACCCTGTATATCTAAAAATAGCACTGAGCATCTTGTCGAGAGAAGTGGTTAGTGCTTCGCATTGGAAGGAAAAAAACAATTTTGTAACGATATTTTCCTGCACCTTTAACAAGGATCTGAGCAAAGAACAGGATCAGTAGTCTTTCCTGGCTTGCACCTCTCAAATTCAGCAATGGCATAAAAGGGTGAGACAGTTATTTAGACAGGCTCAGACAAACGAAGGATGTTTAAACCACCTCAATTCTGCGGCACTAGAGCAGTGGGGACTGGGGCTAGCCAAGTCTAAGAGAGATGATTATCAATTCTATCTATCATTCTAGGCCGACACCTCATTAGCTCAGTTTGTTATTTTTGAGTCAATTCTTTTCAAATTTATCCTTAAACATGCAGGAGGCCGATGTCGTTAGAATTGTTGAATCAACAATTCCCGACTGTATCTTATCGTCGTGACAGGTAGATTTGAGTTTGATTAGTACATCATTTACTGCAACTCCTGCAGTCACACAATCAATCCATGGACCCTGGAAAACATCATAGCTGCTGGGTACTGGCCAGGGAAACCCACAAACTTTAGTTACCTGTTTGATCAAAATCTATTCAGACAGTGGGAAATCCTTCAAAAGCATCTTCTTATAAAATCATTAGGGGATTTGTCAAATGCAAAAGGAAGGGTAAGTTGTTTTATGTGTAGCTGAAAACTTTATGGTTTTTACTATTTGTTTGGGCAAATTTTCGTTGCAGCTGTCAAAAAGATTCATGGTCCCTTTTATTTGCATATCATCTTTTAAAAACTCCCGGGCTTCCGTACAGTTTCGGATTCATCTTTTTATTTCCTTTTATTTATTTATTCAATTACAAAATAACATTAAATCTGGGTCCTTGGATATTTCTGGTAGTAGGGTCCTCTCCACCTGACTATAGTAGTAGCTGCAAAGCATTGTGGATGGGATAGAACATTGTGTGATGCCTAAATGGACAAGAATGATTGAACTAAAGGTAAATGAAGATAATAAATAGAATGCGAATAATGATGAATTTGCCTTATTTAACGTTCAAAAATCTATGGAACAAGTCCCATTTTTGGCAAAGACAAGAAAGATGTTCATATGCTCACAACAATTTACAATGAGGAAATGGTTCAGGACAAAGACTTTATTACAAAACTTTATGGCCAGTATTTTGCTATTTTGTTTAATACTGCGTGTAGTTGTCAGTGTGTTTCGTTGTTTACATAACTGAAACTTGTTATCAACAGGCTCCTTTGTGTACATTTATTATGTTTTTTTGAAGTAATATCTTGGATATATGTTAGCATATGTTATGCAGTATTTCTGCAGCAGTTTGGAATCAATTTCCTTGTTTGAGAGACCTGTTTTTGTCCTGTTTTTGTTAAAAAATGTGTAAAATATGCAAATTTTCCCTGGTTTATAACGTCATATCAATATCAAATTACGTCAACCTCAGCAAAACTAACTTCAATGGAAAGAATCTTTTATGACCTTTCAGAAAATGTATACATGTCTATAGTTTCGGAAAAAAATATCACCACGATTTGAGGTTTTTTATGAGACACCAAAGCGCTACACACGAGGCATCAACTTTTACAACTTTCTTTTTGCGACGTGTGTGTTTCAAAGTCTTTGTGCCACCCTTCCAAGATTGCTTGTGATAGATCATTTTGACACTCCCCAGGATTCTCAGCAAAGTTCTGGTCTTTTTGCTCTTCTTTGCTCTCTACTGCGTGTAAAAACAGTGATGCCTTAGCAAAGTTTTAAACTTACACCTCTTATGCCTTGCCAAGAACTTAAGCAGGTGTGGTTGCACCCTCTTGAGCTTCTTTGGCAAACGTAATGGCTTCTGCTTCTTTGGGGTAGGCATTGCATGGTTGGTCAAGGCTGCAGACACGTTTTTAACAGTTTTGTTGTCTCTCTTTTCACTACTCACTGCCCCACCACTGTTCCTGCTGGCAACCAAACAGCATTCTTGCAAGAAGATTTGCTGTGCGAGTTTGCGCGCTCCAGCCATGCTCACTGGTGAAGTTTTCACGTGGTTCTTGGGGAACGTTTTTGGAAGCGTAAAACGAACTCGCAGGCGGCAAAGAAACTTTGTTTAAACGGATACTCTTCTTTGTACTTGGGTGAATTCTCTTGTTATGAGGCTGCTGTGGGTTTTTTTCTTTTTTGGTCGACTAATACCTTGAACCTTGTGTGATGGCTTTTTAAATGTAGTTTGTTTCGCCTCGGGTAGACACATCACAAGATAATCACACGGTTTACATCGCACCTCTTGCTTTTTAGCCTCTTTTTTTTTCACCCCACTGTCACGGCAAATGGACTTCATTCTTTTTAATATGATTTGGTCCTTCACTTGCAATGGTATCACCGCCCTCATTTCTTTCTTCTCATGACATTCACTAACAGTCTGCTTTTTTTTGCGTGCGGTTGTTGCTGCTGTATATCCTCACTGCTCTCAATCTTTTATTTACACTTGCTTTGGGTTAATAGTGGACATACATACATGTAAAGGTCTTATTTGCTCTCCTCCATCTAAGCAGGCTTTTCTGACACTGTAGGGGAGCTCGATATTTTGGTATTTCATTTAATTGCAATACTAACATCACTTACAACACTTACAGCAGTTACAATACTAACGTTACTTACAATATTGGCGTTATTTACAATATTAACGTTATTTACAATACAAAATTAACTATCATCACTAACTTGTCTCACAATACGAACATTTCTTAAAATACTAACATGACTTACAATAATTATAACACTACTTGCAGCACTTTACATTATCAATTAACAATACATCATGTTACAATTTTCAGGAGTTCGTACGGAAAGATATCTGTTGCAGCGTTTCTAAAAAACATGTACTGAGCAAAAAAGCATGTTGAGGCGTCCCGTAAAGGCCCTTCGCAGAGCACTATTGACTATGCCTGTGTATCGCCACTAAAAATGGCGAAATTAGAGTAAGAAAATAACATACTTGCTGCTAAAGTAGCAGAGCTAGAACAATCCTTAGTGAACTATAAAAGTGAAGATTCCAAAAAAGGAAACAAGATCTGTTGGCAGAGCTCTTATCGGAGAAAAACAAACTAAATGCCAACTGGAAGCAAATCAAAGTCTCTTTGAGATACCGACTTTTTTGCATGAAATATGAGTCGAAGGCTTATCCTGTGCATTGTTCTTCGAACTTATCATTACAGTTGCTTTGTAGTTTAGTTTAACAATTTCCTATCTTGGCAGAGGAAATGCAGCCACATAATTTTGTCAAAAATTGGTATGGTTTATTTTTACGTTTGTAATTTTTAAACGATGTAAGTGCTAGTGATTATTTATTCGTGTTTAAGCATTAGTTACGCAATCCATTGTTAGTGCGATGCTTTTTATAGATCGCCTTTCAGACACACGTGTGTTGAGATAAGAAAGCTGACATGTCACTTTTAAAATTGTTATATAACGTTTGTAAATGTGACAAGTCACGTTTTTTCTATCAGATCGCAAGTGATCACCCACAGCGGAAAGTAATCCCTTGAGAAATTAAAATATCCCGTTGAGAAATTAAAACAGTCCCTTGAGAGTTAACAAGAATGTGGTTCCACATTTACCTCCACTTAACTGCTATTCTCCTTCATTTTGCTTGTAAACAAGCAAAAAAAGTTGAAAAAATGAGGACCTGCTTTTAGAAAGCGTAAAAATTGCAACGCCTCAGAAGTAAGCAAGACAAAATGGTGAGACAGTTAAACTATGTTACTGTAACTACAAACTAAAGATGATGGTCTGCTTTAATGCTCTTTTTACTCTGGAATATTACAGTGCACGGATTGTGACGTAATTGATTAGTTGATTGGTTAATTACAATTTCTGTTAATTACATCTTTTATTATATGTAGATTCCTTTATGTTTGTTACATATTTTGTACATAGTCTTTTTAAAAGATTTTAAATAGATTTAAATATTTTGTATATAGTTTTTGCTATATGATTTTTTTTTTAATTTGGGAAATGTTATAGGGTCAATCTCATGTTACTCATTTCAAGATGTATGTACCCGCAGACAACAAAAAGGAACAAATCTATAGTCACATTTTTTCACTTGTTTTGTTGCTTTAATGCTTCTAACTAATGACACACAGTAACACATGTAACAATAAGCACTGAGGTTTTAGGGAAGCGCAGAAGTAGTTGTTAAGGCCCACAAGAGTTTGTCCTTCACGAGTACCACAAGGTGTTATTGGACAATATGAAGAGGGTACTTTGCCCTATAGTGGGAAAATTCATGATATGCAATGTACTTGCTGTGAACAAGGTCCATCATGTACTTCTTTAGACCAAATCTCTCACTGAAAGTTGTGCACATACATTTTATTTAGCCAAATGATCAAGATGCTGTTGTTTGAAGCATGACAGGAAAACGCATGGAACAAAGTGGTCAACTGAGATGGCCATTCAAAAGGACAAATACAGCACCAAAACCCAAGTAAAGCCTTCCTTTAGGACTGTGGGTGTCAGAAATGATGAAGCTCGGCAAAGTTATTAACAAAAACTCCACTGATGGAATTGAGCTGTACACATTTGATCTCACGGAAATGTTGTGGTCCAGCCAACCTTTTACAGTATAATTCAGTTTTGCTAATGAGGCTTTTGGCAAAGGAAGGTTTTAACTTCATTACCAGCAGTGGGTGGTTGACAAGTATTTGCAATATTTGGTAGACATTAAAAATGAGAAAAACAAACAAAGAAGGTGCCACAGATGCACATGCTTGCACGAAATTCACTCAAATACTTCAGAAAAGAATTGAAAGAGGATGACAACTTGGAGTTATACAGAAAAACCCTAACTTAATGGAGAAACAGCCGAGAAATGGGTTGTGGTGCAGGAATTTATTTATAAAACTTATTAAAAATGCATCAAAACCATATAGCCTGGTTGTTGGGATTTTCCAAGTGAAGAGATCAACGCTGGTTTCATCCCTACATGAGATACAGTCATTCCTGAAGCCCAAGAAGTTCTGACTGAGCGACAAAAGGGACAAGTAAACACTTTTCATATTTTGACATCTAAGCCTCCCTGAAAACAAATATTATCTTAAATAAATATTGTCTTAAACAAATGTCAAGAGCTGGAATAGCTGGACAATGGGTTCTGCAATGCCAGAATGAAATGTGTCCGCTTTTAAACAACCCAGCATCATTTTACTTGACAATCAAAGGGGAGCTGCTGTTATGATGTGAACGATGGGCAATAAGATGAATATTGCAAAACAAAGATTGGTGCCATTTTATTGAGCATGTAAACCATTTCTTTGAAGCCAATGGGATTACGGATCCAGAGAAGAAAATATCTACTATCCTGGTTAGTGTGGGAGCTTATACAAATTCTGGCTACTCCAGAAGATCCAAAGGAAAAAAAGCTATGAGGACTTAGCCATACTTTTCTAAAACCATTTCATCCCCAAGCCTTTCACCATTGTACAATGATTACTATTGTTACAATTGAATACAAGATGGCAGATCGCTAAGGAGATAAATTTGTCACTGACACTGCTGATGGCACAAAGAAAGAGAGATTTAAGGCCTATTAAGGGTGATTCAGTGATTCCTGAAAGAATTACAGGAATAAAAAGGTCTAAACCTGGTCATCTCAAGGAAAATACTAAGATCAATTAGTCTGTTTCTGTTGATGCTCTGGAAAAGTCCCTGACTTGCAGTGAAAGCTTTAAAAACCATGCTTTCCAAAAGAGATGCAAGCAGGCTAAAGAGCATTCTGGCTATTGAGCAGCTTCATAAATCTATGAACCTATGTGCAGATCTGGAAAGACCACTGTATTAAAAATTGGAAGCCATATCAGGTCACCAAAGCAGTGCAGCTCTCAGCTTCCGAGTCGACCTTTCAAGTGTCCAACCAGTCTGAGTGCTATTCATCAGTCCTACCAGACATGACAAATTTTAAGTTAGTTTGTAAAAAAGAAGAAATAACTGAAAACGTCTGCATTGCATACTTTTGGGACTTTCATTAGAGTTAAAGTAGATAATGAAATGACTGAGCGAATGAAGTATTAAACGAAAGAACAATCAAATGGATATTTGTAGCGCAATATGTATTGGCTGTTGAAAATAAATTTATTTTTCAGTAGCCTTTGCCAGATGTTTTTTTCTTTTGATCTTTGTCAAGCCATCATATTTGATTTTTTATTAGTATCAAATATTATAACGGTGTGTTTCCATTTCAACTCAGCTCTTCGCAATGCTTGAAGGTTAGTTTTGTCTAACTAACATGTTGACATAAGCCTTTTTAGCTGTATGATCAGTCTTGCATCCAGTTTTAATTTTGATGTATGTGTCTTACAGTGCACAGAAGAATGAAATCTGATTGTAGTCATTATTGGCAATGTGGACAAGGGAACAAGGTAGAATGAATACTGTGGATGAGATTTTTTATTTAAACGTTCTATGGCGACGAGAAGAATGGATGATGAAGAAATTTAATCATTTGTCAATTGCTTGTGTTTTGCTAAAATCAGCTGCCACAGGGATTTTCAAAAGTGTCAGTTACAAAAAGCGAGAAATTCGTCTGTTGAAACAAAAACGAACAAACAAAAAAGAAATCTGGATGTCGTCAAAACAGAACTTAATCAATTGGACAGTTTATGTCAACAATTTCATGACCCCCATAATCTCTATTGTGAGGAGCTAGCTACACCAAAAGAATAGGAAAACGCCTATTTTTATTTTGATGACAAGGAAAATGACATTTTCAAGTATCGCAAGGAAGTTACTAATTGAGTGTGAAGCAAGCATTAGCGACCATTTCAACAGATTATCCGATAAGTGGTCATCTAAGTCACGTTCATCGCATTCGTCAAGGTCGTCACACTCTATGCAATCATCTTGTATGAAAGAAAAAGGCAAAGTTGCTGAATTAATGGCAGAACGCTCCATGCTAGAAGAAAACATCAAACTTCAAGTGGCTGAAGAACAATTACAAATCAATCTTGAAATTGCTAAAGCCAAGGCCAGAGAACAGGCGTTTGAAGAAATGGAAAGGGAACAAAAACTAAAATTACCAGAAGAAGTTGACGAAACTCGTGATTCATTTCTTGCTTTACCACCACCCACCACTGGTCGCAAATAGGAACAGTCAATGTTACCTGACAATATTCGCTCCACTGCACCAGAGAACAGGCGTTTGAAGAAATGGAAAGGGAACAAAAACTAAAATTACCAGAAGAAGTTGACGAAACTCGTGATTCATTTCTTGCTTTACCACCACCCACCACTGGTCACAAATAGGAACAGTCAATGTTACCTGACAATTCTCCGATTCGCTCCACTGGTATCAAAACCAAACGTGAAGAAAGAGAATTCTCATCGATCAACCCAGAGAAACCCGATTCTCATTACTGTGCCTTTCCCGCCGAACTTAAGAAAGAAGATGTCACCCATCTTACTTATATGGAGGACGAAATGCTAAAGGAAGTTTTTTAAATTCAGCACGAACAAATACAG
Organism: Oculina patagonica; assembly: GCF_052425735.1. Classification (NCBI taxonomy): domain Eukaryota; kingdom Metazoa; phylum Cnidaria; class Anthozoa; order Scleractinia; family Oculinidae; genus Oculina; species Oculina patagonica. Next base: position 31,095,892 of record NC_135761.1, read on the forward strand.
GGAATGGGTGCCTCCCAAAATCAGTTAGCATTATTTATTATTATAATTATTATTATTATTGTTATGTTCTTTACGTAATGTTTGCTTAAAGTCCTTAGTGCCGAGACCAAACCATGGTCCTGGGGCACTAAAGGGTGGCCAGTTTTTAGCTTGACAACACCCTCCTCAAAATATGCGCTGTACCCAGCAAGGTTATCTTCTGTAGTTCACTGATGTTTATTTGGCTGGGGATTCTGCCAATTATTATTATTATTATTATTATTTGGCAACAGTGATTACTTTAAAGATATTTTTAAGTGGTGGGAACTTTCACTGCCATCAGAAAGACTCTCACTATTTCCCTTTCCTAAAGAAAAGGATGCAAAGAAACAAACACTTGGAGTACAATTCAATACTATGGACGGCATATTTGAGGATCCCTAGCTTTCAAAAGATTCAAAAGTAAATGCGTTCACCAAATAAGAAAAGTGTCAGCTATATGAGATCTGACAAAAAGCAAATGAAAAAATCAGCCAATTAAAACCTCTAAACCCCGCCTTCTCAGGACAAAGTAGAAGTAAATTTGATATTAGCCCGGTGTGCACCACTTATTTTGCCATCCTGGAGTTAACTTCTTGCCATTGTACTGTTATGGCAGGATTTTTCAACTGTGGGTTCACGTGTGTTGTAGCAAAGAAAATGGCAAGGTCAAAAGGGACAAACATACTCGTCTTCAGAAGTTTTTGAGTACATTTAGTTATAACAAAGAAGTGTTTGCTGTTAGCCAAAATGCATTCGACATAACCACACCAGTGCCCTATACCAGTGCAGCCATCAGAGAAACCTTACGAAAGCAAATAGAAAATTGAGAGTATCACTTGGGTGAAATTATAACACCCAAGAGTTACAAAAAATTGTCCTTAACTCCTGATGGCACCTTGAAGGAGAAATATTTCACTATGAGTGGAAGAAAAATTCTTTTATACGAGATTCGAAAGAACATCCTGGATCCACAAGAAAAGGATGGTCTGGTACATGACCATTCAGATTCTCATTGCAAGACAATGACCAATCAGGACCTAATAAAAAGCGTTCAAGAGTTCGGAAAGTATAAGAAACTAAGTGAAGCTACAAGAGAAGAGTTCGTAGAATCACTGAAATACTGGGAAAGAACATGTCAACTGATTCTCTGGTCAGACCATTCCAGCACTATGAATCTTGGCCACATTCCCCTGACAGTAAATTGTATCATTGATCCTGCATTTTACCTGACTTCTGGAGAGCTCAATGGCTAAGATGTACAAGAATTGGTAGAGAAGCCGATAATCTACCTGCTGGCAAGATGCAGAGATACTATAGAAGATCAACTGTTGCACAGTGAGACCCACCTTGCAGACCTACAACAGCTTGACATAAAAATTTCATCAAGCCACAATGTTCCTGTGAAAGACAATCCGGACAGTGTCCAAAACTAATCTTATGTAAAAGATAAAGCTTTTGTAGTTAAGTATGTAATATGTAATAAATTAGGGAGGACCATATTGTAAACTACTGGGCCACCAATAAACTATGTTACCCTCGTTAAATAAAGTCTTATTATTATTATTATTATTATTATTATTATTATTATTATCATCTACCGCATGTTCCATGGAGACCACCTAGCACAAGAGGTTGAGTTTGGAGAGCAAATTGGAGGGCACTATGGGTGCTGTAGTTGCACTGGAACATTAGCAGTGTACGTTGACCATGTAGCTTCGATGAGGGCCCCACAAGTCACACTAGAAGAAAGATGAAGGAAAGAATGGAGGCGTAAACTCTTTCCAACAGATGACAAAGAATGACCTGATAAGAAAATGTAAAGGGTGCAAGCTTCCTACAGATGGCTTTAAAAAACGGTAATTGTGAAGAACAGCTCCCGCTAACCGACTGTCGGTCAACTGTCGGCCGACAGGTTACCAACAGACTACCGACAGGCCACCGACAGCCCACCGACAGGTTACCGACAGTTTCCCAAAACAGACATTTTACTGTAAAACTGAGCAGTAAACACAGAAGTAAACCCGACGTAGAAAGCGATTAAAACAGATAAGTTAAGACTTATAAACATTGTATTTCATTGTACTACGGTACTTACTACAAAACAAATCGACTCCTCGCCATTTTTTTATACAAACTTCAATATCTTATAAATATATCACCTACGTAACTTTAAGTCCATAAGGCAAGCAATAAAATCACGTTCGAAGATGATTTTATCCAAAACTCAGGCCAAAACAGTGCAAAAACTTCTCCACACACGCACTCCCTGAAGTCGCCCTAGAATCCTTTGCGACCCCTTCCGAGGGGGAATGAGACTAAGTTAACCAATCCAATATGGCGGAGAAAAATGGAGTAGCTGTGTTCGCGTAAATTCTCCGGTCGATTTCGGCAGCGCAGAAGCTAGTTTTAGGCTGCGATGACCGAAACTCAGGAGTATATACCTTTCCTTTCAATTTCTCATAAATTTTGGGGTCCATTATGGAGGAAAAACATAAAGAAACAAAAAGGTTAGTGTTACCGTATAACCGACAACTTACCGACATCTTACCGACACCTTACTGACACATCAACGCCTGTCGGCCGGCTGTCGGCCGACTGTTGGCCGACATCATAGCCAAAACCTGTCGGCAGGTTGTCGGCCGGCAGACGACCGACAGCCGGCCGACAAACGGCCAACAGACGGCCGACAGACGGACGACAAACGGCCGACAGACGACCGACAAACGACCAACAGTCGACCGACAGTCGGTTAGCGGGAGCTGTTCTTCACAATTACCGAAAAAACAGTCTTGTACACCCAGCTGAAAGAGGAGCTTAGAGGTATTCGGCAGGTGCCAGACATCAGACATCAACCATGCAAGACCTTAACCTGACCATGTATGAAGTCACTAGTGGAGCCCCTCCATGTCCTCAAGGAACTCATAAAAAATGTGCTAAAAGAACTCCCAAAACATCTCACCAAGAGACTGTTAACTTTTACAACTGCACTTTTAACTTTTGAAGGAGACTCAGTTTATGAGACCGCAGTTAAGGTGATTTTATCAGTTAATAAGTTTTTTTCCTCTTTTTCGAATTTAAAGTCTACAACGAACTGTGCTCTTTTCTACGTTTCATTTTGCATTTTGTTATAAATGGTTGAATATATGTATAATTTCAAGGTGAGAAAATAAATCATTGCTGAGAAGAAAGGACAATTTCTATGAATACTTTTGGAAGGCAGTATGTACTTTCCACTTCCTGAAAACAAATCTGGTGATAAAATGATAAAACAGTTCTTAAACTCAGTTATTATTTGATAGTTCAGCCTAAACATGGTGAGCCCATTGCAGTCATAAAGGAGGAAGATAGGAGTTAGGGAAATGATAAAGAGGATGGAGATGGAATATGGTTTGCAACATTGGAATCATGATATGATAACAGAGTCTGCTATAAGAAGGCCAAAAATGCATTTGCTTAGGGGAATTTAATCCCCTCATTTTGAATGGCACCTAATCCTCAAGAAAATAGAGTGAAGTCAAAATATCGAAGCAGAGTATGCTAATGAGCTGGAGCTAAAGGTCAAGAAGCGTTATCTCGAAAAAAAATTTGGTTATTGGAATAGATATACCGCTAATCAAAGGCAAGAACTTCAAACCCGATTGTTTACCTCCAGTTGAATCGACATATCTTCTATTTTTCCTCATACTAGAAACAAGCTACTATACGAAACAGCAATTCAAAGCATTTAGAAGCCTACAAGCGTACAAAAAAAGAAAAGAAAATCGTGCAAGCCTTTGAAGGATGAAAAAACAAAATCAAAGTCCTACATTCCAACTTGTCATAGAGAATGTCTTAACCATCAATCACTTTTCTAACGATTATTTGTTTAGATTTGTGATCGTGAAGAATATTGTCTGCCTATTTTAATTCTTGTCAAAAATGTCCTCCTTATATGGCCTAGGGGAGGAGAAATGACAGAATCGGGGGGTGGGGCCACTAATTGTCGCGGAGGCAGGAGATTTCATTCCTCAGATGAAGCATCCACCCAGATACGCCATTCACAACTTCAGTCTCTAATCCAAAACTCTTTCATTTTGAATTCGCCCACTATTCTTTTGACTTCCGTGAATGCAGGTTGGTTTTCCATGTCTTTTTTTAAACATTAGGGTTAAACAAGGATATATGTGGTTATAATTGTAAGCTAATCTAGCTAGTGATAAATTTTAGATTTTAGCTTCAGTGGCACAGCAATTGTTCGCCGTATAAATTGGCATAACCGCATTGCTAGTCATACCGTTTCTTTTAAGTATAAAGGTTGGATTTTCTATGAGAAAGTACAGATAGAGCTTCCTAAGTCATACTCGCGCGACAGTATCCCTTCAAGAAGAAACCAAATGCCACGCTCCAAGACAGCAAGCATGTGGCCACACCTTCAGAGAATAGAGAACAAGATCCCTCCTTACCAAGAACAACTAGAAGTAGGCATTCTGATTGGATGCAATCAGTGGTTCTTATTTTGGCGGAAAATACTGTAAAACTCTATATTACGATAATTAGACTTGGACAATTGATAAAGTATTTTTAACACAGACAACTTCAGTACTTAGGCGTGAAAACATGATTGCAATTTTATCAGCAATCAATGTAAATGATATCTTGTGCGTGGCTGAAGGGATTTGTCTAAATCGGTTTATAGTACAACAGTAGAACAACAAAGTTCTTGAGAGTTATCAACACATCGGCAGATTTTGAAATCAAAACAGGGAATAAACGTATCTATCTTGAATTTTTTCAACCACTACTGAACTTAGTAAAAGCAAAAACAAACAAACAAAAAAAACAGTGTGGGAAGGATACTGATCCACATCAATTATATTTTCCAAAGTATTGGAATTCGGTATACCTCATGATTAGTTATAGCTGGTTAGATCCTGTTCAGTCAGAGGATCCGATACTTTTGTTTCTCCATGGTGGGCCCTTGCTAATTTATGTTTTAGTTATCAAACATTTCTGTCAAGATAGTATCATTGGAACACTGCAACGAAGTAAATCAAAACCGGTCAAGATTATAAAAGGTAAATCTTAAAAAAAATCGTGCAAGCCTTTGAAGGATGAAAAACAGAATCAAAATCCTACATTCCAACTTGTCGTAGAGAATGTCCTACCCATCAATCACTTTTCTAACAGTTATTAGTTTAGATTTGTGATCGTGAAGAATATTGTCTGCCAATTTAAATTCTTGTCTACAATGTCCTCCTTATATGGCCTAGGGGAGGAGAAATGACAGAATCGGGGGGTGGGGCCACTAATTGTCGTGGAGGCAGGAGATTTCATTCCTCAGATGAAGCATCCGCCCGGATACACTGTCCACAAACTTGATTCTCTAATCCAAAACACTTTGATTTTGAACTTGCCCACTGTTCTTTTGACTTCCGTGAATGCAGGTTGCTTTTCTATTTCTTTTTTTTAAACATAATAGCATTGCCAGTCAATACCGTTTCTTTTAAGTATAAAGGTATAACATGCAATGCCCCCTTCACTTCACGCCTAATATCTCTCAGTTCAGTAGACACTGAGAAGGAGGAGAGACAGTTTAGCACCATCAATGCTATCAGCAAAGCAACATCTAATGGTCACCCAGAACACATCATTCCAAACTGCATAATTCGAGCTCAAGAAGAACAGAATTTTAGGGGAAAGAAGGGTTGCTTTGCTGATCAGCAATCGAAGATTGGAAAGTTTGCCACAAATCTTCTAGACTTCCCAGACACTGTCATCCCTCAGGAGCTACTAGCAAATGAAGTGTACCAGGCACACCTTGAGAAGATAGGCGATATGTTCTTTGTGGAAAAGGCATATGAGGAGAGTGAGGAGAGCAAGGAAATAGTATTTCGTGATGGCAAAGGACAGCCTGAATTTCGAGATCAAGGGCCTCCAATTCATCATTTTCGTTCATCTTCTTTTGGAAGTGAAAGCCTCTATCTCAAGGAGAAGTGGAATCAATGCTTTACAAAGCAAAACGTCTTATTTCCAATCAGAAAGGTAAAAGTGTACAACCCCAGTGGCTCTGTGGCATACACTGAATGGTACCGAATTCTTCAGTATGATCCCTGGTCACTCGATGATCAAGAAAATGACGTACAACATGAAGATAGCCATCAAATCCCCTATCATTTAGAAGATGTGCAAGATCAATCTGTCTGCACTAATCTAATGGTCATTTCCAATGTACAATAAGAGTGGGCAGAACTGAGTGATGGAGAGTTTGATGATGGTGATGATGATTGCTTGCAGCACACCAGAAATGTTCAAAAGAAATAGAAAATTGGGAAGAATTTGTTGTCAAGGATGGTTTTGCATCATCTTTTGAACACTTTAAAACTAAAACAATAATTATGTCTCAATACAAGAAGAAAAAATTGAGCAAGGAATTATTAAAACACTGGAAAATAACTGTGCATAAGCATTAACAATTTATGTCTGACCAGTGTAATGTGAAATGTACAAATACAAATTAAGATTCAAGTACATCTCCTTAGTTACAGTTGGTTATGTGTAAATAACATTACGAGGAGTAATTTATTTAAAGTTAGTCACTTTTGGTATGTCAAAGAGGCATATGTCTTTCAATCATGTATCAGAGTGTCATTAATTTCTGATAAAAAGAATAGTTTACAAAGAAGCAATTCCACTTCCTGAAAACAAATCTGGTGATAAAATGATAAAACAGTTCTTAAACTCAGTTATTATTTGATAGTTCAGCCTCAACATGGTGAGCCCATTGCTGTCATAAAGGAGTTAGGGAAATGATAAAGAGGATGGAGATGGAATACGGTTTGCAACATTGGAATCATGATATCATAACAAAGAGTCTGTTATACCAAGGCCAAAAATGCATTTGCTGAGGAGAATTTAACCCCCTCATTCTGAATGGCACCTAATCCTCAAGAGAATAGACTGTAGATGAGCGAAAATATCGAAGCAGAGTATGCTAATGAGCTGGAGCCAAAGGTCAAGAAGCGTTATCTCGAAAAAATTTTGGTTATTGGAATAGATATAGCGCTAATAAAAGGCAAGAACTTCAAACCCGATTGTTTACCTCCAGTTGAATCGACATATCTTCTATTTTACCTCGTACTAGAAACAAGCTACTATACGAAACAGCAATTCAAAGCATTTAGAAGCCTACAAGCGTACAAAACAAGAAAAGAAAATCGTGCAAGCCTTTGAAGGATGAAAAAACAAATCAAAGTCCTACATTCCAACTTGTCGTAGAGAATGTCCTAGCTATCAATCACTTTTCTAACGGTTATTAGTTTAGATTTGTGATCGTTGAAGAATATTGTCCTCCTTATGTGGCCTAGGGGAGGAGAAATGACAGAATCGGGTCGAATCGAACCGCTAATTGTCGTGGAACAGGAGATTTCATTCCTCAGATGAAGCATCCACCCAGATACGCCATTCACAACTTTAGTCTCTAATCCAAAACTCTTTGATTTTGAACTTGCCCGCTATTCTTTTGACTTCCGTGAATGCAGGTTGGTTTTTTATTTCTTTTTTTAAACATTAGGGCTTAACAAGGATATATGTGGTTATAATTGTAAGCTAATCTAGCCAGTGACATATTTTAGATTTTAGCTTGAATGGCACAGCAATCGTTCGCCGTATAAATTGGCATAATCGCATTGCTAGTCATACCGTTTCTTTTAAGTATAAAGGTTGGATTTTCTATATCTAGCCAGCATTCTCTTCCAGCAACCAGTCACATTTGCTTTGCATGTTATTTTACGATTCAAGCGAAGGGAAAAAACTTTACATTAAGCCCGAATGCCTTGGAATGTTTCCAAAAACTGATTTTTTAACTAGACTCTTTTGCTCTTAGATGCCTTATTACATTTATAAGCGATAGCTCTTGGAATGTGATTAGTGGCTTCTTTATTCGACAATCATTAGCCAAGACTGCTACGAAATTCACAGACACTGGTTATGAGTGTTTAATAGTATAGTTTGTTCTTATTATTGACCGTAATATTTCTTACTTGACTTACTCATTAAAATCAATTTAGTGTAATCAACATCTTTGCCCAGAAAAGAAACTATCACATAAAGATCGTTTTTTATTGAGTGTAACACATGTAAACACTGTTATGTGGTGAGAAGTGGTCACTCACTCTCCACATTTTTGTTAGCTAATTTGGAGATAAGACAGTAATGTATACCATTTGTGGTGCGAAAGTACGCAAAAATACACTAGCCCTCAAAGATTGACAAGGATTACAACCACTCAAAAAACTTCGTTTTAGCTTTTCCTCCTTCAATGCCGCCTTCTTTTGCAGTGCCCCGTTTCTTTTGTTTCCAAAGAATAAATTCATACTTGTTGTAGGGCCTATTGATACTTCTCTATTTTTTGTTGGCTAGGGGAATTCTATTGTCAATGATAGTTAAGGTACTTTATCATAAGCTGTCAAAAAACTCTGACTGTGAACAATGTAAGCTTGTTTTTGTTTTGCCGATTTAAATCTGAAATGGAATACTTGGGTGCGAAATTTGGAGTTGTTTGACACTGTTCGATTTAAAAGATTTTAAAGATTCAAGTGGATGTTGTTGCGTGCATCCCTTCAATTGCTAAGTTAGAGTTTAACTGTAGATTGTTTCAATAGAGTGTTTTCATGGCAGCAATGTTGAAGCCAAGGACAGCTTCTAATTAGATAAAATCTTTAGAAAAGGAACGAGAAATACCAGAAGATATCATATACCCGTTTTTAAAACGAACAGAACAAAAAACAGCTTTTTTAATAGTAGTATAGTCGTTTGTTACTTTTTTAGCCCTTTTTAAACCTAATTAACTTAGCTTTTATTATCCTGCTTTTAATGTAAAAGGATCATCTTTTAGACTAGATCTGTATATCGTTTCACATTTGTAAAGTTTTCTCTAATTCTGCTTCTCAGGTGTAAATTTTAAAAGTTCAATTAACTATCTATCTATCTATCTATCTATCTATCTATCTATCTACAATGAAGATCAACTTGATGATGGTTTTTCCCTAAAGGAGATCATAAAAATTCAACACTAACTGATGGGCATCAATTTTGTGCCATCTCTGCTGGTCCTTGGAGGGATGGGCTCCCTTTATGATGGCATATTTTATTGGCACTTGCATATGGCCTCCCTGTTTCAAGAAAGTCCTTAGCAGTGCAAATTGCAATGTCACTAATAGGTGACGATACAAGTACAGGAGGTATTTTTTATTATTTTCTTTATTTACTCTTCTGTATGATAGTTAATAAATTCTGAAAAGGAATAATGAGAAACTCATTTCCCAGTATGTGTTTACCAAGGTTTATTTTAACAAATGGACCAAATTCAGAGGTATGTTTCATTAGTAAAGTTATATTTAATGATCTACACATATTTCACTAAAAAACAAAACACTTATCAGTTCTGTTTTTATTTAAATCAGTTTATCTAGTATGTATTGTTTTTGTAATTTGTTACGTATACATTGCATTCACAAAGGAACCATAAAGTATGTCCCACTTTTTAGGGACTCGCTGTTATCAGGTGGTCATGGGTTTTAATGTCCCATCGTACATAAGCACAATGTTAAAGCAACCAAGGAAACAAGAATGCGGTTTTGGAAACAGATGCAGAAGGAGGGAAAGATGTTTATTCTTGTTTTCCTGAGGAAACAAGAAGCAATGACAAACAAAGCTCTGTTTAATTTAGCCAAAAATTTGTGAGGCTGTTGTTACCTGTACCCTTTCATTGAACAATTTCACTCCCAAATTTTCCCCCAAAAATGAGTTTTTTTTGGTGCTATGATCTTGAATTTACCTTAACTTTGCTAGAAAAGAAATTTTTCACACTGCAGCAACATTCAAAACATTTCATTTAACAATGTACAATATTTCACTTTGGTGCATGTGCATTTTTTTGCTTAACGGTTCCAATTTTTCTGCTTCTTTTGCTTCCGTTTTTTCGGCTATTTTATTCTCGTTACTTTCTATTCTTCATATCCTTTCTTCTCCCCAAAAAAGTTTGGACGTTATCTTTGCAAGCAAGGAAACTCTGTGACAAAGGAATATTTATTATTGAGATTGAAAAACCATTATGTAACTGACCATTACTCTATGTCAACTTAACGATTAACAAATGTTTCTACGGCACAAAGATTAGACTTAAGTGGCTTTTAGTTGAACATTTAATAAACTAATAATTGATATTGTGGGATTCAATAAGAACTCTGTTTACCAATACCTACACTAAGACATTACCTTCAAGTTACATATTACCACACAAGATTGATGGTCATTCTAATTGATGCCAAAGGTAACCAAAATGCTAAAGCAAGAAGTTGACTGTCATCTGCCTCCAGAAAAAGAGATCAAAAGACAGATTAATAAAGGATATGGTGCTTTAAGACATGATATTAGCTTATCCCAGCTACCCTGTAAATCCGAGATAAAATAAAGTTTATGTATGTATGTATTGCACAGTGTCAAGAGTACCCGTACTTAGAAGAAATGCAAGGCAGACGCTGTGTTTTAATTCACCTAAGCAAAGGGCAATTGAAGAACATCACCGGAAAAGCATTCTTCAAGGTCCGAGAACAACATTTTTTTCAAAAAAGGATGCCTATATTTTACACAATACAGTTTGCAGCTAAAAGGCGAAAAACCCTCAAAATTTTTGTACTTCTTCTGACGATTATTTAGGCGACAGTAATGCCAGAAGAGTCTGATTGCGAATTTCAAAGGGTTTACAGTGTGCACTTCAAGACCTCCAACTTCAAATTCTTCAAGGTACAGCCAAATGTGGGATGATTCCTCTTTCCAACTCCACATGGACTTCACAACACTTAAGACATCCCAGGCGGCATTCGAAAACAAGTTACCGGGATGTCTACAGCTGCATGAAGGCAAGGTGCTGGAAAAAAGATCAGCAGTAATGACTTCATAACACTCACTAAAAGATAAACAACCTGTCAGCCTTAAGCTTCCTGGAGATTTTACCTATTTAGCAAGTGCTATAAACACAACCAAAAAATAGTAACATTTATTGTCCACTTTCAGAAACAAAAGAGACAAAGAAAGGAAAACGAAAGTCAAAAAAAAGGAAAGGGTCCAGCTGGTTTAATGGGGGTATTTCCAGCAGACAAAGAAACCACCAGAAGCAACTTATGACAGAGCTAAGAAAGAAAACAGTGATCAAAGAGGCAGTAGAGAAGCTGAAATGCTCTTATTTGAATCCTGGGCTGAGGATATTTCAAGCAACTTCTGGGGTTTAATGTTGTAAAAAGTATCTGTGAAAAGTACCCACATCTCCAGCTGGAACAGCAGGTGATATTTGTTGAAAGAATGTAATATTTAGTATCAACCGTTGTATTTGCATTACCTCTTGGGTTTTCCAGTAAATTATTCAAGCTAGATAGGTTTTTTAGGGATAGGTGTCAATGCTGGGATGCCTTATTCTCTAGAAGATATAAGAAAAATGAGCAAAGAAAGTGGGACCAGAAGCCTCTGCAGTCCCCGGTTCCTGATTATTGATGCAAAAATAAAATCATGAACGTCTTAGAAATCAGTGCAGATGGAGGCTGAAGGTTTTTGTAAGCACTAATTCCAAGAGCACTGAAGAATTAGGGAAAAAAGAAAAAAAGATAAACTATTGATTAAAGAGGTTTAGATTTTTGTGTGGATACGTCTCAGATAGAAAACGAAAGATCATGTAACACGCTTATGTTACCAGAATGGCAACATATTCCTAAAAAGTTGCAAGATCAATTACTCAAGGTGAAAATAAGTTTGCTAATGGAACATAGAAATGTAGCCTGAGTTCAAATTGAAGTGCTCATTATGGAAAAGTGATGTTTATCTCTGTGACAAGCAGAATGTGGATGCTGCCATAAGTGTCCTCAAACTGAAAGTTGGACTTTCCTTATAAGCAATCAATCGTTAAAAGCAATCAATAAGGAGGAAAATAAAAAGGTTTGAGTTATTGGCAGTTATAAGTTATTGAGCATTTGAATCACTGAGTAAACTGGAAAGAAATTTTAATGTTCAGAGTTCTAGCTATAAACTGATTAATTTTAATAACCATTTTTCAGCCAGAAACCACACCCTAGGAAAAGCGGAAAACGACCAAAGAGAAGGAACAAGAGCTGTCTCCAGTTTTTAAAAAGAGAATGGGGTACCAATTTCTGTGGACAACTCTGAGTCTGAGCAGTCGGATAAAGAAACTTTGTTAAAATCTACACCAGCACAGGTGAAGGCTTTACAATCCCCCCAATTTGGAGGGAAAAGGGCCAAAAACAAATCATGCACCTCTCAAGTGTATCAATGTCTCATGCAGAGAAGAAAAGAAGCGTAAAGACAGAAATACTGTGTCATATTAATAATAAGAATTTATTTGACACTGGAATGGTATTCTTCAATTGATTAAAAAACTGTGTTTTTCACATCAGGTTCCTGTCCAGCTCCAGTGGCAGTTGGTGAGACACCTAGTGCTAAATCCACCTGCTTAAGATTGATTTGACACCTTTTTGGAGCTGTTTTGCTGACACAGTCTTCGGTAGAATCTGTTTCTGCTGCGTTAGTTAGAAGCACTATCCCATACTTTGTATGTATGTATTCCATACATACATACAAAGTATGTATGTATGTATGTATGTATGTATGTAATATATTGGGATGACCTGGCACACCCCAACACACTCAAGAAGGTGTAAGTCTCAACCTTTCAAGGATGTGGCAGCAAGTCCAGTGCAAACAAGGTGTCAATAATGACATTACTTAATTACTTATTACGGTGAATTTTACACTGGATGGTGACATGAGGTTTGTATGAAAATCTGAACTATTAGTCAAGGCCAGGAAATTTCAACTCCTCCCAAGCTGAGAGTAAGAAAATACAAAACAAAAAGTTATAGGAGATGCTTTGACAGACAAGGATACCAAAGAATTCTTTGATAACTGGACAAATAGAGCAAGCTGACCCACAAAACATAAGATAAGAAAGTCCTTAACCTGCATTCAGTACGCATGACAGCCACATATTTCGTTCAAGCGATATTTGCCATTATCTTGAAAACAACCATCATTCTCTTGATGATGGTTTTCTGCTTGCATTCGGCTGGCACTGTTGAATTATGAGCACGAAATAAGGCAACGTGGAAGGCGAAGACTACACAATCCGTATCATTGGCATTTGCAGAGACCAAATGGATCATGCTTTGAAATAAATTTTAGGAGTCGAGCAATTCCTTTCCAGCACTTCGAATGACAAGGGATACCTTTGATGCACTCCTCAATCTGCTACAGGTACTCCCTCTTGGTCTTAACCATTTCGCACATGGAAACTCGTATTTAACCATAGGCACTAACATCGTGTTGGGAAAAGTACTGTAATTGAAGCAGTTCAAGATTACACAAGAATTACACAAGAAAAAAGAAAAAAAACATTGCCACACCCACAAAGGTTTGTGGATAATAACAAAATTGCCACTATTAGTACAAAATAATTAAAATATCTACAACCTCTGAGGTTGGACAGCACAGCAAGATTGAAAGTGAAACTTCACTAACAATGCTGAGAGCCACTTTTCACAGCCTCCCAAGAAGAGTATATTCTAAATAAGCTGAGTATCAAACAATCTAAGCATTTTTCGCTTTTACGTTTCAATAAAAATAATAAAGATGATAAGTTATTTACTTTTCAATACTTATCAGAGGGTTCCGACAGAGGAATCAGAGTAAAAGGCAAGAGATTTTAATCTGATTGTACTTACAGCCCAAACAACAAGTGTATTTAATGTGAAGCAATGGTTTATGGGTAAAAAAGAAGTCTCCTATTTACATCAACGCGCAAAGTGCAGGCAAACAATATACACTTTGCAGTGTTCCATCATTGATGAGGATGACAACAATCCACCCGTCCAAATGTGCAAAATTGCATGAATGCAAAATCTGCAATTGAATAGGCCTTCTTTCAGTCCTCTGACCAATGCATTTTGCTCATAGCAAGAGTCTGCCTTCTAAGATTACCTTAAAGCCTCTTTCTGGCTTTGACACAACAATGCAAAGAGGAAGACACAGTTTGATCTATTATATGGTTTGAGACTTTGAGAATACAATCAACTGTAATAAAGGCCCCTGGAATAATGTTAACGAGGCCGACTGAAAAACAACTGTGGCATAGCAGCATTAAAATGTTTTCTTGCATTTTTGGTCAAATTAAGAGACATGCTAAAAATGCTCAAAAGACTAATTGTAAAGTTTGCTGATTTGATTTTACATTTTGTGTAGAAAAGGATGAGCAACAACAAAGATTTTAGTCTAAGCATTGCATACGCATGAAAAACCAGTGAAGAAAGCTCTAGTGCAGATGAAGGGTTAAAAGAGAATCAACCTTGAGGCATTTATTTATCACCAGGCAGACTTAAAATTGGTACCAAGCAGACAAGCTTTTACTGATTTGCTTCTTGAAGCTGTCCAGAACAGCTATGCTACAGAAGTGCAGTGGGTTTGTGCTCAGGAGAAGTATGGATGTGGTCAAAGAGAGAGGGTTGAGTTCATTTTAACTTGGTGATAAAGCTAAACTAAGTAGTATACTAGAACCAAATGTGTAGTTACATCAGCTAAAATTGAGCAATACAGGGCCAGAGCAAACATAGCAAAGGAGGATGACTGCTATATTAAGTCACCAAATCACTCAAATCTATCAAATGCAAAACAGTGGGTATACAGGGAAGAGGACCCTACATATAGTTATGCTAAAATGACTCAAGTGAGGGCAATCTTGGAGAACAATTTACTTTACCTATACTTATTGCCAATTACATGCCAGGTTTTAGTAATCATTTATTTTTTTTTGGCAATTTCTCTTTATTTTTTCGATTTTAAATTGAGCACAAAAAAGTATAACTAAAATTATTATTTTATTATGAATGGATTTATCCACTCTTTTAGACGGCAAAGACAGTGTGCTACTATGGTGAAGCATTTATTGCCTCTAAAAGTTGATAAACATATCCAACAAGTTTATAAAGGTTCAAAGAAAAAGAAGATTGGTTCAGTGGGTTCCTTCAGTTGATACTTTTTTTATATAATGCAAAAATGCCTACACATTATCATTGTTAGGTTGATAATTTTTTTGTAGACTCTTCAGATACGCATAAAACCACTGAACGTTCCAGCTTTAACATTATTGTATTCTATGTTACCTTAGGTGACGGATAACCATTCAAAGTGTGGGAACAATAACTGGAGAGCAGGTAGAAACACTACATGGTGTAGGAATACATATTGAAATAGACGACAGCTATCTACAAACACCAAATCACCCAGATCTTATAAATGCAGAGCCAACAGACATGTATCAGAGTCAGTCAGTGACACAGAAGCAAGTGATGGTGATCCAGATGAAGAAGATTGTGTGGAAAAACCAGAAAGGAAGCCACATGGCTTTTGATTGAGGGTATTTGAGGTTGGAGAAATTGCTGTTGAAAGGGGATTAAGACCCGCACTGAGCTGTTGGCACTGGCAAAACAAAAAAATAGGGAGGGCCAAAAGCAGTTGCTGAAGCACTGAACACTGGCTGGGAAATGGTGAAGGCAAACAACAAGCTTCAGAGAAGCAAGATGTCTCGGATAGAAATCTTAAAACAGGCAAAGGAAGAAACATGCAATTTTTTAAGAAGGTAAGATGATTTTTCTTTCATCTTTACTGCTTTTCTTTTTTCTTTGTTCTCTTTTTTTCTTCCTTGCTTCTCTTAGTTCAAGACATTCACTCCCTGTCTTACTAGCTTGTCCATTGGCCATTGCCACTGTTTGCCTGTTTGTTTAGTAACCAGTAAAAAGTATCAACAGTACATTTCTCCACCAAGGTGAAGCTGTGCATTTTTAAAGGCTTGGACACACGTGAAGATATTGACCAGATGTTTTCGTGCATTTCCAGAATACTCCCCAAGCAAAATGTTAAGACTCTTCTGGAACTCACCACTCATTTTCCCGGTTTTTATCAAGATAAAGCTGTGCTTTTTTGAATGGTTGGCAACACACATGAAGATATTGATCAGATGTTTTTGTGCATTTCCAGAATGCTGTCCAAGCAAAATGTAAGGACTCTTCTCAAACCCGTCACTCAATTTTCTGGTTTTTACCAAGATAAAGATGTCCAAGGCTTGGACACACACACGAAGATATTGATCACAAGTTTTCATGCATTTCCAGAATGCTGTACGAGCAAAATATAAGGACTCTTCTGGAACTTATCACTCATTTTCCTGGTTTTTACCAAGATAAAGCTGTGCTCTTTTAAAAGGTTAGACAGACACATAAAGGCATTGACCAGATGTTTTGGTGCATTTCCAGAATACTCTCCAATCAAAATGTAAGGACTCTTCTGAAACTCATCACTCATTTTTCTGGTTTTTACCAAGAAAAAGCTGTGCTTTTTAAAGGGTTGGACACACACATGAAGATATTGACCACGTTTTCGTGCATTTCAAGAATGCTGCCTGAGCAAAATGTATACTCTTCTGGAACTCATTTTTTTGGTTTTTACCAAGAAAAAGCTGTGCTTTTTAAAGGATTGGACACACACATGAAAACATTGATCAGATGTTTTCGTGCATTTCCAGAATGCTGTCTGAGCAAAATGTAAGGACTCTACCAAGATAAAGCTGTGCTCTTTTAAAGGTTGGACATACACATGAAGATACTGACCAGACGTTTTTGTGCATTTCCAGAATGCTGTTCATGCAAAATGTAAGGACTCTTCTGGAACTCATCATTCATTTTCCTGGTTTTTACCAAGATAAATTTTGTATGGCAAACAACTGACGAGGTCTTAGACGAAACTGGTTTTAGAAATCGCATATGTAAATTAGTGTGTAGAAAGTAAATGTAAATTAGATTTTTCCAAATCAAGATGATGTACCAAGATAAAGCTGTGCTCTTTTTAAGGGTTGGACACACACACATGAAGATATTGACCAGATGTTTTCATGCATTTCCAGATTGCTGTCTAAGCAAAATGTAAGGACTCTTCTGGAACTCACGACTTTTTTTCTCGTTTTTACCAAGATAAAGCTGTGCTTTTTTAAAGGATTGGACACACACATGAAGATATCGACCAGATGTTCTCATGCATTTTCAGAATGCTGTCCAAGCAAAATGTAAGGACTCTTCTGGAACTCATCATTCATTTTCCTGGTTTTTACCAATATAAAGCTGTGCTCTTTTAAAGGGTTGGACACACACACGAAGATATTGATCAGATGTTTTAGTGCATTTCCAGAATGCTGTCTGAGCAAAATGTGAGGACTCTTTTGGAACTCATCACTCATTTTTCTGTTATCTTACTTGGTATGGAAAGAGTGTTGTCTGTATCGCAATCTTCTTTGTTGACACTTTTCCACAATACCTGACTTTTCCTATCTTCCATTGAGATGGATAGCTACGGACAGTAGCAGCCTACTTAATTGCATACACGGACTGAATTCATCTCCTACGATCTTCTCTCCTTGGCTGACATGTTATCAGCACCATGTGACTTTGAGTTTTTCGTTTGATTTCTTGAAATATTTTATCACTCAATGATGGTAAGTCACCAATTGAAGGAGTAATTCTATGGAAAGCAAGATCTATGCATAGTTATCTATGCATAGTTATCTACTTCGAGCTTAGAATTTGCTTTGACAAAAATAAAACTTAAAAGTAATCTGTGTTATTACAATGTACTTGCTGTACAGGGTGATTAGTCTGATAGTATTTGAAAGTTGCAGGGTCAGCAGTTCGTCGTGGCAATGCCAATAAAGACCTCACCACTATTCAGTGCCGTAGGACAACAACTCTGTGAGTTCTCTGTGTTTGTTCCAGTCGTAGACGATGAAAGACGCAAGCGGTACATATCATGTAAATGCTTTAGCGTACATGATTTAGTTATAGCAGCCTCTCGCATACATCCACAACTCAACAGTATATGCTTTTAACATTTGTTTTATAGCACAGTTTTTATGTGATTTATAAGTTTTGTTGTGGTAAAAATATGGGTGCTTATTTTGGAGAAATGCATTCAGCATTATGAAGAGATTAATTTCCTTATGTTTCGCTTCTCAAATTTACAGGAAAAATGCAAAAAAAACTGTGAAGAAGTCGAACTTTCTTGTGGCTTTTACCCAGGTGGTAGTCCTATGGATGGCCACTTTTCCTATAAAATTAATATGAATAACTGTATACAGAGGTTTTTTTAGCCAATTTGGAAATCTGTAGATTCCTTTGCACTTTGAATCTCAGCATGCACATGTATGTCAGCATACACCCATGGGCAAATAATAGATGAAAATTAACCAATGACACTGGACACTGAACTTTTCTTATGTTTCATAAAGGGTGTTCGTCATGAGGATTTAGTGGTACCCAACTTAACCCATGCTTATTATAAGCTTTGAACAGCTAAAGTAAGATGTAACCGTAATTAATAAACCTTTTGAAAATTAAGTCATTTGTTTAAAGTTTCAATGCCCTAATGTAGCAATTGTGGACCGTTATCTTTTAGGTTTCTTTCAACATGAATACAAGCTTTGCCTGTTCAGAAATTTGGTAAAATCCATGAAAAACCCTTTTAACTGAGTTGTGCTATAAAATTTGATTTGATTAATTTGAGATACTGCATCAAAACTTGGCCTTATAACATCTATCAACACAACTCATGCTGTTGCACTACCTCATGTTACTCATATCTCTTTAAGTTTTGAAAATTAGCCAACATTTAAAATTTTAAAAGTAGTAGATAAAATATGAGCGGGAGAACATACAGATCGGAGACGCGAATATTTTATTCTACTTGTGAAATGAAAACAATAAATTGAATGCAAAGTATTGTTATGCGAATCAGTAGAGATCTGTTTTACAAGTTAATGAATACTAATTAGCTGAGCAGGAGTTTGTATCAAAAGTTAATTCTCTTGTTTGATTTGTATATTTGGGGTTTACAGTTGTGTACATGTGATACATGTATGAACACTGTGCTGGGATTGGTTTGCACCTTCATAAATATTTAATGAATTTTACAGTAAAAAAAAAATAACCAAAGCTGGACCAAAATCTATGAAATGCAAAATACTAAATACAAGTGAGCTGATAATTAATTCAATAAAAGGAACTAAAAAACCTACTTAAACTTAATTTTAAGGCTGTCTTTTCTCAGCATTACTTCTTTAAAATCTGCTGCAGACCCACCAAATGCAGATCTACCGCCGCCTCCACCACCCCCACCAGAAGACATGGAGGAGGATATGCCTTGTCCCCCAAGGGAGATTCTGGGGGGTCAGAGGAAAAGTGAGTTAATATTTATATAAGGGATATAATTAACAAATCGACCACATTTTTCCATGGTCTACACTCTTATAGACCATAGAAATGATGTCAGAAAATGTTCAAAACTCAAGTGGAACCACGAGCCGAGAATTCTCTCGGTCTTTTAATAATTAACCACTGTGTAAATAAATAACTAAACTATGGGTACAAATTAATTATAAAACCTAATACAATTACAGTACACTAAAACATGCTATTTAATGGCAATTAACTTTTATCATTAAAATGTGTATTTATTATCTTTTGCAGTGTACAAATGTTTTTATTGTGGGGGATGGGGGCACTCTTATAGAAAGTGCAACTCCCCCCAGTTTACTGGGCATGAGGCTAAAAGAGCTCAAAAGCCGTGGACGGGGACGGGGACCAAAGGGAAGGCGTGGTGGCCGAGGAGGCCACCGCAACTCGGTTACTCTGCAGTTCTTTTAAACTTGTGTGAAGAAGTTTCAATAAATTTCACTTGTTGCTTGAGTCAAGGAAGTTATCATTCAAAAATTTTTCAAAAGAAGTTAGGCCATGCCAATAAAATGTTTCGTTTCTTATCGCCCAACCGACCCATTCTTTTCAAAAAGTAAAAAAAAAAATTGCAGATGCACTAGTCAAAAAAGCAAGTACTTTAATTTGCAAGCACACAATGCCGTAGCCTGCCCCTCACCCATACCCCAAAAAGAACAGAAGAGAATACCAATGATTTTAAGTAATCTATTAGACGTGGAGGTTTACTCTTTTGCCTCAATGAAAGGCCTGCACAAAGATCATTGTATCAAACTTCATTTAATGACGAAGCTTTTCCGAAAAAAGTGCCTATGACTTAAGTGCACTGCTTCACTGAGGCAGAACAAATCTATTTGGTTAACATCTGCAAGACAACACAAAATGCCAAGTGTGCATCCTGTAACAGGAAATATGCAAAAACAATGTACAAGCACCTTCTAAGGGCCCATACCACACGACTCATCAGATAGGGATAAAAAAAAGCTTCTTTCTTTTGTTCTTGACTTCAGTGTATTGGCAAACTACCTAGGTACTCATTTATCCCTCCATATAACTGGTCGCTATAAAGTTGTATTGCAAGGACATAATAATCATAATGTTTTATAAAAGTGCTCTAAAAAATTGGATACAATTTTAAATCAATCGAAGAAAGTAGTGATGGAGAGGAAAGAAACACATCTGTTCATCAATCAGAGTTTTAGGAATACGCCATGAAAAAAGTCAATGTATCGCACCAGGACCACAGCCAACAACATCACCCAGGCCAGTAACGAACTTTATTATCAAAAGAAGAAAAAGCAGAGTCCAAGAACTACAATCTTCAAAAAGGCCCAATGTCTGTGAACATAAAGGTAAACGAGGTACAGGGAGTCACAAGATTTATTGCAGCAAAAGCTTCACACCTTTCTTCAAATTTGTGAAAGGAAAGCGATGAAGAACACTGTTGTATTTCCCTACGAGATTTTTAAGAAAACAATCACAATTAAGTGCTAAGTAGGGGCATATCTCCCATTTCGCTTTATGTTTCTGCAAAAGGAGGGATATGTTTTATTTCATGATACAACAGTGAAAGGCAACATGTAACCTTGATCTATGTTTGCTATTCTTTTTAAAAAAATCTCATGCTGTGAATTATAATTTAAATTCTTTACTTAATTTGAAAAACAATACGTTTGCTGTTTTTTGTTGTATTTTATAGGAAAAAACCTGGTTTGTAGCAATGAGATATAAGGTAGTTTTACGGGTACAGGAGCCAGAACTGTAGCAAACTGGGTGCCACAGAGCCAGGGCGTGATTACGTAAGTGAGAACTGAACTAAGCTGGACAACTGCACGTCAGCCAGAACTGAAGCTAAGAAAAGCCAGAAATGTTTTACATTATCCACAAGACTTCATCATCAGTACTAACACCATTGAGTTTACCTTCCAAAGCTCTGGGATCTTCCAATCACATTTCAGCACTTATGTTGTAAATCTGCAAACTTAGCCTGTACAAAGCCAAGACAACTAGAGATTTGCAAATCCCCAAATAGCATGCACTTCCTGGCCTTCAGGAATGGAACCAAAAAACATGTTAACAAAAATATTACACCTCAACCAGTTATGGAGGTTGTCCAGAGGACTCAATTTGATGAGCAGATCACATGTATCAATATGACAGTGAAAGGGAAAAGAGGTTCAAATAGAGCTTTTGTTGATACAAATAAAACTAAAAGCCCAACTTGCATTTAACTGCATGAAAAATAGAAACTGAAGTCATTAAGTCACTAAGTCATTAAAGATGTTCTTTTATTTTCTACCAGGTGCCACTTCAGCTCATTTGCAGACAGCTTTTAAAGGACTGCCCAAATTAGGGCTTTTTTAAATTATTTAGATAAACTCAACTCATTGCCAAGTATTGCCAAGTGGTGCAACTGCTTCTCAAAGTGCCCAAGATATGGACTTCTTGGAGAGTCTTACAGATACAGAAGAGTAGTATATGGCAAAATTTTCAGATTATTTAGAATCCAAATGCTCTTACTAAGCTCCACCACCGCAGAATTGAAAGGAACAACATAAGACTATGCAAAATTAAATCCAGCCGTGTAAACAGGATACCTTACCCAGAGCCAAGTATGAGTGGTTTGAAACCAAATAACAAAGAAAATGTAATTGCGACGGATTCTGATCTGAACGAGAAAATGCAAAAAGTTGACTTGTTAATGAAAGTAGAAGCGTTGGACAATAAAATAATTATGTAAACCTTATCCCTGTGTTATCTTTGATTGTGAAACTAGAACACAAAGGAGGGATCAAAAAGCGAAAAAGCGCATAATAAAGAACAAAAAACACAATGAATGAAGAAAAAAACTCACAAAGAAATTCTTGCCAAAAACAGAGCAACAAAAAAGACACAAAAAAGAACCTTTCTAACTTCAAACTTTCAACTGACCAGTCAAATTTACTCTCTAGGGGTTTAAAGTTCATTCCAACACCACGAACAAATGACACCGCATAAAGAAAACAACTTTTATCAGACTTTGATCAATTTGCCAGAGGAATGCGGCTCTAATTTACCTCTTCGTGACAATAATAACAACATCCACAGCTTCTACGTTAAATCTAACTGGGATCCACCAGTACAACTGTCAGTTGCTTTAGAAAGCTACCTTGAAGAAAGTAAACTACAACTTGCACAAATACTGATAACCAAGCCAAATCAAAACCTCCTGAAAAACGAATGAAAAGCAATAACAGAACTTAAAAACAGCCCTGAAATTAACATTAAGCGGGCAGATAATAAACGCCGCCCTAACGCCACATCATGATGCTGTGTATATTCAAATAATAAACCCAAAAAGCAAATCCAGTAATTTATCAAGTAAGTAAGCCTAAATTAATTATATCACTTGATTGTAACAATGTTTTCATATATTGAAAATGACTTCAAGACAAGCACTATAACATGTTCCTGTATTTTAAAGTTCAAATGTTTAGATATTATGTTATTATTTGGAAGAAAAGAATTGAATTTTAAATAAATGCCACCTTTGTATAAACGCCGCCCTCAAATAAACACCGCACTCAAATCACAACAAATTTGAGGTATAATACAGATCAAATTTCCATACAATTCCCATGGTAAAAATGAGAATAGTGGGTTAAAAAAACTATTGTTTCTACCACCAACTGCAATAGCATTGGTCAGCGGCTGCAACTCCTGGTTCTTCAGTCTACTTGTAAAATTTCTTCGTTTGTAGCCAGCGAGTTCACAGGAAAAGGTTATCGAGAGTGTTTGTAGTTTGAGAAGTCCGTCTGTTACCCTTTTTTTGCAGCTTGACTAGCTTTTGAACGGTTTGAGTTGCTTTTACATGTCGACTTTGTCGACGTTAAGCTTAGAGAAATGCCAACGCGTGGAAATCTGCAAACAGATTTTAGCGATTCTGCAAGTGTGAAAAAGAAAAATACGGGAAGAAATGAAGTCCACTCGGAAGTCTACGAGGACGTAGTAAGTGATTTTTTGTTACATCAGGACTTTGTTATTATTAGTAGTATTTTAAGCAATACAAGTCAAGTGTATGACTGTAATAATACAGTTAAGCCGGATGAATGTTTTATAGCTGTAAGGTATGAGATGTCTCAAAATTGTATTGCCTTTGCATGCTATGTGTGAGTTATACATGTAATGCCAAGAAGCTGTAATGCTTCGTTCGAGTGTGGTTTATAAGATTGCATGTGTGGGCTGTAATGCCTGATATGTTCGGCGAAATCACCCGACATTTACGTGAGCACTTATATAATTTGCTGTCATATTTAGATCACGCCTCTACCAGCTTTCAACTCAAGATAAAGGAGGCTAACTATATTCAAAAAGAAATACCTTGCCTTAATCAGTAGTTGAACAATAGGCACTGTTGTTATTCAATGAGATGCAAAAAGTGGCAGGGTATTCTGCAATCTAGCCTAAAATTATCCTTTTAATCATTTTGCACTGTATGATGTTACTATTTGTAAGTCATTCATCTGAAGATGACAGAGGTTTCTGTCGAAACATTTCATGTAAACTAAAAAAATTGTCCTTTTCTTTAAACACCTTTGGAAAAATGCCAACAAGATCGACCCTTGAGCAACAAAGAGAATGTGATGGAAAAATCTTCAAGGAGATCCCTAATCTTCGTGAGGCAAATGTTGATGGATGGGGAAGCTGAAGGTTGATTTAATGAAGGGCCAAGGGACTAGCAAAATATGTTTGCCATAACAAGGCTTTATTTTATTGGGGTTATAATAACTGGGGCAAAGAATATTGTTCCCAGGACTTCATTTTATAGATTTATACCACCATGTAAAAGGAACATGGGTTATCAGTTCACATAACTTATCACGTAATTTCTTTCTTTATAACAGGATAGTTCCAGAGCAGAGCAGAGAAGATTGGTTCATAAAAGGAAAAAGCATGTCCTTTTATAGTAATTAATCTTAATAATTTTCAAGGGAACCCTTAAAAAGCCAGGAGGGGTGAATGTACACATACAACTGTACGTGTAACTGCAGAAAATCTTGTAGAAGCTACGTATACACTTGGCCTCATGACTGCTTTTTATGTTTGCAGGTATAACTTTTATTTAAATTTGAGGGGCTTACAACAAGAGTGGGCTAACCCACTCTAGTTCTGAGCCCTCACTTTTTTTTCAAAAAATGCCTATTTTAAAAAAATACAAGATTGCATCTTCGATAATAATACTTTCCAAATATAATTTACTGTACTCACCTATAAGAAGTGTCACGGTTCATATGTAAAAGTTATGACTTACATGTAACCTTGATATTACGTTCAAACTGGATGTTCTTTTGTTAGGAACTTTGCAATGTTGCGTAGCAATGTATCAATACTACTGATTGACAGTCTGATCAAAGCAGCTTGCATCTTTCAATTCAAATTTGTTTAAGCTTGTTGCTAAATTCTAGTTTTTATTTTGCTGTTAAAAATTATAATTATTACCATCTCTGTTTTAATAGAGGCTGAGCCAAACAATTGTTCCATAGTTTGTTGACTGTTTGCCAACAGACTGCAAGAAATTAGCAACAGGCTTACATTGAATCGCCAATTTGAGAATCGCTTAAATTAAAAATGCAAGCCGTTACTTGCAAGGCAAATTTGAATTGTGTCATAAATAGTTACCGGTAAGATGGTAAATTTTAAGCTCAGTGATAAACGATAAAGATGAAAACTATGTTCATTATGTTGTGCACTTGGGAAAAAAATCTGACTTCCCTTGACAAAAATCAAACCCATAGGTTCCCAGATACCCACTGGTGCACTTTAACTACTGAGCTATGAGGCCCTGTTAGGGTAAATTCTGACAAGCGACATGGCGTTTAAATAGCGACATGGAAGAAATAAAATGACGAGGAACCACAAGACCTTTATTGCAATAGCGAGAGAGAAGGAAAGAATTAAATAAGAGTACTACGGCGAATCTATCGGTTTTTTGTCAACGGCGAACTGATGTAGTTACAAGATGTAGTTTTCCCTGCGTCCACAGCATGCAGGGCATGCTTTTACAGAGTTTCCTTAGGAAACTAACGTCCCTCTTAAAAGACCTTAAAATGCATGAAAAACTTCTGCTCTGTGTACTTAGTTCAGAGTCACATCGTTTTTAATTTGGTCAAAAAATTTAAAAAAAAAACGTTTCTTTATGCAATATAAAAGTGCCACAGAAACTGCTGCTCAGAGTCAAGTCATTTTTTAATTGGACGAAAAATTTAAAACACCATTTTAAATGCAAGTTGTGTACTGAGTTCAATTTAATTGGTGATACATTAAAAACATTAACTGCCTTTTTAAAATACCGGAGAAAGTTTTGCTCTGCTGTGTACCTAGGATACTCGCGTCTATTGTGTTCTAAAGTTGGACACATCATGTTTTTCTAAAATCTGTCAAATAAATTAATCTTAAAGGCTCTTTCAAAATGCACGAGAATTTCCTGCTCCGGTGAATTAGTTCAGAGTCATGTTGTTTTTAATTGGTCGAAAAATTTTAAACACTTTGTCCCTGGCATGCTCGTGTCATGTTGAATACTTTATCTTCATTATTTATTACCGAGCTTAAAATTTACTATCTTTATTATTTACTACAAAACTTGATGAATTCGACATTGCTGATCCTAGCAGTATGCAGGACGCGTGTCACTTATCAACCTAGTAAAATGGCCCAGCTCACAGCGAGTCTCTCGTAGCTCAGTTGGTTAGAGCGCCCAACCGGTATCTGGGAGGCCATGGGTTCGATTCCCGTCGGGGACTCAGAATTTTTTTTTGTCCCATGCTCGTGTCATGTTGAATACTTCATCTTCATTATTTATTACTGAGCTTAAAATTTACCATCTTTATTATTTACTAATATTTTAAACACTGTTTTGAAAGAAACTCCTGCTTGTTTTCCATTGCCCTTTTTAAAATACCAGAGATACACCTACTCTGTGTAGATGACTTACGTCTTTGTTAATTGGTTGAGAAATTAAAATATTTCAGAAACTTAGAACTTCTCTGTTACTCAAGTGAGATGGGAGACATGTATATCATATGATATTATCATATCATTGTAAGGTGTATAAATTTTGATTTTATTCGAAAATCATTTGCTACCCCGCTTGACCAAAATCGAGATTTTTTCCGGTATCGTTCTCTGAATGCACACATTTTTAATTACCTATCTACGCGGGGACTTCTAAGGTGGCCCCCTCGGGTTCCCGACTGTGGGCCGGAACCCTGCCGGGGCAAGAAATTATATTCAGTCATACATTTAGCAAGAATCACACTTGTGATTCTATCAGTATGCAAGACCCATGTCAGATATGAACCTAGTAAATGGCTCAGCCCACCACTTGGCAAAGTTTCTAGCTAAAGATTATCAAGTTTGACTGCACATGTAAGTTTTATTTTGTAATTAGAAAATTATTCCTAATTTACAGTCTGCATGTTGCCACGTAGCAAATTGTGGGCTTTGTCATGTTTCAATTTCCTTGTTAAAGTTTTAAAAAGAAAAATATATATATCAATGGTACAGGGTAACTTCAGAATTCACTTTATGCATGGATTTTCTTTAATAGCATGTTAGTTTTTTATATGAATCAGTCATCTGTATAGCTTGGTACGCTATTTACAGAGGGTACTTTTTATTAACTTCAGTTTTAATTGTACTCAAAGGGAGAGGCAGCTAATTAGTAATTATTATTGTACCCCATTTCAGTTAGTAAATCGATCCCTTCAGGCAGCTGGTATTTTGGAAGATAATACCTGAGGCTGAACGATTGTCTTAAAAATGGATCAACAGTTGGCTGAGAAGCGTCAAGCAACTGTGAAACTTTGAGGACAATCTTTCAGCCAAGGGCATTATCCTCCAATGTACCAGCAAGTCAGAAAGGGGTTCATTTGTTTTAATTTACTTTCCAATTAATTTCTACCACATCCTTTATCAGCACTAAATAGAAAAAATATATGAAAAAAAAAACACTTAAAGTTATAATCACAGCATAACTTTGGTTGCAATAAATGCAAGATGGGTGGTTTACATAGTTTTCTTAACACTGTGGTTTGATTCAATTAGGCTTGAATCAAACCTGAGCTCTAAGTGTCATGCAATGTTTATTGTCTTGATATGTATTAAGCTTTTGTTGAAATTTCAATGATCATTGTAAGACTCAATTTGTACTTTTTCTAGCTATTACACAGGCTATATATACATTTTAATATTTTTTGTAGATCATTTTTATTGATTAATTGCTATTGTAATAAGTTCTTCTCAGTTTGCAATTGCCCCTTTTTTCTGCACACAAATAAGTTTTATTGTGGGTACAAGTCTGTTTTGTTGTTCAAATATCACTAGAACATGCCTTGGTAACAACTGCAAAACGTTTCTCCTTGTTAAGAGTGTTAGTTACTGATTTGTAAAGGTAAACTATCTTTTATTCTGTAAGAGTACCATTTACTCATAACATTTGTATTTTAACTCTTTTTCAAGAGTACCATTTACTCACAAACTGAGTAAACTACGTGTTAACTCAAAATAAAGAGTTACTGTGGATGCAATTCTCTTGAGTGATTTTAACTCCTAATTTGAGTACAGTTTACTCGTGGGTTGAGTACAGTTTACTCATGAGTTGAGTAAAGCTTACTCATGGGCTGAGTACAATTTACTCACATGAGTTCTTTCTACTCACTATGTTGAGTACCCTTTACTCAGCAAAATTGCTTTAAATTACTCGCTATTAAGAGTCATTGTGGATGAAATGATTTACTCAATATTTTGAGTGGTATTAACTCGGCATTTTTTTCCTGTAAAAAAGCGATCATTACCTCGCATTGTGGAGAGAAGTAGCCGTCAGTGATTCGACAGTGATATATTTTACAACAGTTTTACACTTGGTGAACACGTGCTCAAAAGATTCCCTTTTTCACCATCTTGATAACAGGCACAGAAACCTTGCATATCTGGCGTCAAAAAACTATTTGTTTCTTAGGATGGTGTCAGACCTTTTCCTTTCCAGAAAGGTAAACTATCTTAGTAAACCTAGTAATTTGTTTCGAAGCTTTTCGCGGTAACGCGATTTCCCAAACACGCCTGGAAATTTAGCAGTAACCATTTTCATCATATGTACTCTGCAAGCTGAGATTAGAATAGCCTGAATTTCAGACATATGTAAATGATACAGTTTGCGAGACAAGATCTAGAGGGAGATAAGATATAATAAGCAAATAGATACCTTGCAGAGACTGCAGAGGCCAGCGAATTAAGGTATTTTTTTTCGGTGGTGAGCACGTGCTAAAATGAGCCTCATTTTCACCATTCAATATAAAGCGCAGAAAACAGGAAAATAAGGCGGGATACGGGTTGATAACTGTTTTTGACGTTGCTTTCATATTACTCTTTTAAATTCCAATCAAGTAAGGATTTGCAAATGCAAGAAGGTATGAACGTTATTCCTCAATGAAACTCTTCTAACAATTTTGCTAACTTGCCCCATTTTATATCGGTACCAAACTAGTAAGACCTTTAATATTTACATTGGTTGGGGCAGAAATACCAATAATCTTACTCGGAAAGCGCCGATCATAGAATGGAGAATACCATAAACTAGTCACACACTCTATAATTTAGCTACAGACAACTTGAGCAAGTTTACCTTAAAGCCGTGTATAGTATCCTTTGGAAACCAGGAAAACGTTTATGGGAAAAGCAACCAAAATATTGGAAAATGCATGGAAGAACTTAAAATTCCACACTCCATTTAATTTCTGTTTACACCACGAAGTTTACAAATGTCGTATGCCAAAGGCGATCATTACCTCGCATTATGGAGAGAAGTAGCCGACAGTAATATATTTTACACTTGGTGAAAACGTGCTCAAAAGAGTCACTCTTCACAACCATAAAAGGCACATAAACCTTGCAAATCTGGCGTCAAAAAACTATTTGTTTCTTAGGATGGTGTCAGACCTTTTCATTTCCAGAAAGGTAAACTATCTTAGTAAACCTAGTAATTTGTTTCGAAGCTTTTCGCGGTAACGCGATTTCCCAAACATGCCTGGAAATTTAGCAGTAACCAATTTCATCATATGTACTCTGCAAGCTGAGATTAGAACTGCTCAGGCAACTACATATTTTGATTGGATAGTGGTCACTGAAACATTATGTAAATGATACAGCTTGCGAGACAAGATCTAGAAGAAGAAAAGATATCATAAGGGAACAGATACCTTGCAAAGGCCAGCGAATTAAGTTACCGTCAATGAGGTATTTTTTTTTGGTGGCTTGCACGAATTTAGGAATTTAGCAGTAGCCAATTTCATCATTTGTACTCTTCACGCTGACGGAGCTACCGTATGTCAAAAGCGGTCACTGATTATCTCGCATCAGTGTGCAGAGAAGTTCATTCTGGTTTGTTTTGGCTGGGTGGCACTGTTACTTACCAAGTTTTAGGAGAGATCACGACAGACGTTTGCTGGTTTGCACTTTTTTCTGGGTTGCAATTCTTTTTGCTGGGTGACAATTTTTGGTTGGTGCATAGTTAATAGAGGGAAATGGTTAGGAAGTCCGGCAAACATCAAAGGGACAAACAAAAAGGCCACGATTTATGTTGGAAGGTCCACGACCCTGCACATCTTTTGTTTTGCGCTCATTCCCTATGCATAAATTACGCAATCGCAATGTTTCTATTGGTTAGTTGCATGGACACACGTAACTATTTTGTCAGGTTTTGTGCAGGGTCAACCCCCAAAACAGCGAACAAAAACATACAACAAAGAACTTTGCCGGGCTTCCTAACCATTTCCCTCTATTAACTATGGTTGGTGGCACTTTTTTTACTTGTTATTTTTATTTTTTGCTATTTGGCACTTATTTTTGCCGGTTGTCACTTATTTTTTCCTGGTGGCTATTGCAATTTTTTGTTCCAGTCTTAGGTCAGATATTGCTTTTGTCTAGCCGGAGGAGGGTCTTTCATCTTTTTTTTTGAGCTCTCGCCACAAGGCGAATACTGCATTGTTTGCTCGCTGGATTTTGTTCTCACGCGTGCTTTGTTTTTCTCAACTATTTTACTGTGTTCGCTTTTTTCGTTTTTCCCCCTAGGAATTGCTTCTACCTTCTAAGTCCGCGGAATCCAGGGAGAGCCTATGGTGCAGTTGTTGCTGTCTGCAAGATGTACTGAATTCTTCTCAGGGAAAATAGATGTGCTCCGTTATATTAGTTTTGAATCATTCTTTTGTACTAAAAAAATAATTTGAAAAACTTCGAAAGCTGAGATGAATAAATAACACATGCCAAAGTTTAAACTGTAATAAGCAACAAAACAAAAACTCAATTAGCGCCATAACAGCGCACATGCGTTTCATGCCAATACAAAATTATACATTCTCTGTCACTGGCACTTTCAATTAATTTCTACCGAATGCAAATACATTCATACCATTCTTTGAAGGAGCACATTGCGTAAGCTCAAAACTTTCGTGGCGGATTGTTATCGCTTCTAATCATAAGAATTAAGAATTTTTTTTTTTCAAGATTTTGAATAAAATAAATTTTAATTTCCTAAATATATATTTGGTCATTGAAAGTCAGCAATAATAAGAAATAACGGTTTATTCATACAAAAGCGGTTAAGGGGGATAAAAAAGGTTAGCCCTTTTTTAAGTTTATCGTATACGAAACTGATAATACCACGAACACTTTACAGTGACTTAGAGTATGAAATTAGTCAGAATAAGGTAATTTATTTGTTCATTCAGCTACAAGATATGAAGTATTCAATTTCTTTTAGCTTTGGCGCGTGCTGCTTCTCTGCTTAGTCAAATCATAAAAAGGTTGAAGAAATTATTTTCAATGAACAGTCATGGTCTTGGATTGTTCAAATGAATGAATGATGAATTTTGAGTATAATATCCTTGTTGTAACTTATACATAAAAATTTCAAAGCAAATAATTTTTTTTCATTTGACTAGGGCCCCACTACTGTCTTTAGTGTTGTCAGTTACGAAAAACCTTTTTCCCAATAAAAGTAATGCAGCTGATAAGCAACATATAAGGGATGGTAACGAGAAGATAGCTTTAGCCACCACCGTACCATGGTGGTGCGGTAGTGACAATTTTGCGCGTCAACTTACCACGGCTACTAAATCGTGCAAATCCAAATAAACAGTTTAAATCGCGTAAAAACCTTAAGCTTTTTGATAGTATACATGATACAGTTATGTTGGGGCGCTAAGGATTCGATTTAAGTCGATATTATGAAGTGGTATAAACAGGCATATTTGTGTCCTTCTAAACCTTTTTTTTCCATGGTAAATTACCGTGTTTTTATCATGTTTCATAAGTGACAAATTTAATAAACGCTGCGGCGTTTATTCAAATAAATACATTTATCAGGCTTACCAAGGTTCTTGTACAAGACAGCTGTAGTGTGAACTATTCCCAGTCTATTCCTTGAATGCATGATTACAGTGCCCAGTCTTATTAAATGCATCTACAACTGAGTAAGGAAAAAAAGAAAACAGAAGTAAGCTTCTAGACAGACTAAAACATAACCGAATTCAAAATAAAATTTATAACATAACATTTCAACCAAAAAATCATCAGACCTTCGTACTTTGAACATGGCAAACAGCCTAAGCTGGTAAGATGTACATGTACATAAATGCTATCCTAGTCTACCTTTCTCGAAAATTTCATACCTGGCCGCACGAGGAAACGTTTTAGGCAGTGCAAGTCGACAATATTTTTGTTCGCAGTGAGTTTTTTAAAGTGTTGTTGCATATAGTGTTACTAACACGAATTGGGCCCATAGATACAATGTTAGGGAAGTCCTAAGCAAGCTCGTGAAAGTTCTGTGTATGATTAAACTCATTGAAGCAACTCAGTCAAATGCCACATGCCAAAATATCACGTACAGTGCAACTTTCGTGTACCATGAGTCTCAGTAAAACGAACATTTCAAGGAATGTCTTCGTTGCATAGCATTTGTTCGTATATTTAGAGCATAATGAATGAAGTTTAATTGAATAGAAGTAAACTTACCAAAGTTGTTTGCGTATTTCCCACCGAATGATGTGAAGCTATGTGAGGTACGTAGTTTTGTGGTCAACATGCAGACTTGCATCAGTTGTGACTTGGCTGTTCATACGCTTTTTGTCTTGCTTCAGGTTGTAGCGATAATCTGAGATACGTCAAACGGCCATAGCAGAAACCAAGGGAAGAGAAATTTGCAAAAAAGGCTGCCTGGGTCGTGTAGAAAGTTGCACTCAGTACTTTACAAACGCACCTTGTCTAGAGGCCGCCATTTAAGCGCTGTTTTCGCGATCACATTTTCTGGCTGTCAGTCTTCTCCGTCGCTATCGACTAATAGCAAGCAAGGATGTATATCACGTGATAAAATTGGAGTGGACCGCGTGGAATGTGGTCTCTGGATCGATGTTTCGATCTTTCTAGCTCCTTTTTTGGACGGAATTTTTAGTGAAATATTTTTTTTTACAGAGCTAAACCAATATGTACCTTAAAAAAATTATTATTTTCTATCCTTCGACGTGTTAAACAAGGACGATAGTGAAATCACTTTGGTGGAATCAAAGAAAACCAGTTCACGTTTTCGTTAATCCAAATTTTTGATACGACGAAAACGTGAACTGAAGGACGGAGACGGAAGAATATTGGAGAGGGGGGGGGGGGGATAGAAAGATGCCTCACACCAATCACCAGAGACATGTGCCCGGGCCCAATCAGAATAAAGGGAACACTAATGCAAGGCCATTAAAAAACTCTTGTCTTGTAAAGAAATTCCGTGTATGTTACAAATTTAGACTGTCGATTTTTTACGCAAAAAAAAAGGGGGGGAAAGGGCCGTTCCCCCGCCCGCCCGCGCCCCCCAAAAAAAAAAAAAAAAAAAAAAGGGGGGGGTATAAATTAATGGTGGAGCACTGCACGTTCATTACTGTTTTCAGCTTGCATTCTTAACTCAACGATAACGGGGCATAACCTTTACTGAATAAAAAAAATATTACAAGCTGTGATATTGTGCAAAACAGGAAACATGGGCTTATAAAGAAAACTAAAAACGTTTTGCAACTAACTTTGTATGCAACTGGGTATTAATTAGGATGCGGTTTGCGCACCTTGGTTTGCTTTCATGATATTTCTATAATTACTGTTCTTTATACTTTCGAGAGGGGCGAGTCAACGGGGTTTTAAAGTCCTTCTCTGAATGCACACGTCCTACACAAACTAAAGCAGTTCCAGGGTATCGATTTTCGAGTCAGGTCTTGTAAAACAAAGCTTAGAAAATGGTCCGCACTGGTGCAAGGGTTTTAGGAAGAATGTCGTACCCCCTTACGCAACATTTGGGGCCAAATAATCTCTTTCTTTGGGTTCTGGTCTTCTAGTCACTTCTCTGTTCATGTCTATTTTCTCCTCTGTAGAACCGTGATAACTAAAACTCTGAATTAAAACTAAAAACAGTTTAATTCATAGTTTACTGATTTTTCAGCACTTCAGTATACATTACGCGTACATGCAAATAAAACTTATCTCGTCAGAAACATAAACGCGATCATACATTTTTATGGTTAGAGCGCCAAATGATTGTCAAATACGTGATCTGTTCGTTACTCTAATTCAATCAATAGTAATCAAATTGCTGTAGTGTTAGTTTTAGTGTCTAAGAGCTGAGGTCAGCTAATATAGCCTGCGTTGCAACGCGGCTATTAAATCTAATGGAATCTTTGAATGTCTTCAATGGGCATCCGTGGCGAGTTGTAAGAACCGGAATTCAAGTTATCGGGGTAAATTTGCCCCAAATTGTGATAAAGGGCAACGAAATGTAGTTCGAGTTAGCGGGGGTGTTCGAGTTTTCCAAAAAAAAAAAAAAAAGTGGGGTCAAATGCAAGGGAAATGTAAGTTTGTTTGAATTAACAGGGACGGGGGTATTCGAGTTATCTGACTTTGCGTAACCGGGGTTCTAGCGTAATAACTAACTGCTATTTTTTGATGGGATAGGGGCAGGGGCTGGTAGGGGTGACGAAGTAATGAGAGCAGACGCTTCCCACCAATCCGGCTCAATCAGAACAAAAGAAAAGCAAGGCCACGGAAATTGCGTGTATGTTATGGATTACAAAACTGCACGTTCAAACAGGTTATCTCCTGATTATTGTAATCCGCTTGAATCGCTTAAATCTGTAATAGGGGGCGTTCCTACACTGAACAACAACAAGAAGGGAAACGAAAGTTAGCGGGG
The DNA here is from genome assembly GCF_052425735.1 of Oculina patagonica. NCBI lineage: Eukaryota > Metazoa > Cnidaria > Anthozoa > Scleractinia > Oculinidae > Oculina > Oculina patagonica. The sequence goes on from NC_135761.1 coordinate 31,130,512, forward strand.
TTGTTTTAGTTATCGGGGTTGATTAATATTCAATTTGCCATTATGAATTTCTGGTTATAATTGGATAGTTGCCTGATTTTACAGCACTTCAGTATGCAGTACCGTACGTGCAGATTTAACTTATCTCTTTAGATAGGAGTGGGAAATGACTGTCAAATATGTGACCTGTTCGTTGCTCTGATTAAAATCGAATTCCGGTAGTGTTAGTTTTAGTGTCAAAATCCGATTTCACGACCAGAAGAGTAAATGGGATATTTGAATCACTTCAATGGGGTTTCAAGAACCGGAATTCGACTTATCGGGTAAATTTGCCCCGAAATTTGATCAAAGGAAACAAGATGGTCGGGGGGGGGGGGGGGTAGGTAGTTCGAATTAGCGGGATGTTAAATTTATCCTGGTAAAAATGACTCAAACTGAAGTGAGGTCAGATCTAAGAGAAATGGAAGGTAGTTCGAGTTAGCGGGGGTGTTTGAGTTATCCGAGTTGGAGTCACCAGGGTTCTACTGTGTTTCGTCCGGTCATTACATGCCTTCGGACATGTATTTTCTACTGGTATGCAGTCAATACAGTTCATTAACAGGTTTCTGGTTATTTATTTCGCTGTGTATGACACGCCGCTTGGGCGTGTCTCTTGGGTATCTCTGATTGGTTTGATAAGGTATTTATAGACTGTTCAGAGTTGTTCAGTCCTCTCGCTTTCGCATTCCATGCTGACATTGAAGTTGTAAACCCGCCCGCCCGCCCGCCCATTTCGTTTTTGTTATCTTGTCTAATTGATTGCTTGTCAATTTTATACATGTTTTTTTGTCCGAACAGAATGTGTTGCAGGTGTTAGTTTTTATTTCAAACGGCGGAGAGTGGGCTAAGGACTGCAGGTTCGGAAACTTTTGCAGACTGCAGTAAAACTAAAGTAGTTGAACTTCCCATTAATTACTGGAGCAGCGCCGCTTCCACTAAGCCCGCCGGCATCAGGAGCACGCAATGATGGGGCATCGAAATGATATTGGTAATGTCGATCTGTTTGACGAATTGAATGAGGTAACACAAAAATCAGATTTGAGCGTGAAGTTTCTACTAGACCAGGTGTGTTGCAAGTTATTAAAGGGCAGTCTGGGAAGAAATATTCATTTCTGTTATTTTTAGGCGTCTCAGAGATTATTGTATCATTTGTTTTAGATGGTTTTCGTCTTCCTTTCAAGAAGATTCCCTCTGAAATTTTTCAAAAGCTATGTGTCATCTTTGCATCATTCTGTATTTGTAGATAAGCTATTTAGTGCCTTTACATTTTACCGGGTTGGCAGAAGTTCAGGCTCCTTCTTATATGGTTTACCCTTTAGTGTTTCGAATTAACCCTATGGAAGAAGAGATAAACATTTTTATGAACAAGGATTTAGTGCGTAAACGGGAATATCACTTTGCCCTATTCTAAAAGGGAGTATTTATGGTTTTGTTTGGTCCAAGTGGCTATTACCTATCACCTATATAGCTATTCACACCCTGATCATCGCACATTTATATTGTTAGGTTTTCGCTTGCTTTTCGTTAGGTGACGCTTAGTTTAGGTGTTTTTCTGTTTACTGTATTTCCTTTTGGGTTGGATCTTTATTCCATGCCTCAAGTCGCTCGAACTGAATATTGAAGGATTCAAGGGGGTCAACATTGTTCTATTCCTGGACGAGGAGAAGTTGATCCATATTGATTATTACTCTTGTGCAGTCTTAGATCCAGTTTACGGAAGTTCAGATTTATTTTTTAGCTATGGCGGGAAGTTTTAGTGGACCCTTGTTAATTTTCGAATGGTATAGTATAGAACACTATCTATAGAACAATTCCTATTTCGGATAGACGGTTATTTTTACTTCGCATTTCTGTATGTCTTCATAATTGTTTCAGAAAAAAGTTTATGGGGAATTGTTTAGCCTGGCTTGGGGGAATTTGTTTACATTGGTGTAGTATTTGAGGACATTTCCCGAATTATGACTAGTTATTACAACAAGGACATTGAGGCTGCGCAGGATTTCACTAGACGTTTACTTTGGCCCAATTTATTCTCTAAGAAAACATGTTGAGTATTGAAGTGGACTGGACAGGATGAATTTGAAAAGTCATTATGGATTGGCCCGTCTTATTGTATTGTTAGCTCAGATGCTAGTGCCACAAAATGTGGTGTCCATTTAGGTAACAGTGAACAAGTGCGCCATAGTGATAACTGGGTGCATGTATACACGTTTGTGGTATGACTTGTCTGGAAAAGTTTTTGTCATTTCAGCAAGGCTCTTATGTTAAGTTGGTTTTAGATAGTTGTTCGTTTGCAGAGTATTACATTCGAGTAGCACGAAGTTGAAGTTTACATGTTATATAGCCCAAAATTTTCAGCTCCTATTGACAGCGGTGTCAAATTGTATGCTATGGTTTCCCGTACGGAGCTCGTTGTGAGGATTATAAAGTCGCATTATTTATACATAAATGGTTGACTAATTACAAGTCATCATGTTTTCAAGCATTGAATATGGGTGGGAATCCCATTAGTGGTCTACTTTGTCAGTTTGGCAACAACTAGGTATGTTTTCACTTTAGTTTTTAAAATCCATGCAGGACTTACGGAGTGGATTTATTAATTCACTAGGTATTCACTTCTCGTGTACATGCAAGGCCATTACCACATTTATCGTACTGTTCTGGACCTCGTCTCGTTTTTTCCTAAACTTTCAGAATAATTGCTCGTTTTGCAATAGATGGCAAGCTGTTTATAGTCTTTATAGCAAGAGTGTACTGGAACATCGGCGAAATACTGTTTTACTTCGAGCAGATTCTTTCATTTCAACATTGGTAGCTGCTTGTATAAAGTTTTCGCTGATTACAAGACCGCTGGGCCAGTTTCTATTTATATTTGGTTAAGATTGATTGACGTTATCAGAAAGGAGGCGCTGGCCTGACTTTGGGACGCTTGTCCATTCACTCATCAGCTAGGAGGCGCTGGCCTGTTTTTGGGACGCTTGTCCATTCACTCATCAGAAGGAGGCGCTGGCCTGTTTTTGGGACGCTTGTCCATTCACCTTTCAGAAAGGAGGCGCTGGCCTGATTTTGCAGAGCAATTTGTCTGCATTCAGCTTATGTTAGTTTATTTTAGCTTATGTGCTCGCTCGCTTCCATGTAGGTTTATATGGATACAAATGCCTGTCACTTCTCTTTTTTCTTCTTTATAGATGTTAACTATTCAAGGTTATCAGAGGAGCCCCCAGCTAGCAAGAAACCAAGCACGAAGGACGTCCTGAAGTTGTTTATGAAGGTTACTTCACAGCAAAAAGATATTCAAAAAAAAAAAAAAAAAAAAATCGTCAAGTTCTTTATAAGATGCGGTATCTTGTCCGCATACTGTCTCAGTTTCAGTTGTATCGCTTTACAAGCCGCATGCGCATCTTACGTAGTTTCAAGTCTTATGCTGCTTTTATTTTGATTCATGTCCGCATTATCATTAATCATTTGGCCGGATAGCTCAATTTGAAATAGTTTTTTAATAGCGGTTCAGCGTTTGTTAGGGTGTTTATCTCTGCTAATAAAATCAACAAGTCTGAAGGACTTGCGCTTAGCTTGCATATGTTTGTTAGGTAGCGAAAGATTCTTCGAAATGATGTATTGAATAGTTTGTTACCTTAAGCTTAGCTTTTGGCATTTTGGCTGTTCATTCTAGTTATTTGTTCCTTACGTACATGTGGAAATCTACTGATGTTTACAGTGAAGGGACTAATGTTTAAATTAAGAGGTTATGTAACTATATTATCTCGTCTCAACAACAGCTTAACATTATCGGATCAATAAGTTTTTTGTGGTTTTTCAATACCGTCTAGCAGAATGGTACCAAGCTGTTATGCGCAAGATGTAGGGAGCTATTGAAGAACTGTAAAGGATCTTGCTCTGAGTATTTTATTGTCATTGATAGCATAAGCTCGAAGAAGCTACATCCGTGGTTAGAAGTAGCGCCAATTTATCACAACGATTACTTTTATTACATTGTACATATAATTATTTTGAAATAACTGCTCACCTTATCCTAACTGATTTAATAAGTATTTTGGTACTTCTATTTTTTCTGGTAGGCGTCAACATTAGCTCTAAACGTTCCTTTTTCACTGTATGAAATGTATCAATAAATGTCAGCTTGGATTGCCTGAGCATCCAACCATCATTCCCTTGATGTGTATTTTTGCAGTATTGAAGAAGAAAATAATTTACGTTCGTTTGAGCGTAGCGAATTAGAACGTAAAAATATTTTTTACGATGTCAGGGGTGTGGAGAGATGGAAGCCCACTTTAGAAGGGGCTGGTGATAAAAATGTAATATGCTTTCTTTATCCACCGTGTAAACTTGACTTCGAAAAGCCAACCTTAGTAGAGCACTGTTGTCAATTCTTTCAACGAAACTTTTTTCAGTATAAAAACGATCTACAAAAGCATGCAAGGAAGAGCTTATTTTGAGAAGTCACCCGATCGTAATGGTTAACTGTTGAGCGGAGCACGTACTAAGAAAAAAATGCCAGCGTCATGTTAAAGTTTTAAGCTGTTTTAATAGTTTTATTTTAAAGCTCCTTTGCTTTAAAACAATTGTTTGAACCATTCCGAGTTGATCAAATTTCGTGTCAGTATAAAACTGTTATAAAAAGCTCGTCGTGCCCCGTGCTTCATCACACGAGAGTTAAACAGTCACACTGTGTACCTTTTGTTTTTGTTGCTACCCGGTAGAGTCTTCCGTTTTGATTCAGAGTAAGAATGCTCGTAACGCTACCTTTTATCTTGTTCCTTGGAACTCTGGGCATCAAGTAAGTAAAAGGCCAGGGATACAAGATCTTGATTTACAAATGTTTTCGTTTTCTTCGCCCATTGTGCTTGTATTGATAATTTAAACTCGTTTTTTTTACAGCGGCGTTGTTTGCGGACCAGTGAATGTCCTTTTCGAGAGCAATGGTCAGTCGTTAAAACTTGGCGAAATCAAACTCGGAGAACTTCAGGTATTTATATTGTTTTACCAATACTCCATTCTGTGCGTAACAATCTTCAGTTTAGTGTTGGACATACGAGAACTGAGTTGTGAATGTCGATACGTGCTCTACAGAGCGTAATGTGAATCAAAAATAAGAGTAGCCCGCGATTTACCCAAGAAAAAAACCTCAGCAACGACCAAGGGGTGGGGAGCAGTGATAGCGCGTCTCACAATTGCGGCCCGGGTTCGATTCCCAAGGGTCGTGTTTGTTATTGGTTGTTGTCCACCCCCCACAAGCAAATAAAACCTAAATTCCAATTCGAATGGGGATCCTAGGGCCGCAGGTTTGTTACGTGCAGCCCTCGTTAAACAAAATCGATTTTTAATTTTAAACTGCTCCACTTTCAAATCCTCAAAACCTCGTAACTTGCATTATAAGACAATCATATACCGGGAACTGTATGCTCCAGTACTGACTGATTTGTAGAGATAAGACCTGGTTATTTTCATCTTCTCTGGTTATTTTCATCGAAGTTTACTTTAAAAGGGGAGGGGTTTACTATTTTATTTTTTACGGGAATAATTTACTTTGAACAAGCGTGATGGCTCGAAAAGTGAGTAAGTGGCTACTTATGGGATTATTTTAGGGGTAGAAAACTAAACAAATACGACTACCGAGTTCTTAAGTGCGGCTTTATTAAAGAAGTTACGTCACCGACATCGCATCTTAAAAAAAGGGAAGTTTTGTCAAGTTTGTCAATCGTAATCCGTTTTAATCTTCTTCAGTGGAAACCATCCTTGTTTATTTTTGCGTTTTTATTACTTCTTTGTTGTTTATCTATGTTAGAGAACTATTATTTTGCTGTTTCCTTGAATTTAAAAAAATTTAGAAAAATGACTTAAAATATCGTGACACTGCCCCTTTCAGTAACGAAGAACTGAATAGAACATACTCCAGAGATTGTCTGTACACGAGGATGCAAAACTTACTGCGACTCTCGTGAATGTCTCTCAAAATAATCCCCCGCCGGAGAAAAACAACAACTTAATAACGACAACAATTAAGAAACAATAAGTCGTGTATTTGTGTTCATTTCAGGACGTTCGTGTACAAGAGTCCAGCACTATCTGCAATGCTGGAAACAAGGGTTTACTTCGCATGCGTGAACTGCATTTGGAGTTTTGTGATGGAAAATCCTGGGTACGACTGTTGGATCAAAGGGTCGCGCTAAACTCCCGCGAAAAAGCAGGTCAGCGTCCATTTTTTTCTTTGTTATGCGCGTGTCTTATTTAAAGGGTATTTTAAGGTCGCGCAGGACCCTTGAAATCATTATGTATGTATTTATTTAAAGAGTATGCACGAACTGCGACGACTGAAGCCGACAACAAACGAAATATTCATGAATTTTATTTTTTCTCAGAGTTCTTTGTACAAGTAATTACACGGTATTGTTCTCAGCCTCGCATCCCGTGCGCTGGAACATAGCGAATTATCATAATTAGATTCACAGCTTTAAAAAAAGCACACGTTGTTGTAAACATCGACTCGGAAGGTCTTCGGAAGCCTCAAAACCTGCAATTTTGTGTCCAAGTTTTCTCCGCCAATATAGAATTTCAAGAGTTGATTCGCGAGGAACATAAACTTGGTGTACTCTATTGTGTTCTGGCTAGAGCGAATTTTTAAATTTCCTTCTCAAAATGAAGATAGCATGTTTCAAAGTTTAGATTTCACATTTTTACTCTCTTAGAAGCCATTAACTTGTAGCAGTTTTTGAAATTGAAAATTTCGTTCTAGTGGGAACACAAAAGAAGTTGCGATTTATCACTAGGCTATATAATCATTTAATTTGGTGCGCTGTGCTAGTTGAAAACTTGGACACAAAATCGCATTATCTTCAGTTAAACTTTTAAGGGCTTGTAACATCACAGACAACGGTCATCTCTCAGTAAAAGGACAATCATGATGTAATTCCATCATCCCTGAGTATCCTTATTAAATTTTAGAGGAATCGATATTCAAAATGTAGTGAATTAAAGCTTTACAAGACAGCACTCAAACAAGAAATTTCGCTAATGAATATATTAATGAGCAAGGGTCCTGCGCGACCTTAACTAACGTAGATTTTAGCAATTTTTTTGTGAGTTTATGTAACAATACTTCATTTTGTGTTAACGGTATAAAGCCCCGCTTCCGAAGTATGAAGGTCATTTTTTTTTTTTCGTTCGTTTTATTTCCACGAATCCTGAATTCTGACATCTTCATTTTTTTTCTCGTCAACTCTCTGAAGGACTTGATTCATTATTTTTAAAGCATGTCAACAGAAAATATGGAGAGATTATATTATACTAATTGCTTTCTTAATTTAATTTGACTTTTGGGACCAAAATGTTGTATTCTTGTCTCAAATGTTTGTCATCTACATTTTATCTTCTTCTCAGTTATTTAGTGATCAAGTTTTAAGCAAAACTTGAGAAAAAATTTTTCCAAACCGCTTTTTATCATAGTTTTTAAATATTGTTTTTACTATGTAAGGTTTTTAAAAATGTCATCATTTTGAATGTTTTTAGAATGCCAATGTAAATTTTAAATTTTTCGTGTCAATTTATAGATTTTCATTTTAGAGGACCCTCCTGAAAACTACTTACACTAATTATTATTACTGTAACAAAGGATTAAAGGTCCTGGATATGTGTTAAATTTGATGTAACCGTTTTGTCAGGATATTCCTTGAAAAAAAGACAAAGACTTAGAACTATGCGAGAGTCATGCAAATTTTAAGAAAACTCTGAAGACAAAGCTTCTCAGCGAGTTTTTAAATTATTATTTTTTCTCATTTCTTTCATTTCTCTTTCTATTTTTTTGATTATATATATATAACTTGTGTAAATATTTTACATTTTACATTTTATTCTACTTCATGTATTGTATTGTTCACTGAAAAACCTTTTTAGGAGTGTACAATAAAGTTTTATCTTATCTTATCTAACAACGAAGTTTGAATTCTTCTTTCTAGGGGTCGATTGCATGAGTATAAAGAAACAAGGTAAATCCGAAGGTGATGGCATGTACTGGTTGGACCCGGATGGAGGAAGCCATTCGAATGCATTCCTGGCCTACTGTGACATGAAGTCTTACAATGGAGGGTGGACCATGTGTTACACTACAGATGATAAAGCGAAACCCAAGACCGAATTTGTGTACAGCGCTGACTTTCCTTATGAAAGTGACGGATATAGGACAAACTGTAACAACATTTTAGTAAGTTGATCGTTAAGTTTCCGTCATGTTACTAACAAGCCGGCAGGCTAACCAACACTGTCTTGTCCTGCCTTGCCTTGCCTGTCCCTTTCTTTATACTGTGAGAAGTTTGCGTTTCGGGCCAAGGACAGCCAAAACTAGAAAGATCGACTATTATTCACCTATATCTAAATAAGAGAGCTGTCTGTGTAGCAAGTCTCGATGTTGTTATATCACCTCACAGTAGAGTTTACAGAGTTTGCCGTAATTCCTTCTCCAAGGGTTAAAGGGACACTGTCACCAGTTTCACTTAAAAAAACATCAAGCGCTTAAAGATATATGGAAACTACGAATATTGGTCCAATTTTGTTAAAATTCACCATGCAAGTTTACTTAAGCGATAAACAAGTAAATTTTATGTGATGCTATCAGAAACTTTAGATCTCAACTTGAAAAAGTCAGGCTGGACAAGAAAGACACCTTAAAATTATTATGGCTCCCTTATTCCTACAACGACAATTTAATTTATATCTCCATCTTGATGCACTAGGTGAATTTCGTTTACGAGAAGACCTTTTTTTCCAATTCTAGTACTTTTTACCCAAAAGCTTCAAAATCCACGTGACAGTGTCCCTTTAACCACTCGAAGTTTTAACTTAACTGTTTCGTTTTTCAGTTTTCAGAGATAATGTTCGTTGATCACCAAACCGGGAAAAAAGTTTACTTCAAACGGCGCACCAAGACTCCCCGCCTAACTGCCGCTAGCAATTATGGGAATGTTGCTGGTACCTATGGATTGTGGGACGGCGTGGGTACAAACAACGCTTACTCTTACCAGCTGCTGATCTGTGACACGTCGTTCTACACCGGTTTCTTTGTGTCTGGTTACACCGGTAATTGTTACAAGCAGTGTAACTCTTGGTGCGGTGACAAAGCCTCGCCATACTTCCGCACAGCGTCCACAAGTGCAAGCTACAAGGGCGTGGCCTTCAACACCAATGGTCATCATCCGAACATCCCCGGCAATAGGCTGATCAGTGTCGGCCTGCGATAAGATGTGACTGAAATTGCATAACATTGATTTAAAGATGTTGATTGGATAATTGCTGCGTTGTCTGCAGACAATTTTTTGCACTTTTGCTTCGTTTTACTACACGTGTGACCAAAATAATAAAAAATTTTACGAAAATATGCGTTAATTTACTACTCGCAAGTGGTACTCTTTTAGTTTTAATTGCCTTATAATGGTCAGTGTAACCATCATTTTGGTAATAATTAATCTATAACGAGCTCTTTGTTATGTAGAATTGAGCATAAAAATGACACGTAATAAAATGTAAGAGTGAAAAATCTCCGATAAACTCCGTAAATCTTCGGAAACGTTCGTCTGGCCTTTGAATACACTCGGATAATCTTCGGTCTGAAAATTGCTCAAAATGCAACAAGTTGCTCGAGAAGAAAAAGTTGCTCGAAGGGAAAAAAGTTTCTCGAAATATGAAAAGTTGCCAAAGCCCTAGCACTTACCATTAGGCCACTGCGCCTCCCACGCCTTATAGCTGTCCTTATTTTCTTTTAATACCCGTGTCTACTTCAAAAAGTAAGGTATTCTCATTTATAATTATGACGCGGAATTCAGAAGTGCGTAGATTACATAACCCCGTTTGTCTACAGATAGTTGCGTTAGGTAATGCTTAATCACCACGTGCATAATCGCCGTATTTAAAGTTCCCTTTGCTTAGTTTCGGGGCTTTTCGAAAGAGATACGCAAGCCGGGAAGTCCGGGTGAATTTTTGACCCACCCACCTCCCCTTCGGCGACGTAATACACAGTTATAGTGCTTTCACAGTTATAGTGCTTTTGCCATGCTTTTGCCATGTCTTATCCACGCCGGACAATGAGCGGCATAATTAATCAGTGAGAATGGTATACTATTTTTGTACTTATTTGCAAGTAAAAAAAAAATGCTTACGACTACATAACAATAATTTCACTTAATTATCCCTGAAAAGTCCCACCTTTTTGTTCTCAAATGAACCCCCTTTGAAAGAGTTCGAAGTAAAAATAGAAATAGCAATACATCGTTCTTGCACACAAAATCGAATCGAACGCGCTATGCTAACTTTGCAAACTTATGGTTCTATTTACCCTCAAAAAATTCTGGACGACTTTTATTTCGGACTAGAAAAGTGTCGGAAAATAAAATCGTCCGAAACTTTCAAGAGTCCGAATTATCCACAGTACAGTTATTAAGTACAATGACAAAACCGATGTGACAAGGAAGCTGTAACTAAGGGCCTATTTACAAGGACTATTTCAGCAGGACCCTGTTGATAACAGTACGCATGTACTGAAGGGCTATCCTGGATAAAAATTCCATTATTATTATTATTATTATTATTATTATTATTAGAAGGGATGTAACATAGCCCGCCTTAACATTTAGAATTCACAACCCTTCTACCCGAGTTGAGACGGTGTCACTGAAGCGTGTCACAGTCTGGGACAACCATGTTGCTCTAAGTGATTGAAGAAGAATACATTTTACTGAATAAAATGAAAAATTGTCTCGCCCAGGGTAGCTCGTTTAGCCGGGGCACCCGCCTTTTATGTAAAATAAGAACCAGAAAATAGAACCAGATGATTGTTCTGTAGATCTGTTTTATTTTCGCGTCGGTATATCTTTAATTATCCCAAAACAGAACTGAAAATAGATTTTCAACCAAACTTTGCCTACTTGTTGATTACCTTATTACTTATTAAGCGGACTTAAATTTTGACATAAAAGGGGGGTCCCATTTTCGTTTAAGAGCGGAAACACCTCGTATATTGTAAATGATCTAATAAACGCGCACTGTCAAATAAACGCCTCGTATCTAATAAACGCCTCCCCTGAAAACACCTCGTATATTATAAATGATCTTATAAACGCCCACGCTCAAATAAACGGCTCGTATCTAATAAACGCCTCCCCTGAAGTGTAAACTTTGTATTAGACGCCCCTCTCTAATAAACGCCCCGTGTCTAATAGATGCCTCTCTCCAAGTATCACCTAAAAAACAAGGAAATGCTCCATAGGGTAAAATCACGCAATATAGTTAGTTTCTTGCTTGACTCAGACATCAAAGAGGCCAACAACGCCAACATAGTTGACCCCGATGACGATGAAAAACATCAATATCGAACTGGGAACGACATCTGTAAGCTTTGCACTAGTGCAGATTAGATTAGTCTGCAACTCATCTACTGTGTCTTTTATCATACTCCGCGAGCAAATTACGCATCCTATTTGTTTTGTTGACGTTGTTACAGTTAAAGTAAAATAAACGCCTCTCTCTAATAAACGCCTCATATCTATTAAACGCCTCCCCTAGGACCCCTAAAATTATATAGACGCCGCGGGCGTTTACCTTAAGGTAACTTTAATACTCGTTAAATTTAAGTACCCCCCTCTCATCCTAAAGAAAAACAAAATTTAACATGGATTCTTTTAAAAATGGATGCCGCCAACTTTGTTCTTTCTGGCCATGCAAATGTTCTGCCAATTTCAAGTGACTCTGTTCTTTTTACTGAACATTTATTTCCATCTTTAGCTATATGTTTATTAAAAACTGGTTAACACGATATCACTGTTTTAGGAAAGTCGCTTAATTAAATAGTCGCTAAATCTTGCTCAGGAAAAATCCTAAAATAAGTAGCCGCAAAAAATAGTAACCTTAAGGTGTTAGATCATTTACGGTATACCACAATTCCCTTGCGAGAACTGGCAAAGTACACATTTTCACAGAAGTACATAACAGATTACCGGTATGTACTTCTGATTTCCAGTGATAATTTATTTTCCAACATAGGAATTGATCTGTTTCCGTTTTACAGAGCAAACTTGATCGCTACACCCATTATACTCGTTTACGAGAAAGAGACGATTTATTTTTCGCGCCGACTAAGCCGCATAGAAAAAAGCGGCCAAAAGTTCTTGTTTTTTACATATGTTTTTGAGCGCGCAATAATTACATTTACTTGAGCTCTGTGCTCAATAAATGGTCAATAGATTTGTTCGAAATTTGTCCGAAATGAGATAAAAATAATTTTTCCTGCCACGTAGCCTGCGTAGCTGGCGGTATTGTTGGGTTTTAAAGCGCCCACCAGCAAGCGGCGAAGCCGCGACAACGAGCGGCGCAGCCGCGAGTGGCTTGGGGAGGAGGAATTGAAATACCGCCTACCCGGATGGGCTACTTTTTTGGCTTCCGCCCCCTTATTTGCATTTTGACAAACTGTTGACAGGTTCTGTGGCTTAGAATTATCCAGACGATCTATTTTGACAGTCACGTCCACGATAAACTCCGTTTCATAACGGCAGTCGACGAAACTCTACAAGTCAGACACTTTATTCGGCAAAAATCTAGCGAGGAAAAAAGTTCATCTTTCGAAACAAACCAGGCTTCGACAAGAGCGCTCGATTGACAAAATAGCTTTACAAAGTAATGTCACCTGGTAATGTCACGCAACAAGTCCAGCTGAAATGAACCGCTTCCAACTGGTCACATTAAGGAAAGATTTAACAGTTTATCTTGTTGAATACTGCTTTCTAAATATCTAACCGAGCAAAGGTATGTTATAGTTTTTCTTAACAATACAATACGACCAAAGCGTTATGTCGTTATGTTTATACTTTACTCTGAGTCGCACCAGGAGTTGTACCAAATTGAATAAACTGCAATGCGGTAATTAGCAAAATGGGCATCGCATCTTTTCCACGAAACAAATCGTGGCAATCGTTTGCGGCCGCTTCATGCTCTTGCTTCAAACAATTTCTTCATCTTCGCGTAAAATATTCAAACTCGATAAGGCCAACGATAACGCTTAATGTGCCATGTTTGATCACAGGCGGCCCAGGCTCTCTCGGTAATTATTTGTTAATTATTTGCAACGGTCGTTGTCGGTTCGACTCAAGCGATCGAAAAAATATGCTCCATAAATGGACGAATTTGAGATCTTTCGCTCCTAAATTACAATAAACTGTAAGCCATATAAATAAAGATCACTTACCTATTGTTGTTTGTCTGTTTTTGTGTGATTTTGAGGGGTTTTGGGACGTTTATTCCTCACTTGCCGCTGACGCCCCCTACTAATTAGTAGGGGGCGTCAGCGGCAAGTGAGGAATAAACGTCCCAAAACCCCTCAAAATCACACAAAAACAGACAAACAACAATAGGTAAGTGATCTTTATTTATATGGCTTACAGTTTATTGTAATTTAGGAGCGAAAGATCTCAAATTCGTCCATTTATGGAGCATATTTTTCGATCGCTTGAGTCGAACCGACAACGACCGTTGCAAATAATTAACAAATAATTACCGAGAGAGCCTGGGCCGCCTGTGGTTTGATTCGCTTGATTTGCTTTGTACGCGGCAAAGAACTGCTGGCCTTTGGAGCGCTCCCTTGGGAGATTACCGAGACATTTGATTGACGTGCTTAGCATTCCCATCCAATCAGAATGCTCCGTACGCCAGCGTACGGGCTTCTCAGAAAAGTAGCCCATCCGGGCAGGCGGTATTTCAGCTTCTCCTCCCCAAGCCTCTCGCGGCTGCGCCGCTCGTTGTCGCGGCTTCGCCGCTTGCTGGTGGACGCTTTAAAACCCAACAATACCGCCAGCTACGCAGGCTACCTGCCACGATGAGGAGTTTCTCCTCTGCCCAACCTCGTTCCCAAGAGGGTTAAGCCTGGGATCGAGGCTGTCAGATGAACGGGCTGACGTCAGCGCTAGGCTGACGTTTCTTTCCGTCACGTACTTCGTTCAGAGCTGTTTTCAAGCGTTTTTGCTGTGTTTTACCTTGTATTTTTATTTTACCGGCAAGAAAGTCCTGAAGTCAGTTTAATTGTGCTTGTATTGTACGATGTGAAGAGGACTTTGGCCTCTGTTTTGTCTGCAGACTGACACGGTACAGGCTGTGCAGGAATGTGTGATGCAAAATTACGTCGGACATCGTGCGAAGAGCTAACTCAGGTGAGCGCTTAATTATATTTGTTCGTTCAAAGCTTATTTTTCAAGTTTTAAGCTTTAAAAAATATTTTTGAGTAAGAAAAAGTAGTGAATTGCAAGGCGAAGTTGCTGTTAGTAAACATGAGTATAAAGTGAACAGTCTGACTGAGCCGGTTATGGGTTCAATATTTGCATACTGTGTGTGTACACATTTGCTGACTACGTACAGGCGCCAATAAAACTCTTTAGCTACGTATGTAAATTGTCCATTTCAGTACATGTAGTGTTCTCAAGAGAATTGACCCTTATCATAAACATTTACAGGCAAATTAGTATAGTCTGAAATGAGACCACAAACAAACGAGCTAAAGCAGGGTGTATCCAATTGATCGAAATTGATTATCGGAAAGCTAATTAATTAATTAATTAATTATTAACAATTAGACTACGAGCCCAAGTTTTCTATGAGCAAATAGTCAACGAGGCGCAGCCGAGTTGACTATCGCTCATAGAAAACGAGGGCGAGTAGTCTAATTGTTTTAGTAGAAACTCTAAAGGATTGCAGTCCAAAACCTACAACATTGTGCACTTTGAAGACAAAAATCAAGAAAATTTACCGCTTAAAGAGCTACGCGCGCGCGCGACTGTTTTCTATCGGCGAATAGAAATCAGTGGGAGAACCAATCAGATTCGCGGATTTCCATTAGAACACAGCTGAGTTTCTACTAATTGTTGATAGTTAACAACTATTCACCAAAGTGGAGGTGGCTAGTGGTGGAAATTTACTGAGCCGCGAACTCATGCGTGCGAGTTGCACGGTGGTGAATAGTTAACAATTATCCTGCAAAATCGTGCAGAATATCGCTTGATACTTAGCCGACGAGGCCATTGGCCGAGTGGGCTAAAATCAGACGACATTCCGCAAGATTGAGCAGGATAAGTGTTTTATTATTCAACAAATAAAGTTGTCAACGAAACACATTTTTCAGATAGAAAAACTGTATTTATGCAGCGCTTTACAAGATTTTAGACGAATCTTCGCAACCTACGTATATCGCAGGATAACTGTTATGTATGGATGATTGATAACATCAACATTTGACCATATCTGGGCAGCATGTATGTGTTGAATAATAACAAAGGATATTCGGAGTTTGAGTAGCCAATCAGCACACGCCAAAAACGCTATCCACTGTTTGAGTATATACTAATACTTGATATTTGTTGATTAATTAGTTGATATAATCAATGAAAATGGATAATCACAAAGTAGAGCTATATACCGGTATATACATTTATCTCATCTCTTGAACTAAAAGTGGTGAAAAAGGGAATGTCAAAACTTACCTTCAGCTCTCCTTTGAATCGACTTTGAAGACGAGAAGCTGTGGACGAACAAGTGCAATCTACCCCAAGCTACTTCTAATGCTATTTTTCTAATTTTGTTTTTCTTCAAGATCAGTGAATAACCACTACAGAGTAACAATATTTATGAAATCAGAACGAGTCTCATCAGCTGGACATCGAAGTTGTACATTGGTTATCGGCAAGTGAGGTATGACACAAGAAAAACGCATTTGGTTCATAAATTGAAGAAATGTCTTAATCCTTAAGTTAGTGCTTACATTCAATGTGACAGAAAGCTGCGGAAATCATAACTATGCAAAAATTGACAACATATTTGTTTTGCGGGAGGCACATGACGCATTGTAACACCGAGTGCTTATCTATATTTGGCACAATCTTTGCCCATATTTTGATATTTGCCAATAAAATCGATGAAATCAACAGCCAATTACAAAAATCAATCACAATTGATTATAACTAGTATAATTAATATCGATTACGATCTATCTTTTTCAAGTATCGAAAATATTGATTAGATACACCCTGGCTAAAGAGGTCTGATATTTGTACTTTTTGGGTTAGGATTTGTAGCAGCAGTTGCGACGAGGGAAATAAACTTCAATAAAACACAACTTTTTAATTCATCTGACATACAACACTGTATACAACACTCTCCCTTTGACAAAACTGGGTGAACCTTTTTTTTGTGTTTGACATCTGTCACTCTGTCACTCACAGAATGCAGGCTTCTCCTTTACATTTTAAGACACCACATGCATTGAACATTTCAGATGTTAACTTCTTCAAAGAAGTTGTTTTGGTCACCTGAAATGGTTCCCATGGTACAAACTTAAAAATGATTGCACGAGTTTGGACATTTTCAATGTATTCACTTTTGTTATGCACTTAATTGTGAGTGACAGCATTCTGTCAATCTGTCAACAAAGAATAATTAATTTAGATGCATCTCCCTTCTGGTACATCCTTGTTATTTCCTTGCATTCTTCTGTGGAAACTTTTTTTTATGCAACCTGAAGACACAAATGTTGTGTTTGAAATAAAAGATAACTATCACAAACAAGCAAACTCAGAGATAGGGTTAAAAATTATTTATTGTAAAGCTACCCAAAAAACTGACGCACATGAAACACCTGGGAGAGGCGGGTGGGATGTTCTCACTTACAAGGAGTCACAAGAACGAACCACTTGATACATAGGCGTTCATCTTAAAGAGCTTATCTTAACACACATATTACTGAGCTGTATCTATTATGGAAATTCTGATCATATATTAATGATGTTTCACCTTGTGATCTATAAACTCAACTAGTCTATCAATGCCTGGTAAACATAATTTAAATGGCTTTGTTAAATACATATATGCCTCGGGTGATTCCGTTATTAAAAGATTACCCAGCAGGAAAGCTAAGGTCACTTGAATCAAATTTTGGCACACTCTTCTCTCCGCCTCTGTAATGGAAAAGTAACACAATCTGCACTGAAAGGATTGTTTTGAAAAGGTCTTATAACTGCTTGTTCTTTGAGTTTTTGTGCGATGTAATCATGAAGTAGGGCAGGATTCTGACATGCAGAAGGATAGGATGATTGTTGAGTGTAGAGCGCTAAATTTGATCTGAGGAGTATTTGATCAGCCAACCATACTGCAAAAAATTAGTAACACACAATAGTCTTGGAGAAAATGGTTCCAATTTTATAGATTAAATGCTGTTGTCTCCAAAAAAAAATGTACTGGGGAACAGCTCTCATGGAGGCTGCAAGAGTGATACGGAATGTTTGTCATTCTGTTATTGGTTACTTGTCATGCTTGGTATAGGAAATTTGCATTTAGGGCAATGTAACATGGGGTGGTCTGTTGCATCATACAGTCACATGACATTAGTAGTTAGTGGAATTCGATGTACTAGTTGAAATGCAATAATTACATTTAAATGTATAGTTCCGATCGCAGCAATACTTTTTTTTTCTCACGATTTAATAGTTGAGATTAGGTCTGTGGAGTCCCTTAGTTCTGTGACTAAGTGGCAGTCCTGCATGGTTGTGTGAGGAGATCCTGGACTGGGTCGTGAAAAATGTCCCAAGAATGGCTTCATAGTCTGACTACAAAGGTCTCCCTTGATCGATTGCCGTGGCACTTGACCAGCTATACGTAGAGGTGCACGCTATAATTGTCAGTACTGGTTTGCTGGCTTTAGTTTGCTGCTTCAGGAATTCTAGGAAACAATTCATAAACCTGGGAAGATCTAAAGATTATCATACCATATGAAAAGACAAAGTTGTTGGGCAACGTAGACCCAGCCTTTTTCTTATCCCAGAGCTGCTTTAATGTGGGAATCACTGAGGAGTGTGTTGGCTGGGGTGATGATGATGTTATGGGTGCTTATATAGCGCATTAACAAAGCTCATGATCAATGCGTTTTACAATTCAATGATTCAATTTGATGATGCAGGTGGTGGCTGGGGTGGTTGTTTGGATGTTTGCTGCTTTCCCTCTGGATTTGGTGGGAAGTCTTTTTGGCTTTTTTGAGCGGGTGCTGGCTTCAAGGCTTGACCATGCTACTGAAAGGAAACATAAAATGTAAATGTTACACACAAGCTTCCCTAAAGGTCAGCAAAATTTCAACTCAACTTCAACTGGCTTTATAACTTATGCAGTGATACAAAGAGATAAAGATTTTTCAATGGGCAGATAAAAATAATAATAATTCAATAACTTTAAAAGATTAAAAAACCAACAATTCACCATATGCTCATATGCTAAAATATGCTAGAATAAACATAACTATAAAATGTGACAAAAGAGGCCAAAAGAAGACAGATGAAAAGAATAGAAAAACGATTACGAAAATGCCAGTTTTAAATAAAAGATCATGAGCAGACATTTAAAATGGTCAGCTGTGGAAGCCAAAGAAGGAAGTTTATTAATTATAATAAACTTAGCTTCTCATCCCAATGATTAAAAATCTCGATTATTTGGTAAGTGCAGAATGCAATATGGAACAATTGAAAGTATGATGTTTTATATATGTTCGTGTTTATTTGCTTTATTTTACTTTCAGAAAAACTGTTCACAGGCTACTTGTATTCTTTCCCAGGTGTTCCTTACGCTAATCTTTGCAAACGTAACACGACACTTGTTCGTTTGTAACAAAATACTTTTGTCTTCCTTGAAAATGCGATAACATGAAACTTTTGTTTTTTGTTTGTTTTACGGCGGCATCGATGACATTTGTTTAATTTAATTAAGTTACGGTTTAGACTGCACGAAAGACGATTCTCAAAAACTAAAGAAACAAATCTAATCAAAAAACATATTTTTCGACAGGTTTTTTAAAACGCAGTACAGCTAGGATATTTGTTTCCTGGTTATCAGGTGTTCACGCCGAAAATCCCGGTGCAAGTTTTTGCATACCTAATTACGAAAGCGCTGTGAAAGTCTCAAAATCTAATTTAATTGATTTGCGGTTTTTACTTGGCGCCAAGAAGTCTGCAGGAAGCCTACCGCAAACACGCAATACAAGCGATGTTCATGATAGTTCCAGAAAACAACGTACACTAATCTGCGCATGCGTTTGGTGTAAATTACGTTGATTAGTACCACAAGGAGAGCAAAGGGTTTTCTGAAACAAATATATACGTTTGAGATCTTCATATGAAAGTAACGTAGATGTGCTCCAGGTTTTACCTAGAGGTACGGTCAGGTGCTCCCCACCCCCACCCC
Source organism: Oculina patagonica (assembly GCF_052425735.1). Lineage (NCBI taxonomy): Eukaryota > Metazoa > Cnidaria > Anthozoa > Scleractinia > Oculinidae > Oculina > Oculina patagonica. Next base: position 31,149,793 of record NC_135761.1, read on the forward strand.
CTCCACAAGGAATAATTAATTAATTGATATTAATTATTTAATTGGTGATTAAAAGTTTACACTGTAGCGCTTTAGGGGTTTAGCGGACGACAGCCCCACCAAACCATCACAATAGTGCATTCTGCACTAAAAATGGGCTTGAATTGACTGCATATGACTAATACTTAAGCTTTATCTCGTCAATATTTATTTATTTAAAATGAATCTTTTGTGCCCTTCAGGAATGGCAGATAGATCATTTTCGAAAGATACTTCACGCTTGCAGTTGATGTGAAGCCAATGCTTCTCAATTCACCGACATAACTTAACATATCCTCGTCCACTTCCCTTAGGAAGTCCTCTATGCTTTTTTCGAATCTCCATATTCCTCAGACTTTCTTGACTTTAGTGGGTAACTTCGGCCACAGTTTTACTGAGTGAACCACGAGGACCACAACAACACTAACTCTGCCAAGCAAACTTTACATTTGGGCAGGGAAACTTCTAAGTTTGATAAATGGAACATAGACGTTTGACTCAAGTAAGCTTCACATTTGGGTGGGGAAACTTCAAAGTTTGACACCTGAATGCAGAGGTTTAAAGTCACGTGAAAACATGTTTAATAAAGTCTATAAGTCCTTAGCTTTTACGTACACAATGTGAGTGATCAACCTGATGGATGAAGTTTAGGTGATAAGGTGTTAGTTAAAACCAATTGTTGAGCAATCGGCACAAGTTGCCTGATCGTAAGATTATGGGTTGGTTTGAGCTGATCATATGCAAATTTCCTTCAAGGTTGTAACTAAATGCTTTATTGATTTTGTGATTGATGCTTATCACCTCGAAGTGTGCGACTTCTCCTATGTACTTGAAACAATGCTGCCGATTATTCCCGACCAATCAGAATTGCTAAATTACTTTTGCCCTTATTAGGAATTCAAACTTGGCGATCTTTGCGCACGGTCCTCACGTCGGTCCTCGCACGATCCTGTCAAAATTACTGTATTTCGGTCATATCAAGACAAATCTTTCTCCGACACGGCACAGTGTTCACCATCTGTGAAAATACCACGTGTTTATTTTGAGACGATCATTTGAGTTGACAAACGACTTAACACGCTGAATCCAATCGCACTCTAGTTTTAATTTCAGCGAAGCGTGCAGTTAATCGTCTTTATCGTTTGTTGAGCTGACTGTTGCCGTGGAAGTAGCTCGTTGCTTTAAGAATGTTTTTGGGCCATCTAGAAGGTCATCTGCAGGTTTTTCTGTGGGTTTTAGAGGAAATGGCGTTTCAGGAACAGGTTTTGGAGCGATTGGTGTGAATTGAGTCCAAAGATATAAATTTTGTCGAGCAACAGAAGGACTCGAGTTCTCCAAGGCCGCCGGTTGAATTTCACTGAACTTCAAACTGGATTCTTGCTTAGCCCTCTTCTGCGGTAGGATATTTCCTGCATCGTCAAATCGTACCTCGACAAATTGGAGTTTTCTCTTCGCATTTGGCATTGCGATGGGTTAATTACATTGTTGCAATTTGTTGCAAGTTTTCCCAAAATCCTCGCATGATGATCGCGCGTATCTTAAAGTTCACCCGAGGGAGTAAACCATATTAGGAAGTTAATTTTGATTGGTCGGGAATAATCGGGAATAATTTGCGTGGACAAGAATGTCCTTGAGGGATCTTTCCTTCTAATGCTGGTTGCATTTACGGGTAGATGCAATCAACGGTAAATCCCAAGTTCAAAAGGAAATGTTTGTAGATGATGTGAATAACCTTGTAAAGAGTACAAGCAAAGTTTCCTTTGCAATTGATGTACCCTTTCTTCCTTGAGCCCAATTTTCTCTGTGATTGTTGATGAAATAATGGATCTGGAAACTACAGATCTTTAAGGCAGTACTGGGCAAAAGAGCTCATAGGAGTGCACAATTTTGCATTTGGCCAGTCCAAAGTAAGGTGAAATGTCAGTGGTGTCTGGCTGATCAATGAATTCTGGATGCCCCTCTGGGTATTTGGCATCATTGTTAATGAATGGATAAAGTTCATCAATTTAACTTTCTATGGCATTTGGTCTTTGAACATTGTCTTATAGGTCATGTTTGATGTCATGATGAGATTTGTTTTTCTTAGCCATAAATTGTAATAAATATAATAAATAAATGATCTGATTTCATGTTCCGTTTTTCTGCCATTATATTCTTTACATTGTTTTGTTCTTTAGCCAGTGCTTTTTGTGTGGGTCCTGACTTGCTACTACATTAAGCCCTTGTATCTTGTTGCTCCTTTGGTTGGCTCCTCTTTTGAGCTATTTGTATGTCTTCTTTTTTTTGCGTTTCCATCTGATTTCTGGGTGAGGAGTTTATACTGTGTCTCACAATCTTCATTTAAACCATAACAAATCTGTTTTGGAGGATAGAGTTTTGAATTTTTGCCCATTCCCCAATAGACGTGGACATCATCCAAAAAGTGATCCAGTGGAAGTATAGCACTTTCATAGTAATAATAGGGGGATCAAGCAAACTATCGTACAAAAGTGCGATTCGCTTGATCCCAAGCACCCCAAGCAAAGTGAACAAAATGGAGATCTTTCATCTTGATTGTTCTGTTTATGATACTCTTGTGCTGGTGTGAGACATAGCTAAAAGCAAAGAGGCTCATTAAAACCATTTATAAAAAAAATTAACATAAAAATATTATTTGCATAAGAAAAAGTTCCACAAGTGGACTAGATGTAATCAGAAGGGCTTAAAATTTATTTTGAAGAAATTACACTTAGAGAAGATAAAATTGTTGACTTTGCATAAAACTGGTCTTGTTAGTTTCAACTTTAAGAGCTTTGAAAAATGTAAACAAATACAATAAAGTCCAATCATGAATGAGTACATTATTTCTTCAGGAGATAAAAACTTCAGTAAAAACATTTACCGTAAAAACCCGCAGATAAGCCGCACCTTTTTGCCAAAAATTTTCGCTCGAAAGCGGGGACCGTGCGGCTTATCTGTGGGAACATTTAGAAAAGGTGCCGTAAATTTTCGTGAACTAATGCTAATTTATGGAAAATTATGTAAATTAATATAACATAAAACTACAAGAGAGTACCGGTCATTGCTTTTGCAAGTTTGACAGCTCCTATACTGTTTGCTGTGTCGACCATGGCCTATAACTTTAACAGTTATATTGATACTTTACAAGCGAGAAAATACCACGAGTATTTACGAGTAAGATGGCCAATATTTGAATTGTTTCTTTCTCATTTTGCACAAACTGATTACGAAACTCTCTTCATGCAATGAGTTTATCTCCAATAAATGGCTCCCAAATCTCTTTAATTTGTCGATATGATAGCCATGAAACCGGAACGCCTCCATCGCCATCTTGTTTTGCTTTACCTTCTCGCCCTTGTCTGATATTTCGCATCTGATCAAATGCCTGGTTACTAAGCTACGAACGTTTGGCAAACGCAAGTTCTTGTTGTTGTGACACAAAAATCTATGGAAAAACTGCGTTGAATGAAGAAATACCTGTCAACAAATGCCAGAAAAAGATCACCCATAATATATCAAAGTTGGTTTTCATTATATTAAAGAGCTCAAATTGTGGGTTAGACTGAAGTATTTTCTGTTTCAATGTTCATTGAGTTTACGTTTGATGAAGAAAACTTCCTAAAGACTTTGGATTTTCTTTAATTTACTTTCAAAAAACTTTGTTTCCAACATTGAGTTGTTAAACTCAGAGTGCGGCTTATCCGCAGGTGTTTACGGTACTGCCTTAATTTCCCAAAGGCTAACTCTTGGTGTTGATGCCATTTATCTTTTAACCATATAAACTAATGTTTTGTTGACTGTCCTGAGGCTAAGGATTAAAATCATCAATAGATGAGTCCATTTGTACTCCTAGCTTGCCATTGCTTACACTTGCTACCACAAACATTTTGTAATCTGCACTTGCTTGCTGGAATAAATCTTGTCAATTCTGTTGATCACACATAAACATGTCATCTCACATGACAATGCTTATCCATTTCGGCTAAAGAATCCTTTTTAGATGATCCCTTTGTGTGCTTCTTTTATGTGCTGCTTTTTAAACGTGGCCTCCTACGCTGATGCTTTTTGAGGCTTTCAACATTCTTTTTGCCATTGGTTTTGTCGACATGGAGCTGGCTCTTTATTGTGCTTTCCCCAGTCACTGATTGCCAAAAAGAGGATGTATAATTATTGACTTGGGAGCTTTTGTAAGGGTGGATTTAGCAGCTTGAAAACATGTTTTTTTGTGTGTGTGCCAAGAGTTTTCTTCTGGTTAAATGTGACTCGTTTACCTTCCAGCCTCAGAAAGAAAAGGCAGGCTTCGTCTGAAATGCGTATTAGACCTCTCTCCCTGAACTGCCTTTCCTCTGTAATCTCAAGGATTTTCAACAGCTCCTTGCACTCTATTTGCTGAGAGTATGGGATGATGATATTTTCCTCTAGAATTTCACATTTGCGATGCCCATGGCCTAAAGGTACCTTGTACCTTGCTAAGCTTGCATTGCCTTCCATATATTGCTGAACAGTGGGCTCCCCACCAGCAAATCCTTTTCATTGTAAACTAAAACAGTTCCTTATATCATCCTGATTTGTTATTTGAGGGACCATGGCAACATCAGGGTGATTTATTTGAATGAAAGATGGTAATGGTATACTTTTTTTAAACATGGTAAATTCCATTCACATACAGAATAAAAACAAAGAATAAAGACACTAATTACACTAGCTAAGAGAGGGTAACTACTAGTAAAAACAAACAAACAAAAACCTGCTTTCAAGGATGCCATGTATTGAAAATTCAAATTCAAAATGATCCTTAGGTATGAAACAAGTCCTATGATAATGGAACGGATCAGGTTATGATATTTTGTGGCTTTAATAAGTCCAGCCACAGCTAAAGGGAAATGGGGACAAGGGGTGTGACTGACCATAGCATCATTCTAATTAAATGTCCATAATAACAAAAAATTGCCACCCAAATAGACTAGTTGGTTTGGGTTCTCCAAGATCTGGACTTGACCCACACTCCAATTTCTGCATGTGCTCAAACCTCTTATAAGATGTTACCTTTGCAAGCTACAAATAGCATCTGACGTAACTGTGCACACAGGAGCATTCCCTGCATGATTGCGGTCTATGGGAGAGCTATAAATTAAATAAACATTTGTTGATGTGGCTTCCTTTTTAAAATTTAAAATTAAAGTATGAGTAATAGTAATAACATACAGCCTATAACATTTCAATATTGCAGCTTTTGCTGTGAAAACTGCAACTGAAAAAAAGCCACTTATAAACTGTTGTCTACAGGAAAGTTCTCCTGGCCCTAGTTCACAGCAAAAGAGAGGACTATATCTTTGAAATATTTTTCATTTCCTTCAACTTGTACAATCTTTATAGTTTGACAATCTCTTCTGTTATGTCTGTTATATCTTACTGTGCTGATTTTTTAGCTCTTAGATTTCAATCAATTTTGTTTATTTTTTAATATATTGTATGCCCTGCCGGATTCCCACTTTTGGCAGTCGGTATTAAAGCTAATGTTTGTTTTTTGCTTTGTTTTGTTTCCATCAAATTTGAGAAGTTTTGGTATCAATTTATTCATGCCATTGATTTTTCTCAACATTATTCAAACTTACAATACAAATCACTTGCAAAGGGATTTGGAGTTGCACTGCTAGCAAAAACCCTGCCATGCAATACGTTTTAAGGTAATTGTAATGAGCATTGTGGAATACTGTGTTTTGAGACTTGCCATATCATGCAAAGTTTAACGTTGTATACACCAAATATAACAGTTATTTTAACCCTCCAGACGCAGGCTCTCCTTACAGTCTGAATCACGTTTGTCATTGGTAGGGGAATTGAGGATGTCCTCCTTGCTGCCTCTTTCAAGTTCAAGGAATGCTAATTGTACAGACATTGTGTGACTTTTAATCTTTTTTATTTATGTAGTTTTAATATGCAGTTTTAAGATCTTTTTGATATTGTATTTGTAATATGTCGTTTTTCAGTCTAGATACCATTTAAAATCTTGAGTTGTGTTTTCAAAAGTATGTGTGGAGTCAAAGCTAGTGCAAAATTGTTTAGTGCATATGATGGTGTCTGGATTTCATCAGTGTTGTTGAAGTTTGATTTAGTTTGGTTTTCTTTGAGTGCTTTAAGTGCAGGCTTAGTTAGATAAGGTAAATGTCTCTTAGAGGTTTAAACAGTCTTGCTTTTGAGGTCATAGGTTTCTTTCCTGATAACAGAGCCGAGTGCATTATTGACTTCAGAGTGAATTTGTTGGTCAACAAAGCAATTTTAATGGATAAAGAAGTTGGTATAAAGTTGGTTCCTTTGCTCGGCAATTCAATGAGATTGGATTAAGTTGGTGGACTTTGCATGACAAGGCTTTACATGCCCAATCTTCCATCTTTCAGTTTCTTTATGAGTATAATTGAGATGCTGGATTGAAGTAGATATGAGTGTTGTGTTATGAAATTGAAGAAGAGACAGTTATTTGCATTGAGGTAGTTTAGACATTATGCAGGATGGTGCTATTGTGTGGTGACCCATGATTTCCTGTGCAAAACTCAAAATAACCAATATCTAAGCTGTACCACACTTTAAAAAACCTTTTGAAAGAGATATTTTTTATTTGGTTTGTACTTTACTTTTTGAGAAACGTCTTTCAAGCAGTTAAAACTACAACTTAATCAAATTAAAGTAAAATAATTGGATTAATAATTGAGAACAAAACAACTTCCATCAATATCTTGTTAAAAAAACAACAACAAAAAAGTACGAATATTTGCAAGAAAAACAAAAAGTATTGTGTTACAGATGCAAAGATAAGTGTAAGGAACACCAGAGAAGAAACACAAGTGGTGTTTCATTGTCAAGTTTAAAGTAAAATAAATCAAATAAACGTGAAAAATTAAACATTATACTTTCAATTGATCGACTCCATTGCATTGTGCACTGTCCTTTGAGTCTCTGAGTACTTGATTTGCTACCACTCGCTATACCACTGCAGTTTATATATAAAAATATCTATACTAGATTAACCATGACCAGCATGGTAAAGACCTCTTTCTTTTGACTGGGATTGAAGTGTGAATGAATAATGTCCTTCACGAATATCAATAGGTCCAGGAAAATCAAAATATGCTTAATGAACGCTAGAAGGTCCTTGTTGAATGCCAAAAGGTTCTTGATAGGACCCACAAGGCAGTGGTTGGAACTGATAGGCCCCAGAATGCTCTTGATGTAAACCAAGAGGCCCTGCTTGCAAATAAGAAGGCCGTTGTTGTGTAGCCCTTTGTTGAACACCAGAAAGGCGAAAACTAGGTGCTGAATGAAAATCAGCAGGCGCTTGATGTGCAGAAGGCCCTTGAAAATCGGTAGCCCCTTGCTGAATGCCAGAAGGCCTTTGATGAAAACAAGGTGCTTGATAAAAACCAGCAGGCACTTGATTAGACCTAAAAGGCCCTTGTTTTTCTTACCTTCATTTTACCTAAGAGCCTATAAATATGGTGTGTATATCCGACTAGGGAGGGAGAAGATAACAAGATTAATTTTAATTTATATATTTTATTTTTAAAAGGGTTTCCATCAAATCCCACTTTTTATGGGTTGTGTGATCTGGTCTTTGTTCAACAACATAAATCGATTTGAGAAGAAGAATACCTTCTATTTTAGGAGGTCTTGTTTTATTTTTACAAATCCAAATAAAGTGTCTGGCCAGTAAAAAGCAGAAATTAATTTGATGATGGTTTTTTGAGCAGTCCAGTATCAATCCTAAGGCAGCAGAAATGCTGACCGTGTAATGATCTGGAAATATTTTAGATGACTTCAGCAGATGGTTGTGATAAGAGACTTGCCATACCATTATGTAAAGTTATTACGAAAAAACAACAAAGTTATTTTAACCCTGCATATGCAGGCTCAGCTTGCAATCCGTTTAAGTTGTTCAATGGTAGCAGCTTGGGGACAATCTTCCTTGCTGTCTGTTTTGAGTTCCAGTAATGTTCATTGTACAGACATTTTGTAGCTTTTCATCCTATTAATTTTGTGTTTTTAATATGTAGTTATAACATCTTATTAATACGTATTTCATATATTCTCAGTGTTTTAATTGTCAAACATTTATCATGAGCTTTTGGCTCAGAAAACTGGGGGATTGGACCTTAAATAATTAACTTTCACCTTTACCTTTGGTGGAATTAGGGTTATTGAGGATGTCATTGTTGCAGTCCATTTCCAGTTTGTCCACAGTAGTTTATTTGGGATGTCATTGTTGCAGTCTATTTCCATTTTGTCTATGGTAGGGTTATTGGGGATGTCATCGTTTAAGTCCGTTTCCAGTTTGTCTACAGTACCGTTATTGGGGATGTCATCGTTTAAGTCTGTTTCCAGTTTGTCTACAGTAGGGTTATTGGGAATTTGTCCACTGTTGGGTTGGGAATGTCATCGTTTAAGTCTGTTTCCAGTTTGTCTACAGTAGGGTTATTGGGAATGTCATCGTTGAAGTCCGTTTCCAGTTTGTCCACGGTTGGGTATTGGGAATGTCATCGTTGAAGTCCGTTTCCAGTTTGTCCACGGTTGGGTATTGGAAATGTCATCGTTGAAGTCCGTTTCCAGTTTGTCCACTGTTGGGTATTGGGAATGTCATCGTTTAAGTCCGTTTCCAGTTTGTCCACTGTTGGGTATTGGGAATGTCATCGTTGAAGTCCGTTACCAGTTTGTCCACTGTTGGGTATTGGGAATGTTATCGTTGAAGTCCGTTTCCAGTTTGTCCACTGTTGGGTATTGGGGATGTCATCGTTGAAGTCCATTTCCAGTTTGTCCACTGTAGTTTATTTGGGATGTCGTCGTTGCAATCCGTTTCCAGTTTGTCCACTGTTGGGTATTGGGGATGTCATCGTTGAAGTCCATTTCCAGTTTGTCCACTGTAGTTTATTTGGGATGTCGTCGTTGCAATCCGTTTCCAGTTTGTCCACTGTAGTTTATTTGGGATATCGTCGTTGCAGTCCGTTTCCAGTTTGTCCACTGTAGTTTATTTGGGATGTCATCGTTGCAGTCCGTTTCCAGTTTGTCCACTGTAGTTTATTTGGGATGTCATCGTTGCAGTCCATTTCCAGTTTGTCTGCTGTAGTTTATTTGGGAAATCGTCGTTGCAATCTGTTTCCAATTTGTCCACGGTAGTTTATTTGGGATGTCATCGTTGCAGTCTGTTTCCAGTTTGTTCATGATAGGTATATTAATAAACAAAATGATTTTACAAGAGGAGACTCCCATCACATGACGGGCATCAGGGAGATCCTCAAATAAAACTAATCACTAGGTTAAAAAGTCAAGTTAAAAAGGTAAAAAAATTAAATTAAAAGTATAATGCTTTAAAAATTTGTTCAATTAAAAGCTTAAAGTATTTTGCTATTGAAAAGTTCTTAATTTTCTTTTCAAAATTTCACAGGGCATAGGTAATGTTGACCAATCCATGGAACATTTATAGCTTGTGATCTTTGTGCAGGTAGCTGTTACTTGTACTGCAGACATTTTTCATGGTGGTTTTAAAGGTGTCAAAGTGTTCTGGAATATTGGGTTCCATCCTTGCAATCCATTTTTTTCTAACTGTTCTTTTGTACAATTCCTTGCCAACTTTGGGGCAGCGGGGGCTTCTACGTTGGGCTGATGGGCTGATGCTAGTATAGGTGTCAAAGACGTTTTGTTGGTAATTAGCTGTGTGATCCTCAGCCGCTGAACTGCTTACTGTAGCCGCTCTTCTTGCTGTGGTCACTTTTGTTCTAAACTTACCAAAATACTTACAGGAGTTCGAGATGAGATGAGAAGATTACTGTTTTTTGTTGTTAGCTTGATAAAGAACTGTATTTAAGGTCCAACCACATATTTCGCAAAGGTATCTTCACTGAGGAGCTTATGTGGTTCTATGCACAGCATTATTACACTTCAAAATGCCATCTTGTTATACCTACCACTATCCTTTCCTCAAAAGCGGTAGCTGGTTTTCCAAAATCAATGGATTCTTGATAGTACTTTGTCACTTTTTCCAAAGGCTAGGATTTGTCCACAATTGTTTCCTTCTCCCTCACTACATTCATACGAAGGAAAATCATTTCCTTCTCCAGAAACGCTAAAGCATAAAACACACTACACCATTGTAAAGGCAGGCAGAGTGCGAACACTTGCCTGTCATGCTGAAATAACAAAGAAAGGGCACAAGGACAATACCTCAAAATACGGCCTGTCATCGTTAATCTCACGTAAACAAGCACTACCAAAACAATGGGTTATGTTGCCTTTACTATTCGCATTCTTTCGAGGCATTCCGTTTCTCCCTCTTTTTCTTCTTCTTCATTGCGCCTTTCGTGTGCTTTATGACTTCTTCTTTAACCTTCCGAATCGCTTGCGAAAATCTCTGCCTGGAACTCCTTAAAAGTGACGGCGGCACTGACGTGGCCTGCAAGCTTCTCTCAGCTTTTTCATGATCAGAATTCTAAGTGGCCAGTAAATTTCCAGCTCCGTCAAGGGTTTAAGACGCTCGAAGTTTAAACGAAAATTGCTCCTTATCTTCTTTTTTTTTAATTTTTTTTTTTATAGAATTTTTTTTTAAAGTAAAACCAGTGAGCAGCACGTCTGCGAACTACTTGAGTTGTAAAACTTTTTTATTTTCTCCTACGCGTTTCGTGACTAGCGCACACTTCTTCAGGGAGTTTAACAGTACAATCAAGTATACCTGTATATATACCTAGCTACAATTCTGCATTTTGCAAAAAACAACACCTACGGATATGCGTATACAAACCGCTAAGTAATGCGTCTAGGAAACAGGCGGAAAAATATGAAGGGTGTGACATACTTTGAGTGTGACATAACTATTTGGGGCCCACAGTTTAAGCTTAAACTGTGGGTCCCAAATAGTTATGTCACACTCAAAGTATGTCACACCCTTCATCTTAAACTGTGGGCCCCAAATAGTTATGTTACACTCAAAGTATGTCACACATACTCACAAAAATGGGGGGGGGAGTTGACCCAGTTTGGGAAAGGAGGCCGGATGAAAAGGATTTGACTTTCTCGCAGAGGCAATTCTTAAGACGCTTAAAATGTGCTCTCGCTGCTCTTGCAATATGTTCTTGTTTTGAATTACGAAGAAGATGGCACAGTGACAAATAAAAATTTTTGCTCCTCAGCAAAAACTACTGTCGAGTAGCTACGCACATGATGATGACCTTGACGGTGTAATAAGCTTATGTACTCTACTGGGGTCTCAAGAGACCCCACGTGCTAAAGGCCCGGCCAAACGATCGCAACATTTGAACGCAACATATGCCAACATTGTTGCGTTCAGATGTTGCGATCATTTGGCCACCCTGTTGCAACATGTTGGATGATGTTGGGCCAAGTTTGAAAATGGTCAAATTTTTCACCCAACATCTCGCAACATTTTTGGATGTTGCGTAGTGTTGTATTCGTTTGGCCACATTCACGCAACATTGTTGCGCCTAAGCATGCGCACTAGTTCGATTTGTCGTTTCAAAGAGCCAGTGGAATCATGGGTTTTTGTCTTTAAAATGGCGGACAATGGCGCGCAATTTGAAGAGGCAAAAAAGAAAACGCCAAGAAAGTGGAACGAGAAGGATACAAATTCTCTGATAGATATGTTGGAGGCCCGTCCCTGTCTATGGAACGTATTTGAGAAATCATACCACTCAAGGGAGGCTCGAGAAAAGGGGTATGAAGAAATACAGATGGCCCTTGAAGTTAGTGCCGCAGACATTAAGGCGAAGATAACTCTGCTAGTAGTAGCGCTACTGATGATATTGCTAAAATGCGCCGACGCCGAAACAGCTCATACTCCTCCATATTGGATACAATCAGCCCACGCGCGCGCCAGACATACGCGGCAGATGTTGCGTGATGTTGCGTGCGTTTGGCCAGCTGCTTCGCAACATCTCACAACATGACCCAACAATGTTGCGATATGTTGCGTTGAAATGTTGCGATCGTTTGGCCAGGACTTAACACTAATGTGTTAGCATACATTACATGCTCATGCTAATCTTCCGAAGGAAAATACATATTTTAAAATGTTTAAAAATTGTCTTTCAGTGGATCATAAGAAGGACAAGTATTGAACTTCATTTTTTTGTACAAGTTTAACAAAGCGAAAAAAGAGGAAAAGAAGTTTATATTTAAACGAAAAATACCAAAATTATTATAAGTTTATATTTGTTGTTAAAAACACTAGAGTTTTTTATTCAATTTACCAGAAACATTTGATTCCACTTTATTTGAAATTTAAACATTGACAGAACATTATGCTACAATATAATACATGCATTACATTGAAGGTATTTTTTCAGAGCTAATTTTCAACATTATATAACCTTTCTCTAACGTTTTATTAAACATATTGGATGTTAAGCCAATGAGCCAATTAATGATGCCACCTACATGCAACAAAACGTGATATGCAAAATTCACATAATGATATTGCAAGCAAGAAAGGTTTTAGACTATGCTGTGTAATACAACAAAAGAAACATTAGGATGTTATGTAATTCAACATTCTCACGCTCACCAGTCATTAATTATAAGGTTACCATTAGGATAAGCTTCCTTATAGAAAACAAGATCTGGTAGTTTACTGGATAGAAAAGAAGAAAGACATTTAGCAAAATAACATGTCTCATCTGCCCGATCATTATGGGTATTCCCCTTTTCTGAGTAATTTACGCACTTTAAGTAAAATGGCCGATGGTAGATGCTACAAGATATTTCTTTGGTACATTTTTCCTCTACATTAATTCTCTTTGAGCAAATTTGACAAATCATATGAATAACCTTTATCTCTTCTGCCTTGATATCTTCCTGGAGATGCACCTTTGCAAAATTGACCAAAGTTTCTATAGCTTATGTTATATGTAAACAATCCTGCAAACGCGACTCATAACTGAAGCCCATACACAAATAAATCTGAAATCCAGGCTCCACAAATTCTCTTAATCAACATTCATTTCGCAAACTGTTTTCACTCACATACGATTCCACAACATACAAAAACTGTAATGACAAACTAAAAACTGACCTAAATCCGAAAATATACTACTTACAATACAATGAATTTCCCATTTTTACACCCATAGATTCACCCCCCGAATCACAACTCATGAATACTGGTGTGACAATGTTGCATTAAATTACAAAGCGTCGATCTGAAGGCTCATCATTTACCTAATCTCTTTCAGGTCTCAACATAAAATATGGGATGAAGTTTGGTATGCCAAAACTGCGTTCTGCCTTCTATATAGCAAATTTGATTAATTTCACTTTTAAGTTCTGATGAATTTTCGATGCACTAGGAAAGGTTTCAACGATATATCATGAGAATGACTTTGTCTTTAGCTTTGAAAGCATGTGGGCCTGTTAATTTCGTATGTATGGCTAATAGATGCTAAAATATACGTAGCAAACAATACAACCTGTAGAGCATCCCCAATTGAAAAGTGTTGCTGCACTGTTGCAGACAGTACTTTTTTAACCTCTTCAGTGTCAAGCTTGCATACCTCCCTCCACAATTTGTGGGTCTCGAGGCTTTTGCCAGCCTTCTTCATAGCTAGAAATGAATTGTACTTAAGTCGAGATAAGGTAACCAGTTAGAGTGCAGTGTACCAATTCAGTCTGCGCTGTTTGTGCTGCTAAGGCTGCATGGTTGTGATATTCATTCAGCAAATTTCAATACTCATTCAAAGACCTATTATCTAAAATAAAAGGTAATGATCGGTTTTTAATTGGTCAATGAGTTGAACAAAACCTACACAAATGTTAATAAAGACACAGCTTATGTGGATTTCATTACAGAAATAGCACAAAAAGTGTGGTAGAGTAGTACTGGTGGCAACGTTGCAGTTGAGCGAGTTTTTCCTTTCTTGGAGAAAGGCCTGTTTAGGCTAATATGGATTTGTTGGTTTGCTGGTAATGCTGTATAGGAAAGACAATCGACACCTTCAGGCATTCTTGAACTTTGACTCTCCCCCTTAAACAAAGGGAACTCATGTCTCCATGGCAGGACATATTAACACTAAAAGAACATGCTGTTATTACCAACAACGCAACCAACAAAATTCAGACCTTCACTCTTGGATGCTTACAAGATGAGTGCCTAATGTCAAATTGCACCAGATCTGCATGTCATCTGTGCCAAAGACAGGAATTTGTTTGGCTGTAACTTTTATTCTTCTTCCAATAGAGCATGTTTCCATCAAAATTTAGTCCCATGTATTTGTGCACACAGATACTTTGTTTGTGAGAATGGGAAACCCCCAACGCATTGAGTCAGGTAAAGTCTTGGGATTTTGCACAACTTTGGAAATTTAAGTCGTGAGGCCTGATATTCTCTGATTCCTTGTACAGGTACCTGTTGATGTTGCTTAAGCAAAAGCTTTGTTGGCTTTAATCCCCTTGTCTAGATTTCTGTTTACTGTGCAAGCACCAACCTTACTGGCATGCCAAAAAGGGCACATTGCCTTTGCTTGTTTTAAAAGGATGCAAAGGAACCGACTAGAAAATACTGAAAGCTCTTCTGGCGAAGTGCCCTTCAGAATAGAATTTGAAGCTCTACAGAATTTTTTAAGTTCTGAAAATAACTTTTACTTCGAGCTGTACATTTTTTTCCCTAGTAGAATGACTTTCTATGTTGCAAAATGTTTCTGCTTCCTTATGGAAATAAATGTTAAAAATTTGTAATGTCGTAGTACATGTTTGATGTTTGCTTTCAAAAAATGTTAGAGACCTTTTTAACCATGAACCCCCAAGTTGCTACAGCGCTTGACTCTCTGGTTCAGAAAGAATTAGCCTGGTAGACTGGTTTTAAAGGAGACAAAGGGGATCTTGACGTGCACCTCTGCTGTTGTTGTGTTTAAGTGGATCTGGAAACTTCTTTATTTGCGTCAGGTTGAGAGATTATAATTTCCTTTACAAATCAAAACAACTCAAAGGCATTCTGTATCTTTGTTTCACACTTGAACATATTCTGAGCAAACGTTCAGGAACAATAATTATGGAATGTCCGAGATCTTAAATATGCCTTTTTCTACTAACATAGTTGACACCATTCGCCGGCTGAACATTAGCCATTTCTGTTCACAAAAGCGAGCTTTTAAGCTGTTTTTTCCTTGAAGCCATTGAGCAAATGAACTCTTTGTAAATGAACTCATAACAGGACATGACACGTTACATTAACAATCGTCATAATGCACGCACTAGCTAACCAATTTTACTTACCAAATTCCTTTAAGCAATGCAGGTACACCTGAGGCCTACAATAACGGCTTGTGGATCCCTTTAGGAGCTTAGCCACCAAAATGAAATCCCTGTCATCTGCATTTTAACGTAGTATAGTTGTTAGCTCGAGCCGATGTGAAATGGCTTAATTAGCAGACTCAAACACAAATCTCCCAGTAACATTGTAATTGGTAATAACTTTTTGCACAAACGTATGACTAGTCCTGACTTCTCTTGCAATAGCGTGTTGACCTAATCCTTGGTGGTTTAAATCTTATATTCGCTCACGAACAAGAGTAGGTAATGCTCTTCCATTATTGTATATGCCGCTGTTTGCATTTTCACGAAGTTGTATGTTTGCTGTGGACAAAAAATAAATTTGTCATTTTAATTTGAAATAAATATATTTTTGTAGCTTTAGACTAATGATTGCTTCTCTTTTTTCCACTTACGAAGCTCTTGGAAATTCATTTTCTGGCCGCAAAATATTATTTTAGTAGCTTGATTGCTTCTCTTTTTTTCTACCTACGAAGTTGAAAATTCGATTTCCCACGTGTGCGATAATTTGAAACGGTCTGATAAACTCCGCCTCCTAATAAAAAAATGTCACAAAAGTGTCAAAAATGTCAAAAATCTTGCTCGGTGGCAACGGTAGCACGCCGTGTTAACAGAGAGCGATCTCGGCTTCGCTGTACACCCTTATCACATCTGTTGATTGCTTTTTGTGCTTGCTTTTGCACTTTAGGGGCTTGTCGGAATGTAGTCTCCAGTCATCTTTTTTGGCAATTTTTCCAGGGGTAGGGAGACATTCCTTCTGAACCAACAAACAGTAATTGTTGTAATTTGTTAAATGAGGTACTGTATTTGAAATAAAGTTTAATACCACTGGTCTCCCCTTTATTTGCCGCCCCACTTTTCCCTACTCTTAACCACAGCGGATGTTTTAGCTATATCCCGAGCCACCTAAAGGACCCTGAAAAGATGTAAAAACTGACTAGTAACAACATAAAGGAGTTTTTTACAAACTAGTAGCACAAATAGCAAATCCGTTTTGAATTTCTCTTTAGCTTCTTTCTCAGATTCATCTCCAATGTCGACATAGAATGTGGACAGTTCTTATAAAATTTGCTGTTTATCTTTCAGGGCTCAATCAGCTGCTCAATCACACTTTCCATGATCGTTAATTCGGAATCCTTTATGCAAAGTCTTTCCAGCTCATGCCCCAGTCTTATAGGTTTTGTTTTTGCAATATATTTCCGACTTTTTGTCTGTATTAACAGAACGTCCATGCCCTTCTTTTTGTTAACTTCACTAAGTTCAGTTTCCCGATTTCCGTCTGCAAAGTTAAGAACAAACATAACATTGGTATTAGAAGCCATAAACGGTAATAAAACTCCCCAGATTAAAAAAAAAAAACAATAAAACGACCAAAATCAAGCCAGTTCTTCTTAGCAATATCCCTTGACAAAGTTCGAATAAATGAGAGTTGCTGAATCACTTGATCTGTAAGCTGAACAATGAATGTTGTGAAGATGGTACAATTGTAATAAGTTCTCAAATAAATCGACACACCCAAGAATTTCTATTTTTGCTTGTCACTCCTTGTGACCCACACTTTACATCTGTATCTTTTAGTTCGGTATGCATTTCTTGTGGATGGTTGTGAAACCTGCCTACAACGGCACTACAGCCTCTTAAAGGACATACTCGCTGTCTATAGGCTGCTTTGTGTTTTTTCTTTGATTTAATCCATATATCAAATATTGTTAGGGCTGATCTTGAAATTCTTGGACTCTATTTATGAATTGCTCTTGGATGACAGGGTGAATAAATTACTGCCTTTTGTATTTTGTAACCGGACAATTGTGATTCATCTGCTGCAACAATTCTTTCCTGTGTACATCAGGCCTTCAAATATTTTGGAAATAACAACAACATCAGGAAATGTAAAACAAATTAAGGGTATTGTCCTATCAGTTAAACCCACAAAATCATGTTTGCTGATTTCCACATAACTTCCCTATCTAATGATCAGATTGATTGACTTGAAAGTCCAAATAAGGCCAAATTATTTTAATTATTTTTATTACATATTAGGTAAATACCCATTGACTTGGTTGTCATAGTTTGTTTGGTCAACACTGGTTAGCTTTTTTCAACCTTTGAACATTTTCCCAGGAAAACCTGCCAAAATATTTGAAGCTGTGAATAACCCATTCATTATTGATTTATTTGTTATCTGCATTGGACTATTAGAAACCTCCACACACAGGAAATGAAAATAATCAAGACTTGCACCATTCTAAAGAAATGAAGCTTTAATCTTCATTAAAACTTGTTTCATAGCCAATCTGCGTCCTGTCTTGCCAATGTAGACTGATTTAGGGCATTTACGGCAAGGGTTGCAGTAGATGATATTGTGTGTAGTGCTCATAAATGCCCTGTGATCTTAATAAGTCCTCCTGGTGGTCCTCCTACATGTTGAATGGGGTAACCACGTTTTACAAAGAAAGTCTACGTGGTTATGGCTGATTCTTCAAAATCGTCATCCTCACTGCAAATCTTGCAAAGTTGCAGGGATTGGCTGTATGGAATTGCCAATTTGCAGTTGATTGGGTGCGACGATTTGAAGTTCAAGTAGGAGTGGCTGTCCGTTTCCTTGTAATATATGGAGGTATTATATATATCTTGAGGTATTAGGTACATGTTCAAGAACATCAGCTTGATGGAAGACTTTGCAAGCAGCTTAAGTTTTCAAATAACTGTTCATTTTAAGAGTTTCAAGATATTCATTCTCCAGCACAATTAGGATATTGTGAAGAAAGTATGTACTGCTAAAAAGCTCTTGATCATTTTTCGCCTTCGCTCTGTTTTCTCCAAATCATTGATTAGAGCTTTTAGTTCTTGTAGTACCTAACTGACAGCTGGTGCTTTGCAGGTAACTTGTACAAATAAAAACACAGGCAAAATCCATTTTGACAATAAAGTCTTGTATGGCCGGGAAGATGACAACCAGAGCTATTTTTCAACGTCTTATAACATGCTTTAAGCAGGAAATCTCAGAAATGGTTCTTGTGGAGGGAAGGTTGCCTTACACATGGTTTCAGGTCTACAAGAGTTATATTCTCCCATCAAAGTTAAACTTGAGACACAAGTGAATTATCACTTGGTTTGCATAAGTTGCTTTTACGGCTAATAAGTGTTTGCCCAAATCTTATAGGGTTTTGAGCAGATTCCTGCTGAAGATAAGTAGGGGTTGTTGTTCTGGCCATTACATGAACGAACTTGACTGAAATGGTTTTCCACTCAGTCTTGGTTTTCCAGGTCTGGTTTTATCACAGATGATGGCAACTGGGCTGCTTTTATCACTACCATAGATCTTAATCCTACACACATTGACTGCACATTAAACCATAGCTTAGTAGAAGCAAACTGATTGTTGTTGGCGGTTTTTTATCTCCATTCTTTCATGAAAGATTGGAAATGGGCGATATCTTTCAAACACCCATCTGATATGGAAGTTATGGCCTCTTTTCAATTAAAAAGCTTAATCAGTTTGGACATGTGGGTGAGAGGAGTGACAGTTCCATCAAGATAGGAACCATCTTTACCTTGACTTGTTATGTCCTCTTTATTTTTCTGTTTAAGAAAATAAATAATTTAGAGGCCGGGATTAATAATAATTTTTTTGTAGTTCATTTTCCCCTCAATTTACTAAAAATAGGTCACCAAGGGTGACATGAGTCTAATGCTGTATGGCATAGTGATACAGATTGCGCGGTTTTCGTAAGCCGGTTAAAATTGGTTAGAGGTTTGTGTTCGGGAGTTTAATTTAAAATGCTTATAGCAAGCTAGGGGCATCGTGGATGATTATGGATGAAAACGAAACAGTCATAAATGTTATATGCTTCACAAAATTTAAAGTATGAACAGGAGTTGATGTTACTTCTTCCGTATTGTCCGTAAAAGCAGAAACGATTAAACATTTGGACAAGATTGCGTGACGATTTACAAAAAGCATGTTCATTACAACAAGGGTTGAAGAACTTCACATCGTTTTCTTTCAGATTTTTCACCATTTTGATGATGACTCTTGAAACAGATTTTGCAATAAAAGCACTTGAAATAGTGACTGTTACTCCATTGTACTGTAAGCACTTAGTGACAGATTTTCCTAAAAACGGGTGTAAATGCTCACGTCAATATAATGATGACCTTTTGAACGCTGGAAACTAGGCAATTATTATCGAGCTACCATACACAGGAGCGAAGACTGTTTATCATGATGTACAAATTTCGCGAAATCATCACTTCCATATCAATGTAACCATTTTATGATTTTTCTAGCTGTAAGAAGAACTTAAGATCTCTGAGAGTCGTAAAAGCATGAAATTCGATTTCAGTGTATGGCAAAGGCCGGGACAGTGTAATACTGCAAAGCGGCCAAACAAACGCATTTTGATTTAGTCGCGTAACTTGATTTACATTTATCCATGTACATCTTTTATTTTTGAAGGTTTTTGTTTGCACTGTAAAGAAAAAATTGGTCAAAATTCGAATGACTTAAATACAAAAACCGAGGTAAAGTTTTCTATTTTTTAAAACAAAATAAATATTTGGTCGCATTGTGTAAATAAACGCGAGTCGCCGTCGAAATATTTTTTCTCAAAAAGCAAGACGAAAACACAAGTGCTTAACTGAACTGAAAACGAAGATTTATTTTCACAAAAAGCTTACAAATGTCTTAACTGGAAAATTATTTCGTCCTGTTCAAGTGTTGAAGAATCGTGACTTGAGAAAGAACTTTTAATTATGCGTGGGAACACGTGTCGCTGATTGGCTGTTTTTAATTGAAACTAATCGTGCGTGTCCGTACGGAGTCCGTTCTTGCAGCTGATCATTGTTTTCTACATTACAGCGAACGATTATCGATCCCGAACCATTCCCTTGGGATTGCTAACAGCTTTTTTTCATAAAACAAAGAGTCTAATGCGCATGCGCAAAGCGCACGCAAGCATTAGACTCAAAAATCGAAAGTGATAAATGATCATCACCGTGAATTTCCAATTTAAGCAATTGGAATAAAGAAGCCTGAAAAAATTACTCAAAATCGTCAAAAAGCTCGTAATTAGAGGGTTCATTAAAGTATTGTAACAATAATCCACACTTGCGTGGAGATATGAAATCTTTCTTCTCGTGGTCGCTGCGCTCACTGATAAGATATCAATTTGAATGACCATGTGCTCTATCAACCATGTGCTCTGTATATCTTTTTAATTTGTGATTTCAAACTATTAATAGTGACTAAAGAGGAAAATAACTAAAGATACTAAATACTGGACTAGTATTTCAAGGGTAAATTAAAACTCGAGCAAACAATATCTCTACCACTTCACTATTATTTGTCGTATAAGTCTGTTTTTCATATCAGGTAAATTATGTACCGAATTAAAACGTAAGTGAATTTTAATCCATTTTTAAATCAAAATGGTAGCAAAACAGTTTTTCGAAATAACCACAAATACAACATATAATGACAAGTACAACACATGAAACTTTAACTTTTAATGTCACTGCGCTACACATGGCAACACATGGACCGTCTTACATAAGTATAACCAGAAAAAATTACTAATGGGTGTAAACTGGATACGAAGGTGCTTAAAAGCATGTGCCTGAAATAATTGACTTTACAAATTTATCAAATACAAATGCTAAACGAAACAGCTTTGATGAGACTACAGTCAAAAACTAGACTTTCTTATCACTGCTATGGCAAAAAATTTCATAGGCAAAGCCAAGGTGATGTCAGCAAAGAGCAAACATGTTTTGTTTTAAGAATGAAAGCACCATAATTAGTAACTTTTGGAAGCTATTTTGTAAATATCTTTTAGTGATTAAAGTAACAAAATGAAAAGATTAGAGTGTGCTAGTGAAAGTACAATGCGCTACTAAAATAAAAATAAAAAATAACAGAAAATGTTTACGTTAAATTCTATCAAACGTGATACACATGAACAAAATGCTAAAGATTTTAACTTCAAGAAATACAAATGTTAAAAAATGTGTCATAAAAGATGTGCATGAGGGACAGTGATGAAAACCTTTCTTGTTTCATACTGGCTCTGTTGAACGTGTGCAGACTTCCAAGGGCACTTGTAGATAGTAAAAGTACAGAAATACTGTGAAAATAAGTGGTGAAGTGGTCGCAAATACAAAAATACCATTCCCCTTTATTTATTAATTTATTTATTAAATTGTTTTTCACAACAAGCGGATTTCAAAACACCTGTGGGGGGGGGGGGGGGGCGTTTACAGGCCTATCAGAAATGGTACCCATTGCCAAGCCTTGTATTTCTTCCCCTTGAACATTTTTGCGCCATGCCAAATTAATTATCAATCTTATCGGGATTACATCCACTTCTTCCATCATGAAAGTACATCTCTGTTAATCTCCACGCAAAGGGACATTCCATGTGAATGGTAGCCTGCGTGGCCGGCGTTCGAAGGGGAGGGAGAAGGGAAGTTCGAGCGCGAAGCGCGAGCGAGGGAGAGCGCGAAGCGCGATCATTTGGGATTGGGAAGGGTAACGCCTGCCTTGGCGCTATTGTTTTTTTCATTCCGCCCCCTAATTAACATGCGATCTGTTTCATGTCTGGCTGTCAAAATTATCCAATCAGGTTAATGCCGCTTTTCGCGGGAAAACTCTTCATCGCGCGAACTAGGTATCCTATTTCTTTTTCTCACGTTGTGAGGCCCGTCACCTTTATTTACCATAACCAGAAGACCATTGAAGTTCCCGCTTCGAGCAGTTCTTGTCATCAACACAAGAAGTTGGAAAATAAGACTTTTTCCAAAACCAGTCGGAAGGACAGCGAGAAGGTCCTTCCTCTCGAACAAATGTTTGATCGCCTTCTTCTGTTCCTCTTTGAGTAAAGTGTTTCCTCCGTTTTCGTTCAAAGAAGAAAGAGCTTCGCCAAGATATCCTTCAAAACACGCATCATCGCAATCGTCCGCCATGTTGAATGTAAATTGAGAACAGGCCTTGAGTCCCATGAGTCCCTTCTGACCAATCAGAATAATTTATTTTGCCCTTTTGTCCCGCTAACCAATCACGATTTTTGCGTCCAGAATCTGGACGTAAAAAACGAAAAAAACAATAGCGCCAAGGCAGGCGTCTCCTTTCCCCCTACCCCCCACCCCCGCGATCCCAAACGATCGCGCTTCGCGCTCTCCCTCGCTCGCGCTTCGCGCTCGAACTTCCCTTCTCCCTCCCCTTCAGACGCCTGCCACGCAGGCTATGTGAATGGTAACTTGACTTTCCATGACACATTGTGTCACTGGGAAAGACAACTTCTGGAAACTTTCAGCTTTTCAGTAACCAATACTTTTGGGCAATTCCACATGAGAGGAGCAAAAATCTAGATTTTTGAAAAGATGTTTGAGATGGAACTATTCCCTCTGCTGTATTGTACACATGGTCATGTACATAGGAAAATGAATTCTACTTTGCTTGTGACAAACGTGTACTCAGGAGGGGTCCTCAAAGTAGTAATGTTTGTGGTACGCCACTGCATAGTACTCTCCTAGCTGAATTGGTCTTGGGGGAAGTGGAAACAGCACCTTCTCATGTAATTCTTTTATCGTCAGTTGTCGATATGTTTGGATGCTGGCTTGAGTGATCATGGGACACTGGGTCTCGGTCACGCTTGACTTTTTTTTCAGTGTTTTAAATGTTCCAAAGCGTTGCTTGCCCTCCAGCATGGCAGGTTTTGTACAATGTGACTGTAAGCTTCAAGGAGCCCATTGGCTAGTCAGTGCATGATGTTGATGATTGTTGTGGGGCTGATTATATAAGCATACCACTGACAGAATTATACTGTTTTGAATTCCACAGTACAGTTACCCTTCAGTAATCCGGTCATTTAAGGGCCAGAAAAAAAAGTATGGCTTCTTGCTGCAAAATATATCTGCAACCCCTTTCTCTCAAGAGTGTGGTAGAAATTGGCCATGTACTTGTTTTTAAATTGAGAAGTTGGCCCATTAGAAAAGATATCAATCATTTTCACTTGTGGAAAACTTTTTCTGACAAAAATGCTAATGACAGTGTCCATAAACACTGCAACTGGTTTCTTTTCTTGGTTGTGGTCATCACTCACAATAACAAATGAATGGCATGTAGTTTTATTCGCCAAGTCTTTGGCCCACATAGCAATATTGAACAGTGTAACTTGTTCTTGGCTCCAGTAAACGGACTGAATTTCATCTTGCTGCTGGCACGTGTAATTCTCTGCAAAGTCGACTTGAACTACTGAGCTTGCCTCTTTGCAGTAAATTGCTTTTACAGCTATCTTTTGTAGGTTTGCTTCAGTCAACAGCTTGACTGTTGTTTCCTGTAATGTCAACAGATTTTTGTTGTCTGACCAAACACCCACCATAACAAGAGTTATGGTGTTGGTACTGCCCAGCTGGAATTTCTCAATGTGCAGTTCCAAGATGTTGAGTGCAATGGATGTCACTTTGTTGGTGATTTCTGCCTCGCACAACTTTAGCTTTTTAACACCAATAGCTTAAGCTGTGTTTGGCTCTGCTGCACACTCCCTATAAGATTTTAACTTTATTTTCTCTGCCTTTGCCAGACTGAAGTAAACTGAAAATTTGAATCGGGTTCTATACGCAATATCAAGTTGTTTTGGCATTTAAGTTGTTTACTGGAAAGCTTGCAACTGGCCATGTAGAATCATCGTCAACAAAAGACCAAAAGAATTGCCACTGGCTTGCAAGACCCATTGCTCAGTTCACTGTCAGAGTCAGTGGAAGTGGATTTGTCATCAGATCACCATTTATTCCAAATGTTCTGTACAAATGTTTCATCTGTGATAATATATTTTGGTTCTTTATCTTAGTGTTGATAACTTTCACGATACTTTCAGAGATATGAAAAAAAGGTCTGCCGTTGATTACAGGGCTGAAATTTATCGTGGTCATCAAATTTCCATACGTTCAGCTTCCTGTTCCGTTTGCCTTTTTTTCTAGCAAATAAGCAATCTCTAATTGGAGTTTTTGCCTTTTAAGCTTTAAATTATCCTGCTTCAATAGCAGGGCCTTGTACTGTTCTTCCAGTAACTTGTCCTTGTCCTTGTATCCTTCCACACGTACAGCTTCCTGTTCTGTTTGCCTTTTTTCTAGCAAATAAGCAATCTCTAATTGGAGTTTTTGCCTTTTAAGCTTTAAATTATCCTGCTTCAATAGCAGGGCCTTGTACTGTTCTTCCAGTAACTTGTCCTTGTCCTTGTATCCTTCCACACGTACAGCTTCCTGTTATGTTTGCCTTTTTTCTAGCAAATAAGCAATCTCTAATTGGAGGTTTTGCCTTTTAAGCTTTAAATTATCCTGCTTCGATAGCAGGGCCTTGTACTGTTCTTCCAGCAACTTGTCCTTGTATCTTGATTGGCCAGGGAAATACATAAAAATGTAAAAATAAGTGGTATAAATCAATGTTCGGTGTCTTCATGACGCCATTATCAAGGTAAGTGTTTTAAAATTGCAAATTCTGCGAGTTCAATTAGATGTTACGCTAAATTTACATAAGGCATACATGTCATTTCCAGTGACTTTGTTGGCGGCGTCGATTTCATTGTCTTCACCTGCCAGATACCTATAAAATGGACCGAATTTAAGACACCTTGTCAGTGCAGTGTCAGTGCAACTTAGGAAAATAATATGGCTGGAAGAAAAATATGTATGGATAATTTTTTATTTTGCTTTCACGTACATTAAATTTTGTATTTTTTTAGCCATAATTTGTTTTTGTGATAGACCTTATGCAAAAAAGGTTGTCATTCAATTTTCTTTTTTGGTCAAGTTTCTGAATACGCTGATGGCGACATTTGAAAATATATGGAATAATATGCTACAATTGGAAGTTTCAGCCTTTTTGGTTAAAAGACTGCAGATTTGTGACATTCAAATGCGATTTGTATAGAAAAAGCCACCCTGGCCTGACTAGCCTCGTTTTCATGTTTTTGGTCATATAAATGCCCCTGTAACTTCCCATTAGATAAAACTATAGCCTTGAAACTTCATACACTGTCTTTGTTTGACCTGATCATTAAGTTAAAATAATTTAATTTTGTTGACAAATGATTCTTCTGGGAGCTGAAAATTAATGGTACCCATACTTGCATTGGGTCCCATAGTTAAAATTAAATTCATTTATGAAAACAAAAGTTGACAGACAACAGAAGGTGTAAACTTTAAATTCTTATACATGTTCCTTTGGTTCCAATCCTTGACCCATTGATAGATCCATTTCCTAACTAATTTTATAACATGTTGTATCGGTGTGTACCAATATACAACATAATAGGCTATCGGTTTCAAACTTTATTCCATTTAGTAGTAGGTAGTATGTGGTCTGTAGTCTGTAGTTCGAAATCTGTAATGTAAGACATAACTGTCTATTTATAGTCTTCACATCACAAAAGGAAATACAAAGAATATTTACCCGATGGTAATACAATGATTATTAAATTATTGTCTGTTATGTGTGTGTAATTAAGTTAAATTATTATCAATGACGATACACCAGTTTTAATGTTTAACTCGCCAAACGCGAGTTAAACTATTATTTACATCTACAGTAACCGAGTGTTTCTCAAGTCGTTATTTAGAAAGTTCTTTCTTCATCATTCGGTAAGAGAACGGCCAACTTGTTAACTGGTCTCTCGATTGTAACCTCTTACGTCATATTTCAATACCGGTTCTCCAGGTTTTGGGTTTTTATACTGTACTTGAACTTTGCACACTTTGCCGTCTTGTATTTCGAATGTCTTTGATATCTTTCCCAGTTTCCATTGGCTTCTGATTAAATTAGAATCCTGGATAATGTCCTGAATGATGTCTCCTACTTTTAAGTTCCTATGTGCAGTATGCCATTTCTGTTGTATTAACACACTTGGAAAGTAATCTCTTGTCCATTTCTTCTAAAAGTTGTCGGTAACTATTTGAATGCTTTCAAATCGGCGTCATGGATCGGTTGAATGTGTAAACCGTCCATTAGGTATTCTGGATGTGGATCGTCCTAGGAGAAGATCAGTAGGGCACAAGTACTTATCATCTGGGGAAGTTGTCGGTCTCTCATTAAGTAAGTTTGCAGCCTCATAACACACAGTTTGTTATTCAGAAAATGTTAGAATGCTTTCACCGATGGCTTTCGTTATGGCTCTTTTCGTTGATTTTATCAGTGCTTCCAATACACTGTTTTGCCGAAGGTGCGTCTGCTGAAGAGAACACCCATTGCAATTGTTCATTAAGGAATAGCCAAGCAGAATGATAAATGTCAAAATAAAACCAACTGTTAGCCTAAGATTCCAGATTGTTCAAAATGAAGTTGACTTGTCTTTGTCTTTTATCTGCTTTTTGTGGTGTGGACCAATGTTGAGACGTAAGAATCCATTCTGTGATCATGTCTGGTGGGCAACCATTTTCCAGAAAGAATACCATCAGTTTAAAAGTGTCCGTGTCTCCAATTGGTTTTTTCCAGAATAGGCGCTGTATATCTTTTATATTAAAACAAGGGTTCAAAGCCTCCATTGAGTCCAAGTTTTAATACTTTTATCATTACTGCTGTAAATAATAACAGCCTATAAAAAGTACAGCTGATTGTGATG
Organism: Oculina patagonica; assembly: GCF_052425735.1. Taxonomy (NCBI): domain Eukaryota; kingdom Metazoa; phylum Cnidaria; class Anthozoa; order Scleractinia; family Oculinidae; genus Oculina; species Oculina patagonica. The sequence goes on from NC_135761.1 coordinate 31,176,747, forward strand.
ATAGCTTAGTGAGCTCATTAAGAGAATAGTTATCAGCAAGTAGATTGATAAAGAAAAAAACACGCAAGTCTGCATTCAGGAAGCCTGTTATTCTCGTCAGGAGAACAGTGACAGACGTGTTTTGGCTTTAATACCAAACACTGGGACATAACTGAAACTGCAATGCAGTTAAATCACCACAAAGTTGTGAAAACACAAAGGCATTAATGAAAAAAGATTAAACAAGGTGGGAAAAATTAATATATGGAAAGGCAATGAGTAAGAAAAGAAAAAGCATTCCCTTTGCAAAACAACTTGGATTTGTGATAAAACAACTTAAAAAAGCAAAAACAATTGGAAACAAAAAAAAGATTAACAGAACTCATTGGTTAGTGGTACTTCTAAATTGCCCATCAAGGAATAGCCAAGCAGAATGATAAATGTCAAAATAAAACCAAATGCTAGCCTTAGCCTTAGCCTTAGTCCAGATTGTTCAAAATGAGGTTGACTGGTCTTTGTCTTTTATCTGCTTTTTGTGGTGTGGACCAATGTTGAGACGTTAGAATCCATTCTGTGATCATGTCAGGTGGGCAACGATTTTCCAGAAAGAATACCATCAATTTTAAAGTGCCAGAATAGGCGCTGTGTGTTTGTGGCAAACGGATATTTTTTTTGAAAAGTGTTTTTTGTGAAAAAAAAAAAAAATTTTTTTATTTTATTTTTTGGGTTTTTAAGGGGGATTATTTTTGAAAAATTTTTTTTTTTGTTTTTTATTTTATATATATTTTTTTAAAAAATTATAAATATTAATATAAAAAAAAAAATATATATAATTTTTTATTAAAAAAAAAAAAAAAAAAAAAAAAAAAAATAAAAGAAGAAAAAAAAAAAAAAAAAAAAAATTAAATAAAAAAAAAAATTTTTTTTTTTTTTAATAAAAAAGTGACAAATTAAGCTATATAGTATAAAAAATGTAATTCATGAGACTATTATCACCCATGTGAGGTAGTAAATCGTGGTATTAATTTTTAGCAAATGCTAAATGGAAATATTTACAAATAAATATTTATGATCATGCTCGAGTAAATGAAAATGGCTAAATTATATCAAACGTGTTTTATACAGCTATGGTATAGGAAAAATTGAGTAGTGACAATCAGAGTCATGAATAGTTTTTGTAGCGAGAAGACTTGAAATTTGGTTATGGAATTGAGTGGACAATTATAAACAACGAAAAAATTTATTTTGAAAAGTGGCTTCACTGTTAGGGCATAAAGCCTGATAGTGCCTTATTTTGGAATATTACCATCAGGTCATTAAGATGTAACAATCATCTTAAGGGTTACAGAATATGAAATAGATAGTTAATTATTATGTATTAGAGAATGTATTATGGTAGATAACTAATTTATTGTTAAGCACTCTGTTAGTGAGGAACAGCAGCTGGAGTTTAGTAGAGTTGCAGTAGGTTTTTGTAAGGTGTGGAATGTGCTGTGTGTGGTATTTGCAAAGTATGCTGCTGACAATTTTGTTGGCATGTTTGTCTTTGTTGTACAAGGTTTTGTAGTAAACTGTTGGTCTGTTACAGTCAGTCGTCTTGTTTTTGGAGCATTGTATGAAGGCAGTGTGTGTAAGCCAAGAGAATGGAGTCTTTTGTAATCAGTTTGTCAGGGTAGTGTGAGGCAGTTAGTCACAGGGCAAACAGGTTGTGTATAAAGTTGTAGTCGTCTGTAGTTGCTGAGAGTCTGCTGTAATGTATGCTCTCTGTCTTGATGATACCAGTGAAAATGTGTTGTGGATGATTTGATGAAAAATGCGGGTACATATATTTGTGGTGTGGTTTTTGATACACTTGATAATCGACTTAGTGGTGATTAATGGTAAAGTGGTTGAATGATAAGGTGAGATCTAAACAAATGAGTGGTGTGGTAATTTGATGTGAAACTGATTGGGATTTGTGAAGGATATGAGCTGCAAAAGTTAGTGATTATGTTGGAAAGATTACCTCGGTTAGTCAACATAAAACCATCATCTATATAACGACAACACATTAAGATATCATTAGCAAAGCAGTTAGTCTTGTTAAAAAAAGGAAATTTGCTAAGTAGAAGCACAAGGTCTGCAATTTGCTGGCTATGGTAACTACCCATAACAACCCCTTTAATTTGCTGGTAGGTGGTATTACCAGCAATAAAATAATTGCCTTGTGCTACATAACGATTTCGTTATGTAGCAATTTAGTTATGATTAACGTTCTCCACAAAACTTGCCCGGGGCCAATTCTGGGCATACGTTTCTTCTCCACAACGGGGTAGGTGCGGGAGGTATCAGTTTCCTTCTAAATAACCTCATCAAGTCTATATACTTGCAAGCAATAAAGATCGTCTAGTGATTTCCCAGAAGGAGCCGAACAATTTATTTCAGCAAAGAAAATGAAAATGAAACAAAATTGAAAATAGCTTTCTTGCGCCTTGAGCTTCTGGACTTCTTTCTGAAGACTTTCATTTTCACTGCAACGAGTTGAAGGCAATTTATTGTTGATAATTAAAGTTAAAGTTCAAATCTTCGTAAAGATTACAAAGGCAAAGCAGTTGAACGGACACATCAACAATTTATTCTGGACTCTCCATGAAAATTGAGTTTATTGCTCCAATCTCAAACGCCCTTCCCGGCTTCCCCACCACCCCTCCAGGATGGTATGTTTCTCCGTACCCTTCTACTACATTCTTCTGTCAGCTTGGGAATTAGATAAAACCGATTCCCTCCATCGCAGACGCACTTGAATTAACTTCTGGTTGGAGAGAGGTACTTTCAGACTTACACGTCTTGCAAAAAACAAACAAATAAGCAAACAAAAAACGCTGCAAAAGCCCTGGAACAGCCCTGAAACTCCAAACATAACAGCCAATGAATTTAAGGCAGCTAAATTTTTTATTTTACAAAATCGGACTTCCGTTTTTTTGCACTGGATAATGTTGTTCGCCTGAAAGAAAACAAGATTTTTATGTTGGTGGACACTGTAACAAAACCATTACATAATGCGGTCTTTTAAAAGCCAACCAGGTATCAATTCCATTCTTCTCCTGTGGAAGCCTTAAATGTTTGCAACGAAACTGCCATAAAAGTTTTGCGCCTGTTTGCTTCTTAAGGTGATAGAGGTTGCTCTTGGAGGTTGCTACTTTTATTTCGCCTTTTCTAATAACAATTTTTAAAAATGTAACTATTTATTAACCATTTAGTTATTTAGTTTTTTAGTTATGATCAACGTTCTCCACAATCTTGCTCGGGGCCAATTCTGGGCATACGTTTCTTTTCCACAAGGGGGTAGGGATGGGAAGCATCGGTTTCCTTCTTAAATTACCTTATCAAGTCCATATACTTGCAAACAATAAAGCTCGATTAATTTTTCCCAAGAGGAACCAAACAATTTATTTCAGTAAAGAAAAATAAAACAAAATTGAAAATAGCTTACTTGCGCCTTGAGCTTCTCGACTTCGTTCTGAAGAACTTCATTTTCACTGCAACGAGTTGAAGGCAATTTATTGTTAATAATTAAAGTTAAAGTCAAAATCTTTGTAAAGATTGCAAAGGCAAAGTAGTTGGACGGACACGTCAACAATTTATTCCGAATTCCACATGTAATTGAGTTTATTGCCCCAGTCTCAAACGCCCTCCCCCCTCCAGGATGGTATGTTTCTCCGTACCCTTCTACTACATTCTTTTGTCAGCTTGGGAGTTAGATAAAACCGATTCCCTCCATCGCAGACGCACTTGAATTGTCCGTGTCTTTTGTGATTGCCGAAGTAATTACATTGGTTTTGGTTTTACGATACTCAATTAAAAACTGCTCTATTGTCTTGTTCTGTGCAGTAAGGGTGTGCATTACAGTACTAAGAAATAACCCGAAAAGAAATTTCTACTTTAATTTGAGCGTGTGTTCTTATTTGCCCTAAAATCGTTACATTTGAGATCAAATGATTCAATAGCTTGGTTAGCTTGAATATTCAAGGTAGTGTTTTTTTTTTCCATTATTTGCCACATTTGTATTGTTTATTCTTACCTTTACGCGATATCCCGCGAAAACCGTTTCAAGCGTGATTTTGCTGAAATACAAAAAATAACATTGTTTACAAAATGTGTAAAACTACTTAAATTTCCTCGAAATACCTTCTCTTTGCGTCTTTCTAGTAAAAGAGTGAATTTAGTACATCTCTTGTTGCCCGAGCACTTCTCAATAAAATATTTTGTAATTGGTGTCTCTGAAAAAAGGAATTAATCTAGTGTTCTAAAAATGCTCAATCCTAACAATAACAATGTTCACCTTGCTACTTCTTTGTTGAGTTGCGCTTCCATCACCTGAAAGGAAATAAAAAAAAATATTTTTATATCTATGTGAATTTGCAAAGCTCAGTATTTGAAGACTTCGTGGGAGGCACAGTGGCCTAATGGATGGTTAGCGCGCTGGACTACGCATCGAGCGGTCCGGGTTAGAGTCGGCCCTGGACCGAAATGGGTACGCATGAATTTAATCCTGGGGGATAACTTTGCGGTGGACTAGCATCCCATCCAGGGTGGGGTAGAAATATTCCTACTTATTTCATGCTAAGGAAACTGGGATAACCGCTGGCTTGACGGGCTTATTTTGAGACTTAAGTGTCTCTGTTTGTGTTGAATTTAATCCAGTTCCTTCAGATTCATCTGCAGATATCTTTCGCAAAATAAGCCAAGATAATTTAAAAACCTAGATCAGTAGTATTTTAATCTAGTATGTTAACTAAAACAGTAACAAATCTGAAAAATTAAATGTAACGTTAATCGACGTTTCGATGTATCCAACATTATTTTTAAGACACCTTTTAACGTCGATTATCGTTATTTTTATTTCTTTTGTTAAATGCTTTAGCGAGCAACTTATAAGCCGGGTAACAAACCTTAGAATCCTTTTGGGAGGATTTTAACAGGCTATTCTAAAAGAAACGAAAACAACACTTTCAATAAAGTGTATAAAATAACGATATCGGGATTAAGTGGGCTTAAAAGAGGGTCTTAAAATTTTGCATCAAGCCAAAAATAGTGCAATGAGCCTCATTTTTTATTTTATTTTCTATTGATTGCTGTAGGAAATAAACACGGACGATATAAATATGCGACACACCTTTAAGGACTTCAACTGACAATTTTTGAAAGAAGAATACCTTGATATGTTATTAGCTGCCAGCAAGTCGCAACACATAATTTCATTGTTGATAAAATGTAATTCTATTTGTTAGTTGTTAAGGGATAATATGGTCAAATTTCTCCCCAAAACTTACTTGTGGCTCATTCAGGGTATGCGTTTATTGCCACAAGGGTGATGGGTTTATAAGATAGATAAATGAATGAATGCATGAATAAATAAAATAAATATCCGAAGTGTCGACGTCTTTAGCACTGTACATGTTGTGCTTAAGTTTGATATATAATACATCTTGTTGTATCCGGTTATTCCCATTGTTTCATAACAAATCAAGTTGCGTTTAAGGTCGCTATTTTCAGAGCGTCGTTATTTTCAAATAGTCGCTTGTTTCAAGATTCGCTATAACTATGATTTTTTTACTGCTTACGGAGATTTGCTTACTTCGAGGAGTCGTTACCTTGTCGTTACATCAACAACTTTACGGTAAAAGTAATATGGACAGTGTTAGGGGGGGGGGGTACTCCCATAAATTTCGGACAGGGGTGTGCCGCCAAGGTTCTTAAACCTTGACCCTATTTATTATAAAGGAAAAAGAAAGCTAAAATTTATACCCTTTTCAAGGCCCAAAACAGAAAAATGACACCCTATTTAAGGGGAGGAGAAGTGTTCCGTGACGACCCAAATAACGGCTAACAGTGCACGGCAAGAAATAAATCTTTATAAAATCGCTTTACTAATAGCTGAACAGAAAATTCAAGTTTAAGATACCTTTTTTTGTTTAGCTGGGAGTTTATTTTAGCTAATAAAATCTAGGTACCCTATCTTAGGATCACACCGGGAACACATTGCCAAAAGGAGCAAAAATGATACCCTATTTATGGACTAAGAACCTCAAAAACCATACCCTATCGGGCGGCACATACCTATATAGGCCACATATGGGAGTACCCCCTGGGGTAAGGGTGTCAAGGAAAAATTGATTTCTTTGTTTACCTGCTGTCTTAATTCTTCTTTTTCTTTTGCGGTCTCAACCATCAGTTCTTTTACTTCCCTGTTTAAAAAAGCATTGAATAGATAATGGACTGTTAGATCATAGATACACACTAAAAAGCCCTGCAGGTGAGGAAATGATTGTCCACTAAAAAGAAGTTACACTCCCAGCTATATCCTCTAATTTTTTGGACATAATTATAAGTTTTAAAACAAAAACAAAGAAATCTTTGTTCATAATTTATTTCAAGTTCAACTACCTGAACTAGGTCACAATCAAATCTTTTCCTTAGTAAGGAAAAATATAATAAAATTAACTGGTGTTATTCATTTTATTTTTCCATTACTGCCAATTGGAGAACATTGTTAACTGCAACTCATGTCGTCGATGTCCAAGGATTTACATTGGTGATATCTGACGTCCTCTGATCTCCACGAGCGATTTAATTTGGAGAACACCTTCAAAGTGTTACAAAGAACACACCCGGCTTCCCTAGGCCTGCGGCCTCTGGCCAAACTCTATCAGACATTCAAGTTAGAGGACTAATAATGTGTTCTGGGTCCGAAGCATGACGAAAGCGAAGTGAAATGGAGAGCATTTGGGGGTTAATTTATCTATCAACAAAAGTGCTTGCAGCTTATAATGCTGTTAAAACTAAATCATCACGAAAAAAAATAAAAAATGTTAATTACTATACCTTTGAAGTTCTCTCTTCTCTGATAAAAGTTTTTCATTTTCTTTTCCAGTAATCTGTTCAATAAGATAATGATATGGGATAATCTCATTTGCATTTACTGTTAAACACACTTATTAATTAATATATGCGGCTACAAAAACTAGTTTTGTCAAAAGACCTCGTCAGTTGGTAGCCATATGCTACGTGTGGTATATGCTGCATATGCGTATTGGTATATGGCTAAGCAAATGCAAATGAGATTTTCCCATATCATTATCATGATGTTCAGTAATACTTTCTTAGCTTCAGCAAACAGAATTTCACAAAGCTGTTGAATAAGATGTTACATAAAAAATTAAACCTATGAGTTTACCACTTTAATGAATGTCAGTTTATTTGTGATCAAAATATGCCACCAACAGTAACTGACTGTCAACAAATTTTCACAACAGACACGTCATCAAGCAATGTTGTCCTGTGATTTTACTTGCTCTTTGCTTTCGCATGCAAATTTAACAGTGTAATTACCTTCATCTTTTTATTCAATAGTCCGACTTCATCAGATTTTCTCCACACTTTTTCTCTCAAATCCTAAAACAATTAGCGAAAGAATTGAAAGGAAACTATTAATAATTGTTATTTGTAGTTGCACATTACTATGCAATCTAGTTAAAAATAGGTTAGCATGTTCCAGGCGTTCGGTTATTTCCTCGCCGTTCTTCGCACCGCTTTCTAACTAACCGACCCAGGGGGGGTACTCCATATAACGACCTATACGGGGAGGCTCCGCCCGAAAGGGGTACTTTTTTCAGGCTTCAGGTATATAAAAGGTAGCGATTTCATAAGTTTAGGTATATGAAAGGGTATGAAAATCCGTCATTTAGGTTTTTTAAAAGGCCAGTAATTAAAATATTTCGAACAGATGCACTTTATGGCTGTATTATTTTAATTTATAAGGCGCTACATAAAAATGACAAGAAAACGTCCTGTTCTAAGGCTATGTCACCACCATCCTTTATCGAAGGTCTGACCACAGTTCAGGCAAATGATGGGCTGGTTGGCATTACCACGGCATGTCAGTTTGTCACACGCCAACTCTGGATCAGCTCCTTTGCCAAAAAAGGCATATCCTAGGAGGTGGCAGCATTGATCTAGTGTTTCGTCAAGTGAGGAAAATAATATGGCTGGAAGAAAGACATGAATAGATAATTTTCTATTTTGCTTTCATGTACATTACATTTTGTATTTTTTTTTTAACCATAATCTGTTTTGGTTATAGACCTTATGCAAAAATGATTGTCATTCAATTTTTCTTTTTTGGTCAAGTTTCTGAAAACGCTGATGGTGACATTTGAAAATATATGGAATGATATGCTATAATTGGAAGTTTCAGTGTTTTTGGCTAAAAGGCTGCAGATTTGTGACTCATTCAAAAAAGCCACCCTTGCCTGACTAGCCTCGTTTTCATGTTTTTGGCCATATTAATGCCCCTGTAACCTCCCATTAAATAAAACTATAGCCTTGAAACTTCATACGCTGTCTTACTTTGACCTGATCATTAAGTTAGATTCTTCTGGAAGCTGGAAATTAACGGCAGCCATACTTGCATTGGGTTCCATAGCTTAACTTAAATTCATTTGGAAAACGAAATTAGTAGACACTAAAGTAAGGCAACGAGTTTAGGTCAAAAGATCAATTTATTGGAAACTACAGGCTAAAAAATTAAACCCAGGGAGGTTGGGAAGGGTAAAACAAGCGAGGAGAAACCACAACTGACCTTTGAGACTAGGCTGAACTTGATGTGACCGAGGAGAAACTTGACTCGAGTGTGAAAAGACATGAACCACGCAAGGGATGTGTCACAAATTAAGCGTTTTGACAAAGCCAAAACCACCAACGTTTATCAGACATCAGAAGGTGTAAACTTTATATTCTTATACATGTTCCTTTGGTTCCAATCCCTTACTCATTGATAGATCCATGTCCTAACTAATTTTATAACATGTGAAACAGTACATGTACTTATTAACCCCTAGAATGATTACCAACCTGGTGGTGGTACTTTAGAAATCTTGTTGGTCTGGCCCAATGAATTCCATTCTTAACAAAAATTCTGCTGCTAAGTATACAAGGTTTGATATGTCGCTGATGCCTCTTCCTCTACCGTTTGGGCTAGAAACGAGTCCATAAAATTGGACTCAAACCGTCTCCGGCTTAAGGTGTGTGCCATTGTCTGGATTTCATGTGGCGTTCCCCACTCTGGAACATCTCTACATAAAACAGGTATAATATAATATTTGCCCCATTAGTCAAGCATACATTTAGCATTCAATAGACCGTATCTAAAAGCTGTATTATATTTTCCAAGCTCTTTTTTATTATTTTTGTGTTAGTCCCATCTTCCCTATACTGATTAAGTCGTAGGTGTATGAGCAATAAGCAATATCACTGGCACATATTGGCAACAGTATTTGTTCCTTCTTATATTTCTTGTTTGTTTTTTTTTGTACAAACTTTCTTAACATAGATGCTATGACATTTTAAGAGCTTTAGCAGTCACGATTACGGTAAACTTTATATTGCAAAAAAGAAAACAACATAATGGCATTATTCCCAAAACATGGCAAGTTTTGTTTATTAAACAAGTTGCTTTTGCTTATTAAGCAATTTGCTTCTAACCAAAGACGTGTCATAACAGTTGGTTTGCAAACGCAACATTTTTATCTTCAGCTACAAAGCTACGGACAAAACTATCATGAGCAATCATTTCACTCAAATTTCATACAACGATGTAAAGATGTTTCTGAATGTGAAAACGAAAAATACCCTGCCTCGCTTTGCTTGTACTTGTTTATTAGCCATAAGAATGCTACTTGCTACTCATTTCAAAATCATCGCTATTATAAGTATTTGCTTAATTAAAACATTGGTTTCACTTTAGAACTCGTTCAATTCAATTGCTTTAACTTTAGCTACCAATAAACATCGACAATCTTGGCTACAGGACAACTTGTACAGGAGAATTCTAAATATAATACTCTGTACAAATAGGACAGTCAAAGTCTGTGTGAGTTGCGCAAATTTTACGTTTTTTTAAATTTCAACAATTATCAACTAAAAGTTCCAAATAAGCCACAACAAATGTTACATGGCGAGTAACAAAATCCTCAATAAAACAGTTGTGATATCGTTTGGGTATTTGTTTATAAATATTTCGTATAATGCTAATATAGAAAACCTGATGTGAATTAAAAATATGTTATAGAAGTGCTAATGGCAACACAATGCAACCTCGACTTTTGGCCAAATTTCATAAATGAGCAAATATTACCTCCAATTTCATGCACAGCTTCTGATACTTTGTCGCTGTCAATAAAAGTCGTTCCTTTTCCTTGTCTAATAACAAAAAGCAAACGAAAAAGATGCAAAACCTCTAATAGACCGGGTCGTTCAAAGTACGATTATTCCATGTTGTAAATTGAATGACTCCATAATTCACACTTTCTACAACTGTAATTGGAGCCAATTATTAATCGCAGAGGTTATAAAATGGTTTAATAAAGAAAATGCCACCTCTCTCACCCTCTCTCCAACTGAATTAATTTTTGGTAAGGACAAGGATAGCATAAATAAAGAAAACGATATCATTAGAAAGTTAAACTTCACCTTTTTATATGCAAAACATTATGTATACAATCAGAAATTATTGAATGGAAAGCTGTCATTAAATGAATTCTTAGCCAATGTAAAATTTAAATACATCTTCGAAAAATTTAAATGAAGTTAAAGCGAATTATTTGAAATAAGAGTGTGCTGTAGGATGAGTAATAGCGTCAGGAAAATCATTATTCCAAAGATGTACTGTAATTTTCGATCTAGCGTGCTTATAACTAAGTTATTATTATTATTTTTTTTCAATTATTGTTTATTTATACGTTATTTGTGTGTTTTTTATAAAAAACAAATCAGAAAGCAACAAGTGCAATAATCGTCGTCTGTTAAACAACAAAGTGAGTCAAAAGATAAAATACCCACCTTTACACCCTAACGCTTTTAAAAACAGCCATCCCTGGAAAATGAAAAGGTATTTCTTTTTAAAAGGTTGACATAAAAATTATCGTTGAACCGAAATAATAAATTCACTTAATTTTTACTTTTATTTTACATACCGTATGGCTTTTTTGCATACATTATTTCTGAAAAAGGAAGAAAAGACCAGCCAAATGCAACACAGGACAGTGTTTAGCACACATAAACAAACCTGCATGCGCAATTTGGAGTTGTTTTGATAACGTTCGATTTAGCCAGAAAGTCCAGGGGACGTTCTTATCGGGAGCTCTTCAAGAACATAAAGGGTGAGTTGCTGTTCTGCTAGCATCGCTTGCAATTTGCTCTCTTAAATGGTCGGTGACCCCTACTTTTTTCTTGACAGATCACTTTTGTCAATTGATATCTACGTTGTGAGAAGATGAAAAAAATCTATCGAGTGGAAGTTTGATTGTTTTTGTCACCTTGACGGTTTGAATTCCACTTTTTGAGCTTTCCTTTTTGCCATACGACAGTTTGAAATTTGTTTTTCCAGGGTTAAGTTTTATAAAAACAATGGCAAAACTAAGAATTTTTTACGCAACAGACGCACCTATACAAAATGTAATAAGATCGTTAGTCTCCGTTTACTCATCTTCTATATTTTTAACTATAAACCCTGTAAACCATGCTGAATTACCGTGCGCCAATTTTCCAAAAGCTTTTTCTCTGAAACGAAGTCGGTGACCCCAACTTTTTCTTTGCATTTCTGACACAAGTAACTCATTATCTGGGCGCAGCAAAAAAATTAAAGAAATCTATCGATTAAAAGAAATTTGGCACGAACGTCCTTAAGTAAGGTTTTCTGCCTTATCTGGCACACCTTGCACATTTTGATTTTTCAGTATGCGAAAATGCACGAAATGCACCCATGGGTGAGAAGTAAAGCAGTTTTTATTTGACACGCCACATTTTTAAGAATTAAGCAAATTCTTCAAACTAAGATGATGCTGGAAAAAAAGAAGCCAAACAAACACACTCATTCCTCTCTTGTGTCTGCTTATGCTACAAAAAAAAGTTGAAACATTTTACTGAAAGAAATGTCTTAAAAAAATTAATTCCCTATCTTTTTCCAACTGAACAATGCAAATTGTTTGCAAAATAACTTAGATTTGCGATAAATCAACTGGAAAAGCAAAAACAATTGGGAACAAAAAAAGATTAACGGAACTTATTGGCTAGTGGTACTTCTAAATTGTTCATCAAGGAATAGCCAAGCAGAATGATAAATGTGAAAATAAAACCAAGTGTTAGCCTTAGAGTCCAGATTGTTCAAAATGAAGTTGACTTGTCTTTGTCTTTTATCTGCTTTTTGTGGTGTGGACCAATGTTGAGACGTAAGAATCCATTCTGTGATCATGTCTGGTGGGCAACCATTTTCCAGAAAGAATACCATAAGGTTAAAAGTGTCCGTGTCTCCAATTGTTTTTTCCAAAATAGGCGCTGTATATCTTTCATATTAAAACAAGGGTTCAAAGCCTCCATTGAGTCCAAGTTCTAATACTTTTATTATTATTGCTGTAAATTATAACAGGCTATAAAAAGTACAGCTGATTGTGATGATAGCTTAGTGAGCTCATTAAGAAAATAGTTATCAGCATAGATTGATAAAGAAAAAAACACCCAAGTCTGCACTCAGGAAGCCTGTCATTCTCGTCAGGGGCACAGTGACAGACGTGTGTTGGCTTTAATACCAAACACGGGGACATAAATGAAACAGCAATGCAGTTAAATCACCACAAAGTTGTGAAAACATTAATGAAAAAAGATTAAACAAGGTTGGAAAATTAATATATGGAAAGGCCTTGAGTAAGAAAAGAAAAAGCATACTCTTTACAAAACAACTTGGATTTGTAATAAAACAACTTAAAAAAGCAAAAACAATTGGAAACAAAAAAAAGATTAACAGAACTTATTGGTTAGTGGTACTTCTAAATTGCCCATCAAGGAATAGCCAAGCAGAATGATAAATGTCAAAATAAAACCAAATGCAAGCCTTACCCTTAGCCTTAGTCCAGATTGTTCAAAATGATGTTGACTTGTCTTTGTCTTGTATCTGCTTTTTGTGGTGTGGACCAATGTTGAGACGTAAGAATCCATTCTGTGATCATGTCAGGTGGGCAACAATTTTCCAGAAAGAGTACCATCAATTTAAAAGTGTCAGTGTCTCCAACTGTTTTTTTCCAGAATAGGCGCTGTATATCTTGTGGCCAAGCGGATAATTTCTTCTGAAAAGTTTCTTTTGTGAAAGAAAATAAAACAAATTAGTACAGATGTTAAAATTATTCGGTGAGGTTAACCTCTAGTTAGGTAAGAATGCTGGCTATAGCGGTGAAATAAGCCTTGATTGTGGTGTGTGACAAAAATTATTTGTTTCCATGATTACTCTGGATTACTTGTTCTTAGAGGTCTAATGATATAAATTTTTGGATAAAAGTTTAACTTAATTTGAAATGGAGAAAATAAGAACTTTATAATTCTTAGTGAAAAAATGCCAGGCAAGGAATTAAAGTGGAAGCAGCAATAACACGTTAAAAATTGATTTAAGTAAAAATTTAATATTTAATTTCAGTTCATTTTAGTAGGACATAAATCTTTGTGACAAATTAAGCTATATAGTATAAAAAATGTAATTCATGAGACTATTATCACCCATGTGAGGTAATTAATCGTGCTATTAATTTTAAGCGAATGCTAAATGGAAATATTTACAAATAAATATTTATGATCATGCTCGAGTAAATTATATCAAACGTGTTCTATACAGCTATGGTATAGGAAAAATTGAGTAGTGACAATCAGAGTCATGAAGACTTGAAATTTGGTTATGGAATTGAGTGGGCAATTATTTACAAGAAAATTCCTTTTGAAAAGTGGCTTCACTGTAAGGATATAAAGCCTGATAGTTCCTTATTTTGGAATGACCATCAGGTCATCATTAAGATGTAACAATCATCTTAAGGGTTACAGAATATGAAAAAGATAGTTAATAATTATGTATTAGAAAATGAATTATGGTAGAGAACTAATTTATTGTTAAGCACTTTGTTAGTGAGGAACAGCAGCTGGAGTTTAGTAGAGTTGCAGTAGGTTTTTGTAAGATGTGGAATGTGCGGTGTGTGGTATTTGCAAAGTACGCTGCTGACAATTTTGTCGGCATGTTTGTCTTTGTTGTAGAAGGTTTTGTAGTAAACTGTTGGTCTGTTACAGTCAGTCGTCTTGTTTTTGGAGCGTTGTATGTGGGCAGTGTGTGTAAGCCAAGGGAATGAGCCTTTTGTAATTAGTCTGTCAGGGTAGTGTGAGGCAGTAAGTCACAGGGCAAACAGGTTGTGTATAAAGTTGTAGTCGTCTGTAGTTGCTGAGAGTCTGCTGTAATGTATGGTCTCTGTCTTAATTATGCCGGTAAAAATGTGTCAGTGGATGATTTGATGAAAATTGCGGGTACATATATTTGTGGTGTGGTTTTTGATACACTTGATAATCGACTTAGTGGTGATTAATGGTAAAGTGGTTGAATGATAAGGTGAGATATAAACAAATTAGTGGTGTGGTAATTTGATGTGAAAGTGATTGGGATTTTTGAAGGATGTGAGCTGCAAAGGTTAGTGATTATGTTAGAAAGATTAGCTCGGTTAGTCAACATAAAACCATCATTATATAACGACAACACATCAAGATATCATTAGCAAAGCAGTTAGTCTTGTTAAAAAAAGAAAATTTGCTAAGTAGAAGCACAAGGTCCGCAATTTTGCTGGCTATGGTAACTACCCATAACGACCCCTTTAATTTGCTGGTATTTGCTGGTATTACCAGCAATAAAATAATTGCCTTGGTTAATAAAGTTATTGAGGTTAGCAAATAATCCCTATTAAAACAAAGCAGATTAAGCAATGTGCAGCTTTTGATAATGGCATGCACAGTGTCATGAAAGGTGATGTTGGTGTAGAGTGATGTAAAGTCGAAAGTGGTAAAACAAAGATTGTCCATAGTAAACAAATTTGAGAAAAAAACCTTTTAAAAGTCAAAAAATCAATATTAACAGACGTTTTGGGCAGAGCCCTTCTTCAGTGCAATGTTTGAAATGCCAATGTTAAAACACTAGTTGCGCCATACAAAAAACAAAAGGCTAGTGCGTGCAATAGGAGCATGCGCGATATTCGCATAGTCAATTAATTGTGAATTGATGTTGAAATGAAATATACGGCACACGTTGTTGATATGCGCAGGACCAGTCAAATAAACCTGAAATTGATGTTCAGTCCAATCAGTCTGAGAGAACCAAGCCAAGCTGTTTGACATAATAAAAAAAATTGGTTTGTATCTGATCTTAAAATCGGTTTAAAAAGGTGGTAAAAAACGTATAAAATAATAATACAGTCGAGTTCAGTTCTAAGTAGTCGTAAAGGGTTAGATGTTGTCCAACTGTGAGCAGTAATAATTGGTCGTCCAGTAAGTTGGGTAATGTTCTAATGTGATGTGGGTTTGTTTAGTTTGTGTACTTTGGGTAATAGTTTCATGTAAGGAATTTCCAGTTTGTCCTGTGGTGTAGGGTCTAGTAGTTAGGTATTGTCACGTTTGGAAATGAAAGTTGAAAATCATTCTCTAAGTTTGTAGAGTAATTTGTTAGAGTTAGTAACGATAGTTTAGAGGTCAAAGTTGTCAATACGTTGGTTAGTTGAGGTGTCAGAGAAGTGTTGTTTGTATTCTGTTGAAACCAAGAGATGGGTATTGACGCCCATTCTATGTTTTTGTCTGTCATATTAAGTATCACCGTATGTCATTGTCGTTCTGTATGTCAGCAATGTGTGATGTTTTCTGTGGTGTGATGTTAGTTAAATTAGGTTTGAGAATTGATGTAACATTGAACGTTGTAAAAAAAATTTTTAGTGTGAGAAACAGTGTTCTGTACAGCTTTAGTGGGCGAGATTGTTTGCAGAGTGGTTTGAAGCGATGTGAAGTTCTTGTTGATGTGGTTGGCTTGCTGCTAGGTAAATTGGTGCTTTTGCGGATGATGGAGCAGAGAGCGGTGTTTACTTCAGACAGTATAGTGCGGCCTAGTGATAAATAAGATGAGGTAGAGGTAGTAGAAATGATATTGGTACCTTTGTTGAGAAGTAAAGTGGTATCAGGTGGAAGCGTTGTGGAAGTAGAAATGTGGAAATGGGCACTTGTCTGCTCTCATTGAACCACATCGTTAACACTTAACAATTTTGTTAGCAGATACTCCATGAAGTTTTTTCCTCTGACATTTACTGCATTTAAAAAATTAAAACTGATGATTGTTTCAAATTCTTTGACTGTTGAACTGCTGGATTCTTGTTCTTCTTCTGTGTTCGCTGTTGCAGCTATTTCTTGTAATAACAACAATGATTATGATGATAATGATGATGATAATAGTAACAGCATAAACGTCTTTAGGGTATTCAAGGATATGAGCATAGTCTATGTGAAACACGGTCTTATTACCCTTGTACATAATCTTCAGGTTATAATGCTAGCAAGATGATACCCAGTGTTCCTAAAAATATGAAAATGCTCAGGAATATTTTGCAGTTCTTAGAAAGCAGCAAAAATTTATCTCGTTAAACATTGGAGTGACATCCTGTGTTGTGGTTAAAGGAGGATTTTGTTTTCACATTTCTTTTTGAACATCTGCAAAGTATAACAACTACTCAAGCATAAATTTTTTTGTCGAAACAGAGATTATAGTTAGGTTACTTGGTGAGAAAGCCAAATTGAGTTTCTGGAGGTATTTAACTCACAAAGAGACTAATAATTTTTTTTTTCAAAGTAGACTGCCCCACTATGGTGGCCCTTCATTATCACTCCATGTTATACCATGATATGATGACGCTGGTCTGTCGAAAGGTTTTAAAAAACTGCTCATTGGCTTAGAAATTCTGTCAAGGATGTGTGTGCAATTGGGGATCCGCTGACTTATTGCGGGGATTGGAAGTGCGAAAATTTCCGAAGAAAGCTCATCAATGGAGATTTTTATTACAAATGCCACCTTTTACATTGCAAATAGTCAATATACAGGTTCAGGTGGTCGTGGTTTTGTTTTCATTTTGAAACAATTTATTTAAATTATATTGTTATTCAGCATAGAAGTTGCCCAATTTAAATGTATATTTCTAAGAATAACGCGTTTGTAAATAACCAAGTGCTCGGCATTCATCTGCAGGTACATATCAGGTTTAATTGCTTTCCTTTTATCTGAATGTCACCTTTCGACATCCCCTCCAGCAGACCCTCCCTCTTTGCTTTTCCCATTTCCATATCTCTTTTTTCCTAAAAAGAAAAGAACTAAACATCCATCAAAACATACCAAAAAACACCAAGACATGCATATATGTTACCCATACTGTCCACATTAACTCAATGTTTGTAAATAAAGCTTCATATATTTGAACTTCGCCTGATGTTTTCGTGTTCCATTTGGAACTTTTGTTGTTAGCCCAAACGAAGACCACACACTTGCAAAAGTTGTAAGCTTGTTCGGTTGAAAAAAGATAATTTATCAACTGTGACAATGTTTACCTTCTAAATACAGAATGAAAAACTTCAATCTTTTTCTCTGTGAAAACCTCAAGGTGGTTCTGGAAATTGTTTGCCATGTCTGGATTCTCAGTAAGGTGAAGAAGTAAGAGAAGATCGCTTAGTTGGCACAGGTTTGCCTTGTCGTAGTTTCGCTGATTGAAAATGATGAAAAGCATAGTGACTCTAAATAATGCATGCATCCATGCGTCAAATCCCCCCCCCCCCCGACGAATAATGACAGTGTATATAAAAAATTGATGCAGCTGATTTCATCTAGGAGGTGAAGCAGCATTACATATTGCTGATCCTTGCAGTTACCAAATTGGTTTAGTACCATCTCCCTGACAATTAACCATCCACCAAATGCTGCTGTTGTCACAGTCGAAATCTTCTCAGCTCTTGGCTTTTTTAGAAACCTTTTGTTTCTGCTAAATACTGCCTAGTATAGTTTTGAAAAAGGGCCAAAACAACAAGACAGTGGACACCATAATCATGTTAAACAATTTTTTTCGCTTGTGCATGTCTAACGTATTAGGCCCTTTCAGGTGTTATCAGGATATTGGATTATTAGGTAAAATATTATAGGGATACAAAATATATATATTTTTGGGTGGGGGGTGGGCGGATTAACGGAGACGGGATAATTTAACAAAAGATTCCGAGAGATCAAACATTCAAGAGTTGGGGATGATAATCTAACATGTTAAAAACAGTGACAGTGTTTGGAAATGTGTTCTGATAAACGTATAATTTTACGATTTTTTTTCCTATTTTCTTCCTGAAAGGATTTCTTACAATGTTTAATCGCATAACAAAACATCTCATAGTCCGCCAACAATATGACACTGCTGCACCAGCAAACTAGATGAGACAACTCTTGCGCTGGCTACATTATATTAATTTTTGTTTAAAAAACGTACCAGTTAGGGCCTGTTTACATGATTCCGGAATGACTTTCATTCCGGAACGAGTTCATTCCATCCCCATACATTTCTCTGTATCTGTTTACATGATACCGAGACGAAAGTCAAGTCATTCCGGAATGAGTTCATTCCGGTTTTCATTCCGGAATGAAAGTTTCGTTCTGGAATGACATTTCATTCTGGTATCATGTAAACACAGAACGAATTTCGTTCCGAGATGAAGCCGCAACTCGCGAAACCGCATACGGACTCCACAGTTTGAATTCAGAGCGAAAAATGTAATAGCATTTACTGTTTAACCCAAAGAAGCAGCTCTATGGTCAAATTACTCGTTAAAATTGCAGATACGGCCATTAATGGGCACAAAAACATGTTTGCGCGAAACATGCACCATCTTGTTTTGACCTCGCGCGAAAACCACGCACGTGAAAATGCCTTTGGCTGAACCGATCGATTCTGTCATGTAAATGCAGAACGAACTTCATTCCGGAACGAGTTTCGTTCCGGAATGAAAGTCATTCCGGAATCATGTAAACAGGCCCTTAGTCGAAGAATCTTTGCAGGAACTACTTTGTTGTCCCAGTTTAAAGTAATTGTGTTTCTTTCCTCGACAAAGTCATTCACTACTTTGCTTGTTAGGGCGGTCCCAACCTTTCCTTCTGCTGAAAACAGGAAAACTCCGTACTTTCGTTTTTTGTAATTCCCCGAAGACTCATCAGGTGATATGAATATGATTACCAACTAAGTTACTCTAAAACAAATTTTGTCGGCAACTTTAAGCATGGTATTTCATGAGCTTTCTTAGTATTTATTTGCCCTTAACTGATCTTATTTTTATTGTTTTAATGACACTTCTTTAAAAATTTCACCTTAAAATTTTTACATCCGCATGGCTATTATTTCCGACAAATTCAAAATCAGATGAATGATTTTGATAAACATGGGATGTCACGCAGCTCTTTGAGCGTTGCACGACATCCCGAAACACGGCTGCAAAGGAGACTACATTCAGTTTCACAGCAGTGATTAACTTCAACTTCCATAAAATACTCTATCAAAAGCTGCAGTCGTTTGTGCTTCTTTTATTGCTTGTTAAAAATCTGGATGAAGGAAACAACTATAACAGTCTCACAAGGATATATTAAATCTCGCTGATCCTTTGTAACTTCTTATTGCATGTGCTTACTACACAGGTGGAGCCTCCTCGTCGAGGCCATTATATGTTATAGTAAGTACCCCCCTGATCATTGTGTACACATTTAGAGTGCACTGATTGACCGATTTACATGTATGTGGTGTTCTTTACATTTGACAAATCTGATACAGCAATGTTAGTGATGAATGGCAGTGTTCCAAATTAGCAAGTGAGTGATTCTGAAGTGATCCACTGCAACTGGCTCCCCAGCAAACATTAAATAATATATTATAACCTCTGGCCACCCCTCGCCCTACTTCGGGTTGGTTGTTAGTTGTTCTCCTTGAAGTACTCGATCAACTGCTCCGTCTCCTCCACTGTCCACTCTCTTTCCTCCTTTGCTTTCGGGGAACGAACAACGACTTCTTATTTTTCATGTATTTCACCATCTCAAAAAACTTCCATTTGGACAAATGCCCATCATTTTCCTTCTTGATTTCACGCAGTAGCGATGACCTCAAAGTATGGTGTGTTTGTGTTAGGTTGAACTTTTGCAAGAGCATCTCCAAAGCCTTTTCCTTTTGCTGTTTGAGGTCCTGCTTGTTTATGAAGGCGATATACGAGGAGTCCCATAGACACGGATAACTCTGAAGATCTTTGTACAGGCAAAATGGTTTTCGGTCAGTTTCTGGTTGAGCATTTCACCTTCAACTATTTGAATTTTTGTCCTCCCCGTCTGCCATGTTTGTTTTTGTTTTAAATTTGCCACGTAGCCGCACTTCCCTGTCAGTCAATCACAAATGATCAATTCAAATTTGTTGTGTTGCAAGTTGTAACACGAGTGGAAATACAAGCAACAAAACTAAGATTTGTTGTAGAAAGTAGAACTCAAGTCTACTTTGTGCGATATGTCGCCTCAACTTACAACACTGTAATTTGTTGCGAGACAAGTTGATCACACTAGTGGTAATACGTGCAACAGCGCATTACAACGTGCAATGCAACAATGTTGTGAGACAAGTTTAGCAAAAATGTTGCCTGTATTACCGGGCCTTAAGTGTGTCATACATATCTGTAATGTGCTTTGATAAATAGTAGCAAAATTTTCGCTGATTATGTTAGGATTTATAATGGTAAACTTGACACTCGTTACTAATAGAAACGTGATAACGTCATAATGACGTCACTCATTGATAATTCATTGCCAGAAAGTGAGTCATACAAATTTCTAAAGTGGTTTGATTAAAAGTAGCAAAATTTTCGCAGATTATGTTGGGAAACATTTATTATAATAAACTTGACACTCATTACCAATTGAAACATGACGACATCGTGATGACGTCATTTAAATCTTTATCGACAAGTTTAACCTTTGCAATTAAACAGCCGTCTAACATAAGTATGGGATTTTCTTAGTTGGTGTTTGTTTTAAACTTGCCATAACCTCGACTTGCTGTTGCCATAGCAATAATGATGACGTCTTAAGTGTGAATTTTTGATCTGAAAAACTTTATCTTATAACACGCAGTGTTATATAACACTTTTAAAGAGACATTGTCAAACATTTAAAAAAAATTTCATCTCTGAAAAACTATACATGTTGCTCTTAAGCTCTCAACTGAAATGTTTATTGAAAGAATTCCTTTTTCTGGAAGCTAGAAGTTCACGGCGATCCCTAAAACACTTAAATATTCTTTTAACAGAAAACTTCGGCAACTAGCAATTGAGTTACACTATCTCTGTAAACGACAAAACAGTATCAATCTCATATTCAATCGTTTGGTTCATCAATAACAACAACTCTTGTGAACTAAAAGTAAGTAACAGTCACATTTGCATCTTTGTATCTGCTTCATATTCACAGCTTCTCTTTGCAAAGCTGGCAGCAAAGAATAACATGCTTTGAGCACACAGCCAAACCACAACTCTGACACTGGCCTTTAACTTTTGCTATTATATCCTTCTTTTTCTTGTGCCCTTCCCCTGCTGTGTCACATTTGCATGTCTCGCATCTTCTTGCTACCTTTAACTTGGGTGGAAGAACTTCCTGCTCTCCAGGTGGTGGGAGTTCTGCCAGAGGTGTTCCAAGAATGAAACTGACTTTCCTTAAGCGAATATAAGGATCAACAAGTTCCATTGGCATACTCCAGTCTGAATCAGATTCTGAATCTGAATTTGCACTTAAATCTGAGTAAATCAACGCCTTCAAGTCATTACCTTCATCATCTGAAACTTCTAGTGACAGGTTATGCCTTAACATTCGTGAGAGGGAACAGTTTGGCTGTCTGCATGACACTCCCAATCCGTATCATTATAGTTCCAGAGAAACTCTACGGTCTCTGGAATGTCATGCAGAGAAATAAAAAAACATTCTTGGCGTTGCTGAATTTCGATGGGCAACGAATGGTCTCAAGTTGGCATGATTCTTCAAATGGTTTATCATTGCGCCCCATGTTGGTTGGTTGGTTGGTTGTACCATTTCCCTGATATGGATCGATTCTAAAAACAAAATAAGAAAAGAATTAATACATGTTGCTACGGGTCGAACTTAATGTCTTTCCTGCATAAAAACGAACGACGTTAATTGAGACAACTGTATTTGAAACACAGCTTGTGCCAGGTTTTAAAAGGGTTTACAAAACTATCTACCCAAAAAGGCACTATCCAATCGATTGTTGTTGATAATGGTTGATAAACGGATTTTGCGGTGAATAGCGTCATCTACCTTTGATGAACTGAGGCCAAATTCTTAGTTAAACACGGTACTTACGCAATATGACGGCCCCTACTCTCTATCACCACCCGGGCGTAACGGGCTTCTCGGGACGACGCTTCATCGATTGGAACTGTTTCAGGCCAATGTATTCAACAACCACTTCCCCCCTTTTAATGTCTCGGCTGGCGAAAGTACAGCGTCCAGCCCCTCTGGGGTCACTCGGCACGTCATGAATCTACAAAGTAAGAGTGTGGATAAATTAAATAATTATGGCTTTAAAGAAAATTTCAATAGAAGAGGCCTAAAAAGTCTTCTGGTAGTACTCGATTACTTATATGAAGTGCCCGTCCGAGAAAAATATCGGATGGGTAGTAATCTTCCGTACAGACAGAATAACCGATTAAATTCACTGCATTTAGTGGGTTTCTTGACCGTTCTTTTTTCGTTTGTGATTTCGGCTTTCAAAAAAGGTCAAACAATTCAAGATGCTTGTTTCTGAATGGCCCCGCGGAAGAAAACTTGGTGGAGAACAATAAAAATGATACAGTGTTTTCTGATGTTCTCAAAACTAGCAAATAGGCCTTTGAAGCTTCGCTCCTCGGGCTAATATGGCAGTTTTAAGAAAATCAAATTTTCAAGGGGTAACTGTCAGCCGATAGTTCCTCAACAGAAACACTCTATTGTTATGGCAATAGAATCACTTCTCTAATAGCAACGTCATATTCCCGTTTTTAGAAATATGCAAGAACTAGTTCTTGTCCTGTGAGACACTCTCGCACGCGCATAATGTAACCGTTGTAAGCCGTTGGCTTTTTGAAGGCCGAAGATTCTCGGCAAAACGTCTTTATAAGAGTTTCAAACAAACGTTGTTTAAAACGTTTCATAACAGTCAGTGACAGACAAATATTTGAGTTAGTTCTTGCTCTGTCAGTCCGTAATTCTGACAAAAGATCTTTTTTAGCTGTTTAAGCCCACTCACCTCAATTGGGGGAATTGGCGGAGGGTTAATCGACATGAATTCTGTAATTCGTTGGAGCATCAGCCGCCCACCAAATTCATAACCAATGTCTGTTCGACGTGGATGTCAAAGTCTTATGCCAGCATAGCCCCGTTTATGGTTGTTAACTTTCGGGCAAACGTTCCATCCCCTTTGTACTGCGAAGGCCAAAATGGTCTTCTTTAGTTGCTGTTGACAAAATCATCATCCAGGTCCTGGAATAAGGAGGAGGCCCTTCAAAGGTGGGCCAATTTGCTCTCAATATATTATTTTGAACCCGGCCATCAAAATAAGATAAACCACTGGCAGGCCTGATGAGGAAGTGATACATTGTGACTACATATTCAAATGTCCATTGAACTTCCCATCATTAAAAAGCCAATGAAAAGGCTTTGACCCCAATTGAGTAGTTTGAAATAAGCATTTTTAATGTAAAAGAAATTGTACCTCTCCTTCTTTTCAATAAATTGTAGCTGAAAAATGCAAGTTTGTACTATTTCACTCGTAGCATGTTGCAAAGTAAAGTGTGCTATAAAGTTATACCTTTCACTCTCAAGCTCTGGAAAGTAATTTATTTAAACTGAAACCATACATTTCTTTGCCGACTATATTGAGAACTTGGTTTCTCATAAAGACAGAACCCAATGTTCTTTACATTCTCATTACCGATCTGCTTAAAATTTGAAATAATATTGTACAACTTAAGTAAGGTGAATTTATATACTGATCACTTCTGGGATTTAAATGATTTAAAAACAGGCTTCAATATCTCATAAGACCAAATAATTATAGTGACAACTGAGCATGAGAATGGCCAAGCCAGCAGGCTCCTTCTATACTGGCATGGATTTTTTTTTTGTTAAAGTGTTAAATCACAGTAAATTAACAGTCATTCTATTAGCATTTTGCATTTGGGTGTATATGGTATATTAAATATCACCAAATAATAACTGCACTACTCCTAAAAACTGCAAACAATACTTATTTTTCAGAACTGAAAGCTCGAACTGGTGACTTTAACTTGTTTTATTAATTTAATTTTCGCATGTTAAAAATGTACAGCCAAATAAAACTTGGACCCTGTTCAATATTTTTTTGCTTCGATTTCAACACAAAAAGCATGTTTCCCTTACTGAGGCATTATAGCTGCACCAATCGCTTATTTCACAGCATATATTGGGTGTCTCAGTTCAGTTCAAACAAACACAGTGACCACATAAACCTTGGCATAAGCCTTAGTACAGGGTCGGCCAGGGGGGGGGGGGTAAGTGGTATACATAGTTAATATATCGTATATATAGTTAATATATCTGAAGACATGTATCCAACATACCCAAACATTTTCCCTCAAAATCATACAAAATACCAAAATTTGGAAAAACACAGTATAATTTATATCCATAAACGACCCAACTTTAGCATGAAAAACTGTATACCCAATTTAAAATTCCCTGTATACAGTATACCTAAAAACCCTGGCCGACCATGTGTACTGTTTCTTAACAAAGGCTGTTCTTGTTTAATTAAAAGCACAGTTTAAACCATTCTCCACTGCCATTCCACAGCACCTTCATTAACAAAGAAATCTTTAAAAGAATCCCTGACCTCCTTTGCATAGTTGCTGGCATTGTGCCCAGTTACTGGGATAGATAATGGTAGAAAGGAATCCGAGGGACTATCTTGTTTCCACAGTCCATTTGTCACCTCTCCATAGTCAGATTATTAATAATAATCTTTTATTAGGAAGCCTTCATTCACTATACAGTGGTTTTCAGAAAGGTCCTAACTAAGATTAAAAATACTTAATAAGACTATATACAATAAAACGAAAAATACCTAAGAATTAAAAACTATTATTAAGAACTAACTTGAATACAAAAGAAAGAATTAACTAAAAAACCTACTTAGAACGCTACGCTTAAAATTTACAAAATCAAGTGCATTTCTAGTGTCTCTGTCTAGGTTATTCCAGTCTTTCAGAGAGTGATAACACACTCTCTGCTTTCCCCAATTTTTGGTTACATGAGGTAGCCTAAGCATGTCTTTATTCCATGTGTTATAGCTATGAATGTCCCTGTTAGCTAGTAACTCCATAGAGTGATCCATAAGTCCATTTATACACTTATAAACATATATACAGCGATGATTCAGAGTCTTTGAGTCCTTGGGGGCAATAGATGTTTCGTGATAGGCTTTTCCTCAGGTAATTGTGGAGTATTAATCCAGTCAAGAGCAAGGACACAATGGTTATAGGTGTACAAGAATTCCTTCCGGACTGTATTTATTCTGGATTCTATAGGCTCTACTCCTTAAGATTACAGCTGTCTCAGACTCAATATCACGAGGATTACAAGGATTCGAAGGATTCACTTCGTACGAAATTTCAATATGGCTTCTCATGCAAAAGAACAACATTCAACATGTCCCAGAAACACTTTCGGTCCCATGACAATTACGTCATCGCGTACACTCCCCCCGGTTGACCATGATAGAATGGTCAACAGTTCACTCTGTTGAAATCAACTGATCAAACTAGCCTTAATAGACAAACTGTCCTCAGATTAGCGAACAAGAAAAAATATGAAAACACAACAAACAATGTTCAACGTTCATAGTAAACTTAATAGTTCAATGTTCATTGTTCATCTTGCAATTCTGCAATCCACCTTCGTCTTAATCGTTCTCCTTCAACTGCGGCCTTACGCCGTTCTCGGTTTCCTCTCACTAGCCCTTGTGCTGACTGCTCTCGCGGTTCTAGTACTGGCTCCGGCTGGGCGGTTTCACTGGCAGCACAGCTCACTTCCAGTGGGTACAGTAATTGTAGGGGCCTTCTCAAGAGACTCGTTCTCTTTGACTTCTTCGCTTTGACTCTGACCTCAGCACCTCGATTTTGTCCATCCTTGCTTGTCAGGATCCGTTCCACTTTACCCAATTTCCAATGGGATCTCGGATGTCCTTCATCATGGACCAAAACCAGGTCACCTACAGAGACCAAACTCGATCCAATTGTCTTCTTGAGACCGCTCTTCAGTGATTTGACTAATCGTTCATAGAAACCTCCCCACCATGGGGCCTTCTCCAGATTGTATGACCACTTTATCCTCTCCTGGGTGAAGTGCCTTGTCACACTGGGGTCGTTCATTATCTTCTCGAGTTCCTTGGAGGCACTCTTAAAGGTTTTAGCATTGTCTGATATCACAAAGGAAGGCATTGACCTACGAGCAACATATCTTCTAAAGCACCTCAAAAATGCTTGGGCAGTTAGGTTTGGAACAACCTCAAGATGCACTGCTCTTGTTATGCAACATGTGAATAAACAAATCCACACCTTTCGGTCCTTCTCACTTGTAGATTTCACATAGAGGGGGCCAACATAGTCCAATCCGATGTAGGTAAATGCAGGGGCCTCCTTAACTCTGCAACTAGGTAAGGGTGGAGGAGGTGGTGTCTTGTAGGTTTTCCCTTGGAACTTCTTACAAACTGTACAGCCAAACAGCAACTTTCTGATGAAGTAGCGACCTCGAACAATCCAAAAGGTTGATCTCAGTTCAGCAAGTGTCTCCTTAACACCTCCATGCATGACCTTCCTGTGACAGCTCCAAACAGTGAGGGTGGTAAGATGATGTTTGGCATCAAGTAAGATGGGGTACTTTGCAGAATCCGCCAGATCAGAGTTTCCGAGTCTCCCTCGACATCTCACAACTCCCCTTTCATCCTCGAACAAGTTCAACTGCTGTTTCAAAGACCTGAATTTGTCCTTATCCTTCAACGATCGCTGAACTTCCTTTATCCAACACAGTTCCGCTTCCTCAATGTCTGCACTGGTTACCTCTGGCTTCTCGTCAGTTCCTCTACGTTTCGCCTTCAGAAGCCTGATGAATTTGAAAACCAGAGCGGTGACCCGTAGGAGGCGCTCACGGCAGCTGAATGCTCTGCAATCAATGACATTATC
Source organism: Oculina patagonica (assembly GCF_052425735.1). Classification (NCBI taxonomy): domain Eukaryota; kingdom Metazoa; phylum Cnidaria; class Anthozoa; order Scleractinia; family Oculinidae; genus Oculina; species Oculina patagonica. The sequence continues at coordinate 31,203,918 of NC_135761.1, forward strand.
CAGTGAGGTCGATTGACTGTTCACAGTTAATGCAGAGAGGTCTCCAACCAACTCCGCCTTTCGATCCTTTGCTTTCATTTCTGAGAGACACTCCTCTGGAGGCAACTCCTCGTCAAACTTGTTTGTTTCCTCAGACCCCTCAGGATCAATTAGCCATTTTGGCCCATTCCACCATAAGGTACTAGCCGCTAGTTCACGAGAACCCATACCCCTGGAGAGTATGTCCGCTGGGTTGTCTGAACCAGGGCAATGGTTCCAGCACTCTGCAGGTACGAGCTTCCTTATCTCATCTACCCGATGCTGCACAAATTGTTTCCACTCCTTTGCACTCTGTACAATCCAATACCAGGCTACCTTTGAGTCGGTCCAACACACCAACTTGCTAATCTCTATCTCAGAGGTAAGAGCTTCCTTAACGCTGCGCATCAGTCTAGCGAGAACGACGGCCGACAGCAGTTCTAAGCGCGGTATGGTCTGGTTAGAGAGAGGGGCTACTCGTGTTTTTGAAGCTACAAATCTGATGTAGTTGCCATGTGTGGTCACAATGCGCAGATAGACAATCGCCCCATACGCCCTTGCAGATGCATCACAGAACCCATGAAGTTCACTCGTGACAACTTCCCCTTCTATGTCGGTGTAATAGCATCTGGGAAGGGTGAAGGGTTTTACATCCTGTAGTTGGGCCACAAGTCTTTGCCAGGTTGACTTGCAAGAACCTTCTAGTGGGTCATCCCAGTCCCTCTTTTCCTTGCACAGCTCTTGAAACAAGATTTTGAATTGGATAGTGATTGGGGAAATAACACCAAGAGGATCATAGAATTTGGACACCGTACTGATCACATTTCTCTTTGTAGGCTCTACTTTCCTTGCCAAGGAAGCAGTCTCTGTGAGATCAAATACGAGGTTGTCATTGTGAAAGTTCCACAGGGTTCCTAATATCTTTTGCTCGCCAGGGTCTTCAATGACTGGAGTTCCCAAGATGCTCCTTGAGTAGGTCATGTCCTCCTCTTCAACCTTGTGTCCATCTGCCATCACTGTCTCAGCAATCTGACTCCTGCCAACAGCCTCTTTCGGCTGAGCTTCTTCGCTCCTTGAAGCTGACCTCTCATTTATCTCAATTCTCTCACGCAGCTCTTCAGAATTGGTGACAAATTTTCGCAGATTGAATCCCGCTTCCTTCAAACGCAATTTGGACTTCACATAAAGCTCAAAGGTGCGATTCACATCACCGTCGCCTGAGGTCAAGTCATCAACATAAATACTCTCGAGAAATTTCTGTGTGAAGCTAGGATCACACTGTTCATATTGTCCTATGTGATGCTGGATAGTGGCATTCAGCAAAAATGGACTCGAGGATAGACCAAACACAACCCGTGAAAACCTCAGAACAACAACTTCAGGTTCAGCCTTATCAATGTCCTTGACCCACAGAAACCGGAGTACATCCCTGTCTTCTTCAGCGATGTGAACCATTAAGAAAGCCTTCTCAATGTCTCCGACAAGCGCAACTCTGTAACTACGGAACCTTAACATGATGTCAAAGATGTTCTGTGCGAGTGGAGGACCAGCATGTAGACACTCGTTCAATGACGCTCCGTTTGACCTTGCTGAGGCGTCGTAGACGACTCGCAACTTTGTGGTTGACTTGTCCCTCCGGATGACCGCGTGGTGAGGGATGTAATGTATGCGATCAGACTCTGGCTTGGCCTCCTTGTCAACAACTTCCACAATTCCTCTCTCGATTTGGTCTTTGATGACACTGTCATACTCTCTCAGGATGTCGGGCTCCTTGCGTAGTCGACTTAACAAACTGCTTAGCCTTCGCTGGCTTAACTCGTAATTATCAGGGAGCGGTGGGTGTGTAGCCTTCCACGGGAGATGAACTTGATAGTGGTCTCCTCTGTACGTCAACTTCTCTAGGAATTCTTCATGAATGCTGGGAGTCTTTATGCCGAGAGACTCCAAGTCCCAAAATTTCTTTAACTCTCCTTGGAGGCCTTCATAGGGAACTTCATCAGTGGCACATTTTAGGATGTGGGTTTCCACAAGATTGCTGCTTTGCTGACTTCCAGGATCTCCGTGACACACAGGGCCTGAGAGTATCCATCCTAGTTTGGTATGAATAGCTGTGGGACCTTGAGTTCCTCGGATGGTGTGACCAGTCACAAGATTCCAATAATAGTCTGAACCGACCAAAATGTCAACATTGAGAGTTTCCCCTTCGGCACAATAATCAGCTAGACTTAGACCTGAAAAACAGACATTGTCATTCACCACTTGCTCAACAGACTGACCCTGCAAAGGTTGGCAAATCAGAGGCACAGTAAAGGCTGACAACGACAGATTGGGTCCCCCTTTCAGCTCGATCCCCAGCGATGCAACTTCCACGAATTCAACTCTCTCATCTGTGGATCCAAATGTCTTAATTGAGACTTGTTTCCTTTCCAACACTGGTAATTGAAGAATGTTCTTCAGGTTGTCTGTCAAATAGGTGCGCTGACTACCACTGTCCAAGATGATTCTAGCCTTGACCTTGCACTCTGGTCGCTGAGGATTGTAAACAATAGCCTGAGCCGTTTGAGGTAACACTGGTGTCGAAGAATTCGAGTAACAGACCACAGAATTGGTACCTGGTTGCACTGTTAGACCTTGCTGTTCTGGAACTGGTGTAGACACTGTAGGTGCAGGGTAGGTTGGTGGCACTACGTTAAAATTACTTTGACAGATACTGTCATGGTGCCTTCCATTACACTTATGACATTTGGACTTGGATGGACAGTTGCGGCTTATGTGATCTTTCCGAAGGCACACAAAACATCTTCCATACTTCTTTAAAAGATCCTTCCGAGCTAGTACATCGATCACTGTTTTGCAATCCTTTGATGGGTGTTTTCCTCTACAGTAAGTGCATGTTGGACCATAAGCATTGCCATTAAAGAGGCTGTGTGTTGTTCCTGGATCCTTTTTGTTCTTATTAGGAGGCTTAGGAGGCAAAGACTGATTTCCATTCACAGAGGGTGCCCCAGCTCTTTCTCTTGCCTCTAGTTCCCTCTTAAAGATCGCGAGAAGCTGGTCCAATTGCCAGTCGTCATTCCCCATTTCTCTAGTGATAACAAGACGAAAGTCTTGTGGTAGTTTAATCATCAAGATGGACGAAAGTAACCCACCATATGTTTCACGAGGAACTCCCAGTGACTTTAGGCTTCTGACATTTGATTCAACAGTGTCATGGAGCTTCCGTAAGCTCCTCATGTTAAGGTGAGATGTTACAGTGTCAAGGTTCAGCAAAATCTCCATGTGACGATTGATTATTTGCTGCTTATTGCCGAATCTACCTTTCAGAATTTCTATTGCTTCGTCATAATTCGATGCAGTTAGAGTCAAACCCGAAATTGCTTCAGCTGCTGACCGTTCAAGACGCGAAATTAAGTAATTAAACTTATCAATGGCAGAAAGACCTTCGTTTTTATGTACTGAGGCTTCAAAGGTATCCCAGAAAGAAATCCACTTACTATGATCGCCGTCGAATTTCTTTAGTTCCAACTTCGGTAGTTTGACTTGTGTTTTTATCGGTGTTGACGCTGAAGAATCCGCCAAAGAAGCACTTGGAGGTGAGGCACCATTTTCGTTTTGACCTGAAGCACTTGGAGGCGAGGAACCATTCTCGTTTCGACCTGAAGCACTTGGAGGCGAGGAACCATTCTCGTTTTGACCTGAAGCACTTGGAGGCGAGGAACCATTTTCGTTTTGACCTGAAGCACTTGGAGGCGAGGAATCATTCTCGTTTTGACCTGACACACTTGGAGGCGAGGAACCATTTCCATTTTGACCTAAAGCACTTGGAGGCGATGAACCATTCTCGTTTTGACCTTCTGGAGCTCTCACCGGACCTTCTTCTGTCGGCGTGCTTGCTGGCACGTTTGGTTGCGCGGGAAGATTCGCAACAACACCATTTGTGTTTACATTTGATGACAAGGCGTGATCTATGTTAGCTATAGCCAGCTGGATATTTTCCTCGACCAAATCTGCCCGCTCTATTTCGGCTTCGATTTCCTCTTTGTCCACAAGGGCCAAAATTTCCATGTCGAGTTGTCGAAGAGTGGTCCGTTTCGCCTGAAGGCTTGCCTTTTGTTGATTCAGCTTGACTGCGTGCTTGGCGATTTCTGACAAGTCTCCTGTGGCGAGGACTTCGATTGCAGACGTAATAATACGGGTTGCGGTGGACCTGTGACCTCCACGCGTCCTTCGCTTTCTAGAAAGTTCTTCAGCCATTTTTTCCTCGATGAGATTTGCGGAATAGCACAGAAATTCAACTCAGCTTGACTCACCACTCGTTTGCAAGACTCGTTTCAATCGGTTTCCATCCGGCTCCTAAGGCCATGTACAAGAATTCCTTCCGGACTGTATTTATTCTGGATTCTATAGGCTCTACTCCTTAAGATTACAGCTGTCTCAGACTCAATATCACGAGGATTACAAGGATTCGAAGGATTCACTTCGTACGAAATTTCAATATGGCTTCTCATGCAAAAGAACAACATTCAACATGTCCCAGAAACACTTTCGGTCCCATGACAATTACGTCATCGCGTACATATAGGAGCCAATTGCAGGACTGTTCTAAATACACGAAATCTGTTCGTTATTATTCCAAATAGGTTTTCAGATATCCTTCTAGCCCAGCTGTGTCGATAGTTGTAAACTCGCTTTTCCATAGTGAGCCCATTCTGCGCACATGGCTTCATCAAGTTTTATTTTAAAGCAAAGGCGTCATCACCGAGAAACACATGAGGTATTTTAGCCACTCCATATGGCAGGCACTTTGGTGGAGGGAGTGAAACACTACCATCTTCTATTCCCTGGGACAGGGTGCACTTGTTCCACACACCTCCATTCGAAACGCTTCCATTTGTTCCAACATCAGCATACAGGCATTCATAATCCGGCCCAGCAACAGCCATCAAAACAATAGAATTGGTATGCTTGTAATTATAATAATAAGAGCCAGCATAAGCAGGTGGCTGCATAATGATGTGTTTGCCATCAATGGTCCCAATACAATTAGGGTAGTTTCACCGCAGCTCAAACTGAGAGGCCATATTTAGCCATTCTTCGTGTGATGAAGGAAATTTTAGGTACTCGGGACCAAGATTTTTCTCTATTGCCTGGCACACTTCGTTCACAATGTACGAAATTGCTGATTGTGAGATTCGAAATTGGAAACTCAAAGACCTGTACGTCTCGCCAGTGGCAAGAAATCGTAATGTTAGTGTTAATCGCTCAGCAGCACTTATAACTTTGTGGCCACCAGTTACTTGACAAAGGGTTATATCGGGCTCAATATGGCTTAGTATAGCAAGAAAGTGTCATTCGCATCATCTCCCTGTAACCCGTGGTGTCTTTAATCCTCAGCTCTCGTACAATGTTGTTAAAATATCCCTTTTCTTCCCTTCTCCTAATCCAACTCCTGGTCTTTCCTCATCTTCCTGTTCTTCGTTCACCCTCTTCTAACATTTCAATAATCATTGTAGCCGCCACACATTGCCTAACCCTTACTGCAGTCAACTCAATAACATCATCCACCATGATGAAAACTACATGAATTCGCAACACTGAGATCACGAAAGCTAGTGTCACACGATAAATAAATTCACGCAAGCATGACGACAGCTACACGAAATTCTTAGAAATTTATTTTTATTGGTTTTAAATTTAGAAAGCTTATTCTACGGACAAAGGCAAAAGTGGAATGAAATGAATTTTATATTTACATGCTATGATGGCATTTATATGAACATTTGGCATTTATATCTTACTTGGTCTTCAATCCATGCCATCCTTGTCTACACTTGTCCTATTGTACACAGACTAACTAATTTCGCAGTCTTTAAAGCTTCCTGTAAGAGCGACAATTCATTTTGACAATCTTTCTACGATCTATAAATGGACGTCGTTGGATTGCTAAATCAAACTTCAGTTCTGGAACACAGCGCGATAGCGTTCTCAACCCAGTTCCTTGCAGCCAATTCTTATTGTTGATCAAACATATTTGATACCGTTTGGACACTCGGTATAACATCGTCATGTTTGGTCACCAAAAAATGTGTGATCGTGTTTGATTGCTGTTTGGACAGGCCTTTAGAGCCAGAGGCGTTAGTGGCGGTCTGTGTAACAAACTTTTGCATCATGTTTCTCATCTTAGCAATCTCAGCAGTTGATTTCTGACTCTTGTCCTCTGCGGATTTTTGGTTTCTACAAGCAGTATCATAGTGCTCTGAAAAATCAAACAAAATCTTATTGAAAAAAAAAACTTCTGAAACACTGAGGCCTAGGAAAGTCTAGAATTTTTTTCTCTGATCATACTAAGAAACCACATACCATGGAATTCCGGTTATAAGCCCTGGGCTTATACAACTTCGTAAGGGTTTTTGGGTGGGCTTATAAGGGGAGGGGCTTATATTTGGGAGGGCTTATAAGCGGAAGGAAAAAAACGTTTTGAAACGAGCCTCGGGATTGTTGATCGAAATACGTTTTTAAGTTAAAAACGCACAAAAAGCAACATTTAGTACTGTTCAGTACTGTCATCCGGTAGAGGGGGGCTTATATCCAAGGGTGCTTATAACCGGATGTATTTTTTTGTTTTCAGGTTGATGGGCCTATAACCGGGGGGGGGCTTATAATCGGAATTTTACGGTACTTTTCTTGAAGTATTCCGTCCTAGCTTTGAGGGTTCAATCTACTGGCACCAGCTTCTGCTTCTTACAACGCCCACGCAGAATAGTATAATCATTTACCGCCTTGCTGCCATTAAGCTCTTCTAGTGCTGAAATAAAATTTCAATGGTACTCAGCTTTTAGACTTTATTATGGTAACACGAAATATCAAACATGTAACGGAAATAGGTCCCGTTGGAGGGAAGTTTTTTCTTTGTGTGTGTACTAAAAATAAGTGAAATAAGATTTTAAGTGTTACGTCACAATAGGGACCTAGCGGTCAGATTTTCCCCCTCCTCCATCCCTACACCACCATCCACGCGATCACTGATCAACAAAAGAAAAACAAACTACGTACAAACATCTGTTGAAAGCTCGTTTCTGCAAAGTAATGTCGATTTATCGCTTCCCCCTTACAAGCGACGCAAAAAATATTTTATCTGCACCTTTGTTCATCTCCTCTAGCTCTTTCTTCTGTCTTTTATTTCGCTCGACGTCTTCGCCTCTTTTGATTTTTTTAACGAGGTCTTCATCCTCCAGCTTTGCTGCTGATCTCTTCCTTCCTGTTTTTCTGGCTTTGCTAATGGACGTGCTAGTGAGGTCTAAACTGTCTGTTGCAAGGCAGACCTTGATAATAGGCGACACTTTTTCAAATGTGATTTCTTTTCTTAAAACGTTAACTGGAAGAGATTCAGAAATAAATATTTTCTAAGGTGTTAATGCCACACATTAAAAAAAAATTACAAAATTGGGGCCAAATTGTAAAATAGTTACACGTCTTCCACTAATTTAAAATGTCAGAATTTTCGGAAATTTTAAAAATCTTTATCAATCGAGCCAATAGCTAAACTAATTTTAAAAACCAATAAAATTAACTCGTCATTATGTCTTCAAGTGCAGTTTGCTTCCTGCGCGATTGACTTGAATTTATTTATTTCCTTTAGAGTGAGAGTAAAGATACGGATGATCGTTTTCCACCCCAGCTTGGGCCATAAATTGATGGGGCAACAAAGATATCTTATTAACCTAATTATCTTATTAACCTCTTTATCTTATTAACCTTGATATTGTATTTCGAGAAACTGAACCTCGGCCCGTGTTGTCGAATATTGTATCTAAATGAATAAGTTGTTACCTTGTAAAGAAGATGTACTCGCTGACAGTAATGGCCTCTCTTCGTCCCATTGTCCCTCTGTATCATTTTATACTTTTTAATGTGACCTAAAGGCTATTTTTATCTGTAACTAATTAAAATGCATCTATTTCATGAAAGTATATTCTATAAACAACAGTTAATTTCCAATCAGGTTTTTTTTGTAGATATAATATTTATTTCCTGAATTCTAATGAGAAACTATGTTTTACCTGATACCAAGACATTTCTGGAAAATCAAGACTGTGGTGTTTTTGTAAAAAAAAATCTAAAAGCAAGCTTTCTTTTCCATCATCAATACGGCTTTTAGTTATAAAATTGTGCTCACTCATCATTCAGTTGTATTTTTCACAGTTTGAAAGTTTATTTTTATTTCATTTACACGAGAATATTCAGAGCTATAAGAAGGAGCAAATTACTGAGGGTGAAACCCATAAGACAAGAGATTAATAACGGGAACGTCTGATGTCACAAAAAAGCAAAGCTGCATGGAAACAGAAGTTATAAACTTTATAACTATAATGCGCAGGACACAAAGCCTTTTTTCAACGATGTGTGTTGCAATGTCCATGCTTTTGGACGCCGACAAGTTTATAAAGTATTTGTTCTTTTCTCAAACACCGGCCATATTAACCACAACAGCACATGTAACATGGAAGAAATGGCAAAACAGTATATTGACAACCTACCATAGAAGAGTTCCCTATCTGATGACTGAAGTTCTCGCACTAGATTCGCATATTCGCCTTTTTGCTCTCGCAGTGGATATATTTCACGCACCCAACATTTTCTTTTCCTGACTTCTTGTCTTCTTCCTGACCTTCTTCTTTTTCTACGTCGAATTAAGATAAACAGAAGCAAAAGAAGAATGACATCGTCTTCCGCCATCTTGACTACTTACAACATGTAAGCGAGGCAAAGGTGAGCGTTGCGTAACTGCTTCCGTCGCTTTGATTTCCACTTGATCATAAGGTTCTTACGATTATGACTCTGCCTCCGATTCCGATTATGTCGCTTCCGTCACTAGTGGGAACCAGCCCTTAAACACCAACAGAAAAAAATTGCGGCTCATCCTTGACACAAAGTGCACCAAAATCCAGGATTTGCATCCTAAGTAAGATGACAAGCATCCCAATCCAAATTCATATGCGTGTTCCTCAGGTACTGATTGAGTATAAATAAAATCTTAAGAAGAAATTTCGACTCAGACCGAGCGGGCAGTGGCACAAAAGTTGCACTTCAGAATTTTTGATATGCCGCCCAAAGAAAGCCTATGGTAGGCCTAGAAACGTGGTGGGATTTTTTTCTTCAAATATTTTTTCAACCGGTCAAAAACTTACAAAACCGTTATGAACCCCAGCGTCTTCTTAAACACACAAAATAAACATGACTAATACCGTGTCGTAAACTTCGCACTGGCTCATTCGCATTAAATGAAACCCCGTTTTTGAGCCTAGAAATGGACTATTGAAGTGTTTATAAGTCATTTGAGTCCAATATTTCTTCTGTAAGTTAATTGCGAAGGTCACGGCGAGCCGCTGAAAACCACTAAAATTCGGTTGCTCGTTATTCTTAATTTGGCGCTCTTTTTCGAGAAAGAATTTCTCTTCCCGGTAAAACTCTAAATAACTTGAATTTCAGATATTTTGAAAGGGGAAATGCCATTCTAAAACATAGTGTTAAAATTTATTTCGGGCTCTTTATACGCGCTGAGTGCGAACGCTCTCAAAATACCTATAATTACAAAATTATCTGTCACTGAAACGTAAACAATACCCACATTCTTCCTGCCTGAGAGTCTAAAACGTCTTCTTCTGAGTCTTTCCTCCGTTTTCTACTAGTATTTAGATGTAATCTACGGCAGAAGTTCCCTGTTAAAATCATCCTGAACACCATATCTTCCAAATATCGAGAATAAAGCGAATTTCGAATGCTATCGCCATCTTTAATAGCGATTAGTCTTCAAGCGTGCTGTCGACAACTTCAGTACATCTCCGTGTTGACATTCAACATTCGACCACTCTCAGGTCTGCCATGATATATTCCCATCTCTTGTTAAACAGCTGTCGAATAAATATACCCTTCTTGTATCAACATTTTGATTTCTCGACCGAAATACCGGTCCGTTCATTTCTTCATGGTCAAGAACAACGCACTGGAACCAGGCAAACTGTTGTTCTCCGATTACATGTTGACTCAACTTGCGTGTCACATAATCCCTTTCCTTAGTCACTCGGTTGTTTTTTTGTTACACGATTCCATAAATGAATTAAAAACACCCGATAATTCGAAAGATCAGGTCGTCTCAATTAAATATTCTGGTTAACGCTGTGCCAGCATCCCTTTGTGACCCTTCACGAAAAAATCGTAAACTAGTCCTGATCGTAAACAGACTTACCTTATTATAGGAATATAACGAAGCATTTTAACAACGCGAACAAAATATACGCGTAATAAAATTAACGCGAATTTAAGAAATGTTCTGGTTAAATGCTTATAGTAAACGTGTTTATATTAATTAACATCAATAAAATTAACGCGAATTTTTGAAATTCGCGTTAATAACATGTATCGTTAATTTCCTATAATAAGGTATGTAAAGGTTTAATATAGCGCTCATTGTTTCACTATACTCAATCAACTAAAGGTTGAAACAATATATGGTAAACCATTATTTGCAAGAAACAGAATCTTGGCCAAAATGATATTTTCAACAGATGGCTTGGCCCACACCATCGCCACTAACCCACTAACCCCTGCCTACACGACGACGAGCGGTACTCCGCCTGAGGTCCAGATCATATGTCCTTTTGTGAAAACAGGTATACAGCAATACAGCAAACAGAGACCTTGCCCTGTTAACTATTGTATTGAGGTATCCAGAACGACATCTTCACTTTGGGGCGGAGCCTCCCGTGGTTGGGTAAGTGGTGATTGGTCAAAGACATTGCGAAAAAAAAATAGATCGATCATTTCGGTCAATACGATTTGAAAGGCACTGCCTTTTTTCTTCAGGCACAACCATGGGCCCCTACCTGGCACAACTGTCTCACGGCATATAGTCCTACATATCTTCCGATCCAGTTAAAATAACTGCTGTATTCCATCGAATAAGCGCCGTCCCCGAATAAGCGAAGCATTTGAATAACGCCGCATTTGGGACAAAATGTAAATAAGCGCCTCCTCCGAATAGAAGAGTCCCGATGCGGTGCTTATTCGAAGAATTCCCTTTGACCGACAATGGAACTCTAAAACACTTAAAGTGAATATATTACACCATTATTCGATCAACAAGTGCTCTGTCCATTATTATTACAGTACGTAGTTTTGTTGTGAAGGCCGTTCATGAACTTTACCGTTACACCAAGCCCAATTTCTCTCTTTCTTTTTCCGGGTACCTGTGCAAGTAGTCTGTTTTCAGTGTTTGCTTTGTTTCAAAAGTGGTGTCCTCAAATTACCCCCCCCCCCAACCCCCCGCGAAATAGTGCCGCATTTGAGACCTGAATAGGGTATACATTCGCTGAAACTAGACTTATCACTCATCACATGGAAACGTCATCCACAGTCCAGTTGACCAACCAACATCTCCAAGTACATGTAAACAAATCGTTAGTGCGCTAGACTCTTGGTCGACCGGTCCGTATTCGACCCCTGGCCGGGATCATTGCATTATGTTTTTGGGCAAGACAATTTTTTTTTCCCACAGTGCTGTCTCCACCAAGGTGTGTATGTTGAGGAGGAAGGAGAGGATAATCCTGCGATGGACTAGCATCTTATTTTGTAGGAGTAAAATACTCCTACTATATATTGAAACTGGAAGAAGCTCCGGCCTGACGGGCCACTAGCCCGGGGGGGGGGGTCTCCCCTATATGGCCTATACGGGGACGTGCCGCTGGACAGGGTATGGTTTTTGACTCCTCCGGTCCTGAACAGGGTATATAATTTCAAGCTCCTGTCCTAAACAGGGCCTGAATCTGTCCTAGACAGGGTATGGCTGCAAGACTGTCGTCCATGTATTTACATTGTTTTCGCTTTCACTGCAATAAAAAAGCATTATTTTATTCGGTGGGATAGGTGTTTCTGCATTTCAATGCTTCAAACGTCGCGTATGGGACGCAATCACAATAAAGCGTAAATGATTGTTGATGTTGTCCTTTGTCCTAAATAGGGTCTTAGAATAGGGGGTGTTGTCCTACACATGGTAGGTATTTTAAGTTTTTATTGTCCTAAACAAGGTCAGGGTTTCAAACTTCCAGCAGCACCCCTATACCTAAACTTAGGTCAAGAACCCCCCCCTCCCCAGGGACTAGGCTCCAACAGTTTTTTGAAAAGCCATGAAGAAGGAAAGTAACTTTTAGATCTTTTACGACCAGCGCGTACCATGCGTACGGGTAAAAGTAATTATACCCGAGGCCTCGAGCCCGAGACGCCGTCCATATCTCTACTCTTATATAACATTTTGACGTAATATATCAATCACGAGAGGCAGTGTTTCATCGGAATATCCAAACTCCGAGAAGAGAGTTGAAAATACGACGCGCAGCGGAGTATTTTTGACGAAATTCGAGGCGTTTGGATAGCCGATGAAACACTGTCTCGAGTGTTTGATATATCTTCTCGATCGAAACAAAAACTACGGAGTAAACGGAGAAATAAAATCGTAAAAAATCTATGCTAATTAAGATCGGGTTTCCAAACCACCGTCACAGTTATAATATTCTTTGTTTTAACTTGATGAATTATTAATGAGTTTGAGAAAGAAAAAGTAACAAGGGGCAAAAACGAAATAGTCTGTTTTACTCTACCAATTGCCCTTTATGAAATGTCGAAAGGGGTAAGGAATTATCCCTTATATTACTTTTCTTTTAATCCACCAAACACCGGGCAGTCGATCTATCTAAATATTCTAAATTGTTTTCTTTTATTTAAAGCCGAATGGACCCCTGTCGAAAGTGAAAATTTAATTAAAGTAGAAATACGTGTCACTTCTGGAGCTACGTAAAAAAGGCAACATCCTCAATTTTATTGATGGTTTATACACGTTTTTATTTCGTCAGGTAGCGAAAAGGAAGTTTTATTTTGTCTTCAAAAGGATATAAAAGAGCAAGGATAGTAAGGATCTGGACCTTGGGTTGAGCTCATGGGGGGTACTCGGGATTTCAAATGACGGGTATGATCGAATGGGAGCGAAAATCATGACCCAAAAAATCCCTGAGGCTTCCAACAAAACCCAAAAAAACCCTGGACCAAAAACCAACCCCCAAAAAATCCCATTTCAAATTTCTAAGCCACGAAATAAATCAGAAAGGGGGAATATAAGATATAACACACAAAAAAAACACATTAGAAACACGTTGAGTGTTTGTACTTTATTCACAGAACTATGTGTCAAAGCATTGCCACGAATTTTGAGATTGTTTGTAATACCCCCAAAAATCCCTAGTTAAATCAAGCCACCCAATAAAATACTTGCCAAATTTTGCTACCCAAAAAAATCCCCGAATCGAAAATTTCAAACTCAAAAAAATCCTTCGATCATCCCCGTAACTTTAAATCCCGAATGCCCCCCCCCCCAAACTGGGGGGTTGAGTGCCTTCGGTGAGGTGTAGCGGAGAGGGGGAGGGGTGATGGAGTGGGTTCAGCACTTGCGATAACAATATTATTTTGGACAAGACGTTGCCGCTCAGAAATGATTTGCCGTTAATTTAACCTTTGGTTGTTTGCATATTGTAAAACAACTGCTGTAGAGGCTTCTATTTTGATTGTTTTTCGTCGAAACTGTGCCATAATCCCCCTACTTGTTTTAGGTAGATGGAAAGGGTCGAAAAGAATTTCAACTTGAGAAACTCTGCCGAAATTTTTCACGTTCTCACTAAAGTTCTCACATTTTTTTCCGAAAAGGATCATAATTGTTCTTTTTTCAACAACTCGGCTGGGTTATTTTTAAAAGAACAATCATGATCGGTTTTGGAAACAAAAACGCGAGAACTTTAATGAGAACTTGAAAAATTCCGGCGGAGTTTTTCAAGCCGTTGAAATTCATTTTGACCCTTTCCATCCACTTCCCCTTAAACACAAAACAATTAATTTAGACGTCCTGATCTTTCAAATCATCGTGTTTTTTTTATTTCATTTATGGCAATCGTGAGCAAAAACCTACCGAGTGACTAGTACGAAAGCGATTGCGTGACACGCAAGTTTCAAATTAGTCAACATGTCATCGGAGATGAAGAACTGAACGGACCGGCATTTCGGTCGAGAAATCAAAGGATTGATACAAGAAGGGTATATTTATTCGACGGTTGTTTAACAAGAGATGGGAATATATCATGGCAGACCTGAAAGTGGTCGAATGTTGAACGTCAACACGGAGATGTACTGAAGTTGTCGACAGCACGCTTGAAGACTGATCGATATTAAAGATGGCGATAGCATTCGAAATTCGCTTTACCCTCGATATTTAGAAGATATGGTGTTCAGGATGATCTTAACAGGGAGCTTCTGCTGTAGATTACATCTAAGAAGATGTAAGACTCAGAAGAAGACGTTTTGGACTCTCAGGCCGGGAGAATGTGGGTATTGTTTACGTTTCAGTGACAGATAATTTTGTAATTATAAGTATTTTGAGAGCGTTCGCACTCAGCGCGTATAGAGAGCCCGAAATAAATTTTTACACTAGGTTTTAGAATGGCATTTCCCCTTTCAAAATATCTGAAATTCAAGTTATTTAGAGTTTTACCGGGTAGAGTAATTCTCTCTCGAAAAAGAGCGCCAAATTAAGAATTTCGAGCAACCGAATTTTAGTGATTTTCAGCGGCTCGCCGTGACCTTCGCAATTAACTTACAGAAGAAATATTGGACTCAAATGACTTATAAACACTTCAATAGTCCATTTCTAGGCTCAAAAACGTGGTTTCATTTAATGCGAATGAGCCAGTGCGAAGTTTACGACACGGTGTTAGTCATGTTTATTTTGTGTGTTTTAGAAGACACTGGGGTTCATAACGGTTTTGTAAGTTTTTGACCGGTTGAAGAAATATTTGAAGAAAAAAATCCCACCACGTTTCTAGGCCTACCATAGGCTTTCTTTGGGCGGCATATCAAGAATTCTGATGTGCAACTTTTGTGCCACTTATTTTTGTTTTCGCGCGGTATTAGTGGATCTTTGCTCTTAAATAAAGTAATCCTCTTATGAAGGCGGTTCAACGCTGAAGAACGAGGAAGTTTCTGAACCATAAAGACATGTGTAGGCATTTCTTAATAAAGCACAAATAATATACATTTTGCCTACAGCACTAAGTCCAATTTTAAGATCTTTTTTAAAGTCTAAAAAAGAAAAGTATTGTAAAATGTCACCAAACACTCACTCTACTGCTGTTCTTACTTTACTCATTGATTCATTAAATATTTGTTGCTGCGGTGTTAATGCATGACCTTTGAATGGTGCTTGAAGGTGAACTCTGAGTGGGTAGGCCGGGTCACCATACACACACAGTGGTTGGCCAGTTGGGGAAACACAGTGGGCTTTTAGCATTGGCAGCAGGCCAGACAATGCCAGCATCCCACTGTCGTGCCTTCGCCCCACGACCGGACCAAAAAGGTTCGCAATAAGACCATTGGGCGCAACAGCACTCTGAAATTTTATGACGTGGACCCTTATATGTCCATTATACAGTACCCTCTGATGTTCGCCTGGCTTTGAAACTGGTCTCACTGTCTCATCTATGAATCCCCAACAGTTATCAAGGGCGGCTCCTTTCCTATAGATCGATTGAGAAAATTCAACGAGGTCTGCTGAAAGTAAAACGTTATTAACGTTCAAAGTCAGCGCAGGCACTTTCTTCCCCCCAGTCTGGTTAGAGTTAAATATTTGAACTGCCATCAGTGATTTCACATGCTAAAAGTCTGGCATGTTTTGTTATACATGTAAGCTTACAAACACTTTGTCAGCCTGGCACATGTACGTATTAAACAGTGTCCAGCACTCAGTAAACAGATCAAAACCAAAATGGTTTTAAAGGTTGCTCCTGTTTTGCAGTTACACTAGGAAATCAACGAGCCATAAATGTTAATAGCGGAGCTCGCACGGCGCCGAAGGCGCCGAAGGCGGAGCCCCATTGGTTCATGCGGACAAAGCAGATAAACTGAAACCCGTCAAGCCGAAAAAGTTTGGTAGTCACGTGACCTTCCGTCCGTCCGTCCGTCCGTCCGTCCGTCCGCCCTGATTAGGACTGGGGACGAGTTTGTCTTCCGGGGAGCCCGCGTTTGTTGGTGGGAAAATGTAGTAGGCAAAGATTTTCAATTTTTAATTTTGCAAAGAAGCTTTCAAAACGACTTCAGTCTCTAGATTCAATACGTTTATTCAGCCGGTCTGAAGTTTCAAACACGAGAAAAACTTATTTTTTCTAATCTCTTGTTGTGTCGATGTTGACAAACGAGAGTAGAGCGAATTGAACTTCGGGGAGAAAAGCGATCCGCGACGTGAATAGTAGCGAACAACAACGACAAAGAGAGCATTAAAGAGCCCAGCAAAAGAGCTGAAAAGAGGCAACGAAGTAGCGAGGAGCATCGCGAGAGAGAAAAACAAAGAGAGTTCAGAAAAAAAAACGAGCGACGTTTTGGAGAATGTGAGTATTAAAAGTTAAGTTATAAAATAATAGGCTTATTCATTTATGGAAAATTTGTCTTGTCAACGTTCTTACTTCGGAGTTTAGAATTTTCAAAGTAAATGATTAATCAGCACCATATGCTAGCATTTTTCAACTGACTAGTAGGCATTCGCTTCTCAAATGTCGAGGATTTTGCCTGGTTACTTTCCCTTAGCTTGCTGAACTGTTTGTAGTTTAGTTAAATCGAGAAACAGGTCTCTTCTCAAATTTGGTGTTTCCGGAAAGAGGTAGATTGATTTGCGTTTCACAATGTAAATAGTTTACTTAGAAATGTTTTTATCGATGAAATGTCACCCAAAGTACATGTATTTGGACTCTAATTCCAGTTTCATTGGTACTGTCTGAGAACTACTTTCGTCTTCATTTTTTCAAGAGCCATTACAATGTAAACATAGGATAGCAAATACACAACAGACAAGTTATTCACTCTACATTACTGAAGCTTATGAAGTAATTCAAGCTGATGTCAAGGGTTAGATTTCCATGGTTAAATACTAAAAGTGGCAGGAGTTGCCCAATGTACAGATATCAAAACAATTAAAATTCATTAGATGATAATTTGTGCTTTTTTGTGTAAAGTATGGCACATACGCAGTGTAAAAACAATTGTAGAGTTTTCTGTTTGTTTTGGAGCCATTGTTTTCCTCTAAGAGAATACCAACAAGAAAGAACAGCATGACCTTTGTAATTTAAAAAATGAAACTTATTCAACCCCTTGGGAACTGAGGGATTTTAATTTAGTCTTTAATACATATTCTAAAATGACTTGTGCATCTCATTTTATCTCTAATGTACCTGTTCATTTATGCATGCAACTGAAAACATGGACAAACAAACACTGGGTAGTGTCTGTATTTGAAAAATCCAGTCAACCCCATGGGATAGCTTAGGAGAACATTTCATACCTAAGGCATTACCTTCTTGTTGTTTTGTTGTTTTTTTTTTTTTGGGGGGGGGGGGGTGCTGCCCAAGAAAATTTTACAAATTTTGGCCTTTTCGAGTGCATTTCCCACATTCTGACACCAACATATAAAAACATTTTGAGGGCATTGACATTCAGTTATTTTAGCTGAATAAAAAGCAGTGTTTTCAGGAGAAAAAATACATGCACCATATGTGTTTATTTGGTGCGAACAGGTGTAATGTTTTTGCGAGTTAAAAGGGGAGGCGAAAGAGGGGGCGTAATAGTATATTAAGGCTATTTTTTATCGTTGCACAATAGCCTGTGGCATGGCTTGGATGTACATGTACCATAGCTAGTTTTAAATAAATGTAATGTATTGTGACTTTTTTAGATATAAAACATAACTTTATTTGTTGACAACAAGCTACTTAAAATAAACTAAATACATTATGCTACTTAGAACAGAAGAAGATAATTACATTTCCTTTATAAGAATAAGTTAACAGTAAAAATTATTGTTTCCTTGCAATTCTGCCTCTATTGAGGAATTTAGTACACAATTTACATGTAAAAGCAAATGTAAATAAACTGTTATCATTGCTCAAGAAAAGAGGGGGCAGGGGAGGGGTTTGAGGGCAAAAACCTAACAAGATCTGCTACCTGACCCGACAAATTACTGGAATTAATACTTGTAATGATTTTGTGGGAGAAGTGCAAATTGACCTGTTTATCTTGTTGTGGTGCTAGGCAAATGTAGAAAGAAAACCTGAATTCAGCTGAAATTTCTCATAAAAGCAAAGACTTACTAAACTTTTAGAGCTGCTAAGGTTAGAAAAGACAGCTGGGCTTGTTGATGTGCCCGCAAAGTGTCTCTTAGCTACATCCCTGATAAAAGTTTTGGGGAGAATATGCAAGCCTTTATGAAGTTAATCAGACAGTGCTTTCAGCAGCACCTGTCAGAGAGTAACATAAGAGTCTTAAGATACCTCATTTTGAAGGGAACTCATGAATTTTAGCCAGTGGCTCACCAAAACACTCACCAAAGCCCTGACATGTGCCGGGTCTTATAAAAAGCACTAATAATGTTTTCAGTAGGTTGAAAGCAGTTGTGCTGATATACTCACTGTGAAAGGATTTTTTTTTTGGTTCTGAACATATCTCTCAACACAGTCCCTGGCCCAGCCAAAAATTGGAAAAATATTTCCCTATACATTGCATCTGTAGATCAGTGTTTTGAATAACTTTGGAATTATAAATATTAATGCCAATGATAATCAACAAAATTTTATCTGTCTTTTTTGCCTTTTTCAGGGTTAACACAAGTACCAGATAGCTGCAGGGACAGGGAGAGATAAATGAACAATCAGATTATTATATTATCTCTTAATTGCATGTACAACTAATACTTAATGTACTTAAATATGGACAGGTGTAATTTTAAAGTTAATGAAAAAAAGCCAGTTGTGGTACAATCATGTATATTTCTTAAAGGATTTCTGATAGCACAACATAAAAATTATCCTTAATTCTCAGTGCTCACACTGTGAAGAACAGTAATAAATGAGAAACACAGTTCATTAATCTCAAAATTCAGTAACATTGTATGTTGCAATACAATAATTAACTGATGAAATATTTATTTTTCCTAGGCAAATTTTGACTTTACCAAAACCAAACTATACACAGCTATAGATTGTATTATGTGTAAATAAGTGAAAGGAGAAAGGAACAATACTCATATAATTAGGGAAGAAGGTGCTATGGTTTTGGGGGACCCTACATGTACATGTATTTGTCAGAATAACAGAATGTCACTATTTTGGCTTGCAGCTAGCTTTTAGTCTGGTGTGCTAGCAGAAAGCTGTTATTTTTGGTATTGGTCAATAATTAACAATTATTCACCGTAGTGGAGATGAATATTGTTGGATATTTACCGAGCCGCGAAGCGGTAAATATCCACCACATTCACCAACGCTGAAGTAAATAATTGTTTTAATATGTACCACACAAGTTGAATAACAAGCAAACAAAGCGATGCACGATGGCAGTTTGTTTTTCTTAGCTGTAATGAGGTCAAAAGTACTTTGCAAATCACCTCCGAGTTAACCAATCAGCGTGCACGAAAAGCACTACATTGTATTCACTTGTGTTGTATAATTATAATAATTTTTGTCACCGTTCTATGACAAAGGGTGCCCATTTGGGGGGGGGGGGTGGGAAGGGGAGGGAAGGTGCATGTAAAACTTTCCAGTTGTATGCTATGTGTACAGCTGGAACATACCAGCCAGAACTAGAACAACATTTTCTTTGTTTTATCTCCTCTTTGAGAGTTTAACCTTGGACATACATGTACATGGAGGGGGGGGGAGTGGATGCCACCCCCCTCCAAACTTTTTTTAAAAAAATTTTGAATTTAATTTTCGATTAAACGCGCAGGCAAGACAACGCGCAGGCAAGGTCAGCGCTTATATGAGGGTGTCGTTTATTTCAAATTCAATTTTATTCTTGCTAACAATAGTATGGTAACTGAACATTTGAATTTTAAAAACAGAAAAATGTTTTTAGTGCTCATCTGAAAAGGCTTTAATCAAGGAAAATATTTCTTTTGAGCCTTGGTTCAAACTTGATTACTATTGCATTTGCTTTTTGACTCTATTATTGGAATAAACGCCACATCATGATGCAGCGTGTATTTAAGGGCGGCGTCCATTAATATTTGTGCCCTTATCTGCGGCGATTATTCGAGGGAGGCGTTTAATCGAATAAATACGGTACTCTACAATGCTGAATTTTTCAGTAGTTGTTCATTCATACCTTGCAAAAATTTTCATGTGTTAAATCATATGTTCATGATATTTGATGTTGCCATGGCAATGCCATAATTATAATGAGGTCTGGCGAAAAATCGTCATGTTTAACATTTTTCTTTCTTTTTTTTTTTCATTTTGTTTTTAAACAAAATGGTACGATTTGATTTGTTTTGCATTCCATAAGCATTCTAGCTTGATTTTGCATCAAGATGACAGCTATATTGACGTCACAGCCAACAAAAATTATGTCATCTTGTGGAGTACGCTACGGTCTTTCTACTCAGTGCACAAGTACATGTATTTCACTGCACCTTAATAGGATGAAAACTCTGGGGAGGTCTCCAAGCCCCCCCCCCCCCCAACCCCTTATACGATGGTGGGAGTACAGATGATGGTGATGGTCTTGTACAGTTGGATCCCAATAACTCGAACCTTAAGGGAAATCGAAAATGGTTCGAAATATCAGAGGTTTGAGTTAGCGAGGGTAAAATTATTTTAAAAAATTGACCTTAAGGGGAATTCGAAAAGGTTCCAGTTAGTGAGAGGTTAAAGTTTTTGTGAGTTCGAGTTGTCGAGATTCAACTGTACATCCGAGGGTTAAGAAAAGTTACTGCTAATTGATAATCCTTTTTTAATTGATAAATTATTTTTCCTCTTATTTGGTGCTGTTGTTCATGGTGAACAATGATGCATATAATATATAAAGATAATAACATGAATAAAAAAATCGGTCTAAAAAAGTATAAAGGGCAAATAACTGGGGAGCTCCGCTTTTAGGCTTGCCTAAATCTATATATTATTTCAGTGATAGAGATTACAGGACGTTGTATACAGGAGCCATGTTTAGCTCAGTTTAGTTCACCAGCAGATTTAACGTGGAAGCCAGTGTTTAGGCCACACGTCTAGAATACTATACTCCACTTAATAGCTAGTAAGAGTCTGTATTTTAGTAATGTAAGCAATGCAATTATACATTTAAATGTAACGCACCAGCGAATGTAATTAATGCATTGTTTAACTTATTGTAATGTAGTGTTAAATATAAATTATAGTGTGTTGTAATTTAGATACGTATGTATTGTATTGTTTCTAGTACCATGTAAATAGCTTGTGAGTGTTGTTTGTAATAAAAGCGCAGTTAAAAAAAATACTCCACTTAATGTTAAATTTCTCTCTGTTCTTCTACTGTCAAAAATTTCTTAGTTGAATTTTACTCTTGCTTTGCCCTCTTTGGTGAAGATTTTTCTGACTGTTTATTATCACTTCTTCTTTTCAGTACTTGGGTGTTGTTGTTAACCATTCTTGATGCTGCTGTTGTGGTGAGTATGGTGTGGATTTGTTCTTCGTTTTGTATTGATATTGATCTCATCTCTTGGCCTGATGTAGATGTTTTGAGAGGAATGGCACAAAACTTCAATAGTGAAGAATAGTTCTCTTTTACTTGCTTTGTATCATGTATGATGTTTTTCTCACAAGCAAATGACAGCATGTTCTTAATCAACGATGTATTTTCTTTTGAACCAGAAGTTGTGATGTTGATGTGGTTATTTTCAAACACCAACATGTACATAAAAGATGAATTCTTTACTTGTGTTTTTTTCCAATTTATTCTGCCTTTCCACCATTCCACATACCATTATACAAGTACCAACCTTCTTTGCATTTTTTTCCAGATACAAATATTTCACACCAGAAATGGTGATTGTGATGGTATATTATGGCAGCCTGATTTGTTGTTGTTGATAAATTGTAAAGATTTCATCTTTACTGGTGTATTGAAAGGATTTATAATCCTAAGCACTATAAAACGACAACCATACATATATATCAAAGTCATCTTTATTGTTTGCCGGAACAAGCAAAGCCGCACCCAGGGGGAGGCAAGACCGAGGCCATTCCCCCCTGATGCGGCCCGCGGGTGGGAAAGGGTGGGTAAAAGACAAAGACGAGTTGTCAAGTCTAAGGCGAACTAAAAGTGATATTGCGGAATACAAAACTAGCGCACATGATCAGGGCATAGTTAATGTGTCACTAACGGATGCTACGTATTATACTGCCATTGGACAGTATCCAATGCCTCACAGTTATTTATTATTAAAAGGAGTTATTTATTTATTATTAAATGATTTTTGTTGTTACACTGTAAAGATTTCTTCTTAACCGGTGTATCGGAAGGAGTACAGTATTTTTGTTGTTATATTGTGAAAGTTTTCATCTTATTTGGTGTATAGAAAGGAGTTAGTGATTGTCATATTGTTAAGATTTCATCTTAACGTGTGTATTAAAAGAGTTGTTGCTGCTTTGTTTTTTTTTTTTTTTTTTTTTTTTTTTTTTTTTTTTTTTTTTTTTTTTTTTTTTTTTTTTTTTTTTTTTTTTTTTTTTTTTTTTTTTTTTCTTTTTTTTTTTTTTTTTTTTTTTTTTTTTTTTTTTTTTTTTTTTTTAGAGTCAATTGTAATATACCATGTTAAAGATTTTTTTCCACCAGTCCAACAAAAGGCCCCACCACCACCCTTGTCTGAATTGATTATAATTTTTTTATACTACAAATGCCAACTCCTAGGAACCTAAGTAATCTTAAATCTGTACATAAATTATACATAATGCAAATAAATCTGTTGGGTTTGACTTCTGACGGATAAATTAACTATATATCATATCGTGTACATAACAGTGTCAATGTCAGTTCATGCCTTTTCCTTTTTACATTACACTATAATGCTTGGTTCTGTCTTTTGCATTTCATTAAAATCTTGGTTCTGTCTTTTGCTTTCTCTTCCTTAGATTAAACAGACATTTTAGCAGACATGGATGATGATGGCAGCTTGTTTTTCCGCTTAGTGTGTCTACATAGATAAATTTTCCCTACAGCTTTAAAAAGATTCAAGTAAAAATATAAAAACTCAATTCTTGTTTATATTCAAGTGGGAATGTACAGTGTTGTTTACATACAGAAATTTTCCATAGTTTTAAAAAGGTTCTAATGAAACTACAGAAATTCGATGTTAAAAAGGTTAAAATGTGTTAAATTGGTTTAAATGGAAATGACGATTTATGCACTACTTACAAAATAAAAGGGAGAGTGCAAATCAAAAATTCTGAATAAAGTAACAATTTTTGTAACAGTTTGATTTCTTTGTCTAATTGCTAAGTTTCAGCTTCTAACAATTTTGATAGCCGAACAACTCTGGCCCTTATTCCTTTTATTTTAATAACTGTCGTCAGTTTTTCCTGCTCCCTTTCCGCCTTCTCTTCGGTGGCCACAAGCGACTGGTCGTCGAGAAAGGCTATTGCCTTTCTACATCCCTCCTTCTGTTCTGGTGTGAGCTGTATGCAAAAGATTTTTACAATCTATTCATACAAAAGCTTATTGCTTTAAAAATTTCCACTTATATGAGTTCCTAGAGTGAGCTCACTGCAAAATATGAAAAAGAAGATAAGTGATAACATGTATATACCTTGTCTCATCAGGGACTCATAAGGTATACATGGCCAATAAGTTGGGCATGGGGCGGGACGGGAACGCGAAAAGCTGAGGGGTATTGGGTCGGGTAGGATGATACGAGCTAGTAAACAAAATGTCTGACTAGGGTAGAAACTCATTGAATTACACGTTTCGACGCCACTGGTACCATTGGCTGAGCCCTACGTGCATGTTGACACTTAGAATTCCTTGTCATAGTTTTGTTGTTATTTATAGTAAATATTACATCTTTACTAGTGTATTGAAAGGAGTATTATATTCATAATAGGAAAAAGTGTATTTTTTGTTGTAAAGAATAGGATTTCAGTGTTATTGTTATTTTGTCAAGATTTTATTTTTACTGGTACATGTATATTGAAAGGAGTAAAACATTTTTTTTATTAAAAAAAAAGGTTCTATGCTTAATCGATGTCGAAAAAAGATGATTTTACTGTGCGAACAACCAAAATGTTCCAACGCAATTTCCCACTCGAGGAAATCAATGAAGGCATAAAACTGGTAATTGTGAAGAACAGCTCCCGCTAACCGTTTTGGTGGTTTTTGTGTTTTTTGTGTTGTGGGCCGCGGGCGTTTTTTTCCTTTGGCGTTTGTTTCCGGCGTCGTGCCTTTCCCCCGCGGGGTTTTTTTTTTTTCCAAAACTAAAACTGACTGATCATTTTTTTTGTAACCTTCTCGAAATTAAGTTCAATGTCACTTTCTTTCTATAGATGTAGCCAATTATTGAGCCAAACTTCAAGTTTCCATGTGTAATCCATTTCGAGAAAAAGCGATTTTTCGACACAAATTCCCACTTATGGAATATGGCCAAAACCCTTCAAACCAACTCTATTAAGTCATTTTCACCTACAGTTATAAATCACTGTGGGTGACTCACCCCTTTCGAAAAAGAAATTGTAGAAAACCTTTCCTGACCAAGAACGAAACCCTTGGAAGGTACATGAGTGGAGAAAATCAACTTGAAAAGTTGCTGTTTTGCGAAGGCAAGGGCGCCATTTTCGAAATCACTTGAAAGCTTCGTGGTCCTTTGTTCGTGTCATCACTTTGGCGACATGCATACACCAGGTGAAAGTTACTGAGAATCTAACAAGTTTACCCCTCCCTCCTGGTCCACTGCCACTCAACGTCTCTGTGTGTGTTTGGGGAGAAGCTAACATAACTCTGACAGCTTACTGAGGAACTTGGAAAGGTACTTGACCATGCCAATGAGATGCTGTACATTCTATAGGGTCCAAATAAATTGATACCTGTACTGTACCAAGGTAGGGCTGATTTGAGTCTATCAGTTGGAAGGTTGCCTATTACTTGTTCACTGACCCTTTTATCAAGTTTTCTACAAATGACCAATTGAACTTGATTGATTGCACAAGTTTCAAGAGTTTTGGAATCCAGTATCTGGTGCGTACTTTGCTGGCTGTAGTTAAAACGCCATAATGCCCTATTCTATGTTTATGTTCTATAAATAGATGTGAGAATGGGTGATCGTATGATAGGAGTAGCACTTCTCTCTTGTTGTAGCTCATCTCCATCCATAATTCGCTGCATACTTTGATCACATATACACCATCTTAGGGCATAATCGTTTGTATTTTCCATTTTCGATATCCTTCCTAATGTTTTGTTGAGCTTCGCGGATCCAGAATAATTCAGCCTTTTCCACATCATGTGAAGTTAGATGGCCTGGCCTGGTGATGCTTTGGGGATTCTGTCGTAAATTGTTATAACTCTTGCAGTCACTCTTAAATAGCTTGGTATAATTTGAGTACTTGTCAATTCTTCCCGCAAGCATTGAAAACTGCGCGCTGTGTTCCTTCTTGTTTGTGCTTTGTCAGTGTATTCTCTATGCTCCACATCCTCGCGTGTTGTTCTTCTTTCAAGAAATTTTTTTCAACATATTTGATTTTGCGATTACTTGCATCATTAAATCTTTCTTGGACTTATGTCATCCATGCTTCTTCTGACTGTTTATCCGGCAATAGGTCAATATAGGTGTCATGATTACCTTCTAGTTCATCATACGCTTCAGTGAGTTTTGCATAATTTGTTTCAACTGGTTCCATTCCTTGATCGTTTTCTATTGACTTGAGGAGGAAGTTCCGCTTTCTTGTAAATCGTCCTTTAAGCTGTTGTGCGCTTGCCTTTGGCCATTTCGATTGCAGTTGTGTCCTCAGACATGTTAAGTATACTTCAGTTGTCTCTTTGTAGCAGACCACCTTGGATTCTGAATGTGTTGCTAGTAGAAGATAAATCCACGTTTTTAAACAACTCGTTTTATTTGACAATCATCGCAGGGAGTGTAAGTTACATCTATGACGTCATCGCATTATACTAATAACGAAATGTTTGAATGTTGCAGCCTTAATTAGCTTGCACTAAATAAATTACAATTTAACAATACACTAAATGACTGTATTGAACATTGAAATCTTACACTGTTGTGCCTGTCTATAAATTGTCCCTTAACACCGACCTCTTATTTAGAATCTATCTGAAATATCTTAAGCTAAGTGTGTAAATATCTTGCCATGTGTTTACTTTTTAACGTATTCTGTTAAGTTACCAAAAAAAGAATTTTACCTTCCAGTCGTCAACGTCCATCGGATCAATGGTTGCTTCGTCAAAGAACATTACCTCCCAATCCCTGTTCATCATCGATTTCTTGAAATGCGGTTGTTTGGTTATCTTGCCAATGCGGTGTGTAGGGGGACATTCCTCTTATTAGGGCAAAGAGGCTTGTTTGCTGCTATCAGCAACACCAATCAGGCATGGAACTTAAAAGAGAAGTGGCAGTGCCACATATTTATTTTGTGGTTCTTTCAAATAAAAATATCGAGTGGAGCCTCGAGTGGACTAAAAGTGTCTGGTAAGTCCAAATCTGATGCTGTTCAATGTGCTTTTGGAATACGAAGTTCTGTCTGCTTTCCGAGTTTCAGCGAAAAAAGTTTTTTTTACAATCCCAGCAATTGCCTTTAGTTTCTTGAGGCTCGCTTAAATTCTTCTCTTTCAGTTAGTCTTTTAGAACTTTAAGAGCTGTCTTCGTTTCTCGTTTTGTGTTTATGGCAGCCTTATCCTTATCTTAATCGCTTTCAGTTAATGTGGCGAATCGTTCTGCCATCGCTTCAATCTCTCTCACTGACAAGCAAGACTAACTAGCAAAGTGGGGAAAGGAGGCGATTACAAGATTCTATTATCTGTACCCTATTAGCTGTAGAAATGACGTCAGTTCTGCATGTATAATCCTAGTCTGTAGATATGACATCAAAATGCGATGTCAGTGTGAATAAGCTGAAGGCTCTCGATCAATGAGAATAGAAATAGCGGCTACAATGTATCATAATACTTGTAAGCAATAATTTTAATCCTGCAAACTCAATATTCCGCAAGATTAAGCAGGATTATAAATTAATTGCTCAGTGAAAAAAGAGTGTTATTGATCATCCCTCCAAATGAACATTACCAAAACAAGTGTCACATGTGGGTTTGTTTACATAAGATAAACAGTGTTCTGTATTTATTTTCGCTGCTTTCCCAGATTTTACTTTTGCTTCATTTGTGAGAAATAACATATGAAAAAATTGTCTTGGGTAATGAGGCTGATTAGGCCTCTAGCAAGATTATGCTAATTTACAGGAAAAAAAATAACTTAAAACAAAATTTAAAAAAATTACAAGATATAAATATATAATAGGTAAGTAAGTTTACATATGTAAATTCACAATACATATCTAACTGCAATCTTAAAATTATTAAGTGTCTTCATACATCATAGTGTATACAGAAGTGAGTTCCAAGCTTTTAAGGCAGTTTAGGCCACAGACTTAATCCCATGATGGGTGGTGTTAACTTCAGGGATAACAAGCTTGTTGGTGCCCCTTAGATTCCTAACATGCTCACGAATAATAAACAAGTCACTTAAATAAGTGGGAAGAAGGCTGTTGACAGCTTTAAAAGCTTAGATGAACATATCTTGTAAACGTTGATCAGCTAGAGTGTAGCTAGTTCTATCAGGTAATTCCATAGTGTCTTGAATAATTTAAAACACTTAATGAGAACTGATTAACAATAAATTTTAAGTTAAACCTTATTAAAAAATGCTCCTTGGAAAAAAATTCAAACTTTTATATATGACCTCTATGATTTCTTGCAGGTCTTTCTTCAAGTCCTCTCCCTCCAGATCTTTGCCACATGGTAGTGTACTATGGCAGTTATTGATGCGGTCTTCCAAATATTTACACCTGGAGACAGATATATGGAATGATCTTCAAATGCATGTGGAACTATTGCTCTTAGAGTCTTGTTTATTTCATCAGAATAATTTTTGTTTTGTGTTAACGCATGGCTGAAACATGTTTGTAGATAGTCTATAACATAAGCAGACAACCTTTGTGTGTTTTCTGTTGATTGTACAAAAAACTTCCAAAAGCCCTCTTTGCATGAACAATGTCTGACCATTCATGTTGAACACTCTCTCACACTTTTTTTGTTGTGAACAAGTCATCATCTCCTATAAGAATACGCACTTGTGCTTTGTGATTTTTTTCGCATGCCTTCAGAGGCTCGATGCACACATCGACTTTATGGCCTTGAAGGACCCATTTCAGTTACATCTGCAAACATGTTCTCTAGGTTGATTTCCAGCTCTTATGGCAGCTTCACAAGTTGGGAACCTTTTTGACCGTGTACCAAATCCAATTACCTTTCCAGTTTTGATTGCAATCATGGCACCAGCTGTTTCAACATATGGACGCCATTAGTCCGTGAACAAGGAGCGGTCTTTATTGACCAAATATGGTAATACAACTACAACTGGAATGCGTGACTAACTACACGACACGATGTCACGCTAGACTACTTATTGTAACATCTCCCCTCTTTTGAAAACTGAACAAAGGGTAACATAACAAAAATGAAAATGAACACTAACTTTGTAAAAATAAAAATAAAAACTTATACAAAACTATGTTAGCTCTATAGTCTTAGAAATCAATGTCTCTTTGTGTGCAGAGTTCTTAACGTGATAGAACTAGCTATAGTTTCAGTTCCTTTGTTTTTCTGAACTAGACTAAGTGACATAGTCTTTCAATCTTGAGGGAACCTTGACTACTCGGGTTCTAGTCTTCAGGACAGCAGGAGGTGTCTTTGCAACGGTCTGTTTGCCTTCAGGAACTACTGGCTGCGTACTGCTGCTCAAGGGCTGACTTTCCTCCACTGGAACTGGTTCTGAAACTGGTTTGTGAGAAACTGAGTCAGAGGTAGGAAGTACTGGTTTCTCAGCTGGTTTAAGGAACTCTCGATTTCGACGAAGGACTTGGCCGTTTCCTTCAGGTTTGACCAGATAGGATCTGTCTGCCAATTTCTCCAGGCAGGTGCCTCGTTTCCAAGTTTCGTTCTTCTGTAAGGGTGCAACTCGCACTTCTTGTCCTACTTCTAGCTCTGGTAAAGTACGGGTGGAACGGTCATGATACCACTTCGCTTTTTGCCGTTTTAACTTTAACTTCTCGGTGACACTCTCAGGAACTTTCGGATAAAGGAGGCTTGTGGCTGAGGGCAGTCTGGTTCTGGTACGACGACACATTAATCTCTGCGCTGGGCTTGCCCCAAGTGACTCGGTTGGTGTGTTTCTTTGATCTAACATTGCAAGCCAAGGATCTTTGTTGTCCTTAAGTGCTTTCTTCAGTAAGGACTTAGCCACTTTCACTGCTGACTCCACTTTACCATTGGACCTGTGGTGGTGCTGAGAGGATGACACGTGTACAAATTCCCAATCACGTGAGAATTGTTGAAATTCATAGCTAGTAAACTGAGGACAATTGTCAGTTACGAGTGTGTCTGGTATGCCATATCTGCTGAATTGCTCTTTGAGAAACTCGATCACTGAACTGGAAGTGTTCTCTTGCAGCTGCTTGACCTCAATGAAGTCTGAATAGAAGTCAACAAGGACAATGTACTCTTTGCCATGAAGTTTGAACTGATCGGCAGCAACTCTGCTCCAAGGGCGATCTGGAATCTGATGACTTTGCATAGGTTGCTTCTGGTTCTTGGCCTGAAATTCGTTACAGATGGAACATTGCTTGATCAGGTCCCGTACCTCTGCGTTCATGTTAGGCCAAAAGACTGTGTCTCGAGCTTTGCGGAGACAAGCTTCAACTCCCAAATGGCTGGAATGTATTCTTGATTTCACTTCGGGTCTCATGACACGGGGTATGACCACTCTTGAACCTTTAAACAGGATCCCATTGTGTACTGTTAACTCTTCCCGATATGACCAGTATTCTCTGATGTTGACAGGTACTTGCTCTTTTTGCATTGGCCAACCAGTCAGGACTGTGGTCTTTAAGGTTTGCAATGCTTCGTCCTGTCCAGTGCAACGCTGTAACTGCTCCAATCTCTCTGGAGTTACCTTCAGGGCTTGCATAGGGTTTAGGCTCTCTAACTCCAAGGAAAACACTTGGAAGGACTCTTCTGGCATGGTAACTTCATGCTGTGCTGCTCTTGACAAGTGGTCAGCCAAGAACATCTGAGAACCAGGTTTGTAACTGACTGACAAATTGTATCGCTGAAGTCTGAGTAACATTCTCTGAAGACGGCAAGGTGCTGATAACAGCGACTTCTTGAATATGGACACAAGAGGCTTGTGATCTGTCTCCACTGAAATGTTCTCTCTACGTGCCAGATATTGGTTAAATCTTTCACAGGCAAAGACGATTGCCAGGCATTCTTTCTCTATGGTCGCATATCTCTGCTCTGTCTGAGAGAGGGTTCTTGACGCGAAGGCCACAGGTTGTCCGTTTTGAGTCAGTACGGCTCCCAACCCCTTGTTGCTGGCATCTGTCTGAATGGTGACTTCTTCTTCTACGTCATAGAACTTCAGCACTGGATTCTGGATAACCAACTTCTGGATAGCGACAAAAGCTTCATCGTGTTGTCTTGCCCATGTGAACTGAGCTTGGTTGGCAGTGAGTTCTCTTAATGGTGCAGACACATCTGAAAGCTTGGGTAAGAACTTGGAGAGGTAATTCACAAAGCCAAGCAAGGTGAGTACTTCAGACTTGGATGTCGGTTTGGGCATGTTCTTAATAGCGGTGACCTTGTCTGGATCTGGCTTCAGCCCGTCCTTCGAGATCACATGGCCCATGAATTTCACTTCAGCTTGTCGAAGCTTGACTTTAGACTTGTTGAGCTTTAGGTTCACTTGTCTTGCTCTTTCAAGTAGGCGGATGACATTCTGATCTTATCGCGTTGCGCCTCTGAGTCGTTTTCCCCATAGCCAACTAGGATATCATCTCTGATGACTTTCACACCAGGCAGGTCAGCAAGGCACTCTTGCAGTTTACTTTCAAAAACTTCTGGTGCAAGACTTATTCCAAAAGGCATTCGTAAGTATCGGTATCTCCCCAGGAGTGTCCAGAAAGTAGTCAATTTACTACTGTCCTCATCGAGACTGACTTGATAAAATCCATCCTTTGCATCGAATGAACTGAAGATTCTGGCTTTGCTAAGTTCAGGTAAAAGTTCTTCAAGAGTTGGCATTTGGAACTTTGGACGCTGAATAGCACGGTTTAAGTCCTTTGGGTCTAAGCAAATCCGAATCTTCTGTGGCTTGGCTACTACCACCATGCTACTTATCCATTGTGAGGGCTCCACTGCTTTTGTAATGATTCTTTTCTCTTCTAATTCTAGAATCTTCTTCTCTACATCTTTCCGTAAGGCTACTGGTACACGACGAGGTGAATGTTGGACTGGTGTAACACTCTGATCAACCACTATCTTGGCATCGCCAATGTGTCCTAGCCCATTAAAAACATCATGAAATTTGCTCATCAGTTCTTCCCTTGACAGAGGCTCTGGAACAACACTGTCCTTTAGCTGGTGAACACTATCCGTAACACTGGCATTTAACTGGATGAGCTGTAACTTCTCACAAGTTTCTGCTGACAGCAAGGGTTTGCACTTGTCTTGAATAACTTGAAACTTCAGAGCATGTTTCGTACCATTGTGCTTGATGTGCAGGTCACATTCTCCAGCTGGCTTCATTGTTGAACCACCAAACAGCTTCAACTTGACTGTGGAGTTTTTCATAGGTGGGTCTCCTAACTGTGTAATGGCTGAAAGATCATCTAAGCATAGTACATTGCAGGTAGCACCGGTGTCGAGTTGACATGCCAAAGTTGTTGAGAACTCTTCCTCAGCAGAATTGAAGAATATGATATCTGCAAACCACTGTCTTGACTTTGTTTGAACCATGGATACTGTTTCAACTCTCAGGCAGCTCTCATCTGAACTTGACTCATTGCTGTCTTCTACCTGGTGTACTTTTCTGGAAGAAATGCACACAGACGCGAAATGACCTTTCTTTTGACATTTGCTGCATGTTTGTCCGAACGCGGGACACTCCGTTCTTCTTACATGACGTTGTTTATGACCACAATATCTGCATTTGGTTTCAGAGCTTTCACGTTTCGTCTTCTCGTCTTCATTCTTCTTCGCTTTGGACGATTTTTCTTCTTCCTTCTTACGATGAGGTTTTTTTTGCTTTTTCTTTCTGTCATTAAACTTCTTAACTTCTTCTGTCTGCTTGTCTTTGGCGCCTTGAATGTTCTTCATTTGCCGCGAGGTGACTTCACTCGTTGTGCACATTTGAATCGCTTTTTGTAAATCCAGCTTCTTTTCTCTCAGCAACCTGACTTTATCTCCTTTGTCCTTTAAGCCGATGACTAATCTGTCTCGTATAAACTCATCCGTCAGTTCGCCGTATTCGCAAGAAGCGGCCAACTTTCTCAATCTTGTGACATAACTTTGTACGGATTCTTCGTTTTGCTGCACGCACGTATTAAAGACGTACCTTTCGTACACCACATTTCTGCTGGGCTTGAAGTAATTCTCCAGCGCTTCCAGACATTTGTCGACTTTCTTTTTGTCTTCCTCTGTAAGGTTTAGGTTGAGAAATATTTGAAGACATTCCCTGCCCATTGCCGATCTCAAGGTCGCAAGGCGGACCGATTCTTCTCGCTTGTCGAGGCCAGTTGCTATCTCGTAATCACTCCACTGCTGTTTGAAGAAATCCCAGTTTCCGACGACATCTCCATGACATTTCATTGCATGTGGCAGCGGGAAATTGTGCGGATAAACTTGAGGAACAGCTACTTGAGGAACAGCTTGTGATGGCGCTGGAACTTGTGAACTCGACTCCACGTGGTCGGTGTCTGGCATCTTCGTAAACTTTCGACGTACGTATCCCTGTGAAAATTAAATACGGTGGACAGAAGAGGACAGCATCTGCTTTCCGTTGACAGCGTTTTTGCCCGTTAGAGCGAACGTGTTCGACGTAAAATACGCTTTTGTTCTGACACCATGTTTCAACATATGGACGCCATTAGTCCGTGAACAAGGAGCGGTCTTTATTGACCAAATATGGTAATACAACTACAACTGGAATGCGTGACTAACTACACGACACGATGTCACGCTAGACTACTTATTGTAACACCAGCTCCTGATACATAAACGGATTACAGTTTACATAAAACTAGTAAATTTGGGCCCTGTATGAAGTTTCCTGTGTATCTCAGGCACAGTCTAGATATTATTTGTACTGTAAGTCATTATTAAACAAATGGTATCACAACACCTAACTGAGACCATGTTAGACAATAAAAATATTTATAAACCATAGGGGTAGGGGTGGGCGCTTATTCACGGCTGTGTGCTTATTAACTTTTCCTACCTACATGGTGGGGGCTTATTTGAGGTTGGGTACATAATCGAATAAAAACAGCACTAATCTTGATTTAATGGCACTGTTTGGGTTCAAAATTTATACATTTTATGCCATTAACTTAAAATTGCATTAATTAAAATAACACGTGCAAAGACTTATCACAAGAAGTCTGATAGCTTTGCCATAACGGTTTTCATGGCAAAACGATAACTCACCTAAACGGGTACCCTGGGCAAGTAGACAGGGTACCCTGGGAAGGCGGTTACCCTGTCTAACATGTAATTGCTTCAATAACTTTTCTAAGGAATTGTATGAAAAGTTGCTCACCCAGTAAGGTAGCTCGGTTGGTTGGGTAACTGGGTTAGCTGGGCCACCCTCCCTCCATGAAAAAAGGCCCTTGGTTGCTAGCCTTGGTAAATTATTTACTACACATGTCCCAGGCCAGAATTTGGGAATCAGGTTGCATTCATAAAGAGAATATGTTATAAAAATCCACAATCTTAAAGAATTCTGGAAAAATCATGGCAGCAGTAGCTTTCATCTAATTCCTGATGTACATTTGGTGGCCATTTCAAGCAAATTTTAAACAAATCCCCTGTATTATTTCAACAGCTACATACATGTATGGATTTAATTTGACATTCTAACCACAAAATATTTTATCGTTCAAGTTGACATAAAAGATCGAATGAGTAAAGCTATTACAGCTTCATTTCATTATGAACTTACTTGAGTTCTGAAATATGAGAACTGATGCAACATTGCAACAACTCACTGCGTTTAAGTGTCTTCTCTCCGTTTTAAACCTTTCCTTTTTCATCATTTCTGATCACTTGTAGCAGGTCATGGAACAAACCAGGTGCATGCTTCTGACAAAACTTTTCCATAGCATCCGGGTTGTAGAGTTTTGCTCCTCCAGTCTCATAATGTCTCGTAAGTTGCTTATGGAACGACGTAAGAAATTTCTCATGGAAAGGTGTCTCTGATAAATAAGTTAAACTAATTTTACAATGACATAATGTTTTCCCTCTTCTGGGAAAATTATTTTAGAGTTAATAGATAATTACTTCAGCTCACAGCATTATTGGGAACCTGGTGTAAATGTAATATACCCAGCAATGCTGTGCGCCAAAGTAATTATTCATTATCATGATTATTATTATTAATTGTAGTAGATTTTGAAACACATTTTAATAAGAAAATTAACGATAAAAAAGTAACTTGACGTTTCGATGACTTCATGTCATCATTATCAAAAGTGCAATGGAAAAAAGTATACAGTATATATATATATATCTTATAAATATAGATAAGTTATATTATATATAATATTAACTTGACAAGAGGTCAGGCTTCAGTATACATCGTTTTATTGCGACAGGTCTGTTTTGTATGGACCTAAAGTAATAGGTCCACACTCATCAAGCAACTTTAACGACTGGATGGTAAATTTAAAAGCTGGCAGTTAAATGCAAAAAATTTAAATGGTTGCTATAGTAAATGTGTGTGCTTGTGGCCTTATGCTCCAGTTAGAGGAGCGAAGAGGATGAGTGAGTGAGTGATAGTAAATGCGTTACATGGTTTTTTGAAAGTAATCAAATAGTTGCCAGGTGATAGACGGATTATTTACAAGGGTTTACATCTTAATTACGTTACTCTAAATTTCTGAAGTACGAATCTGTTTCTGTGAGGGCATGAACTCGCCAATTCGTTTCGTCTGTTAAGGCTACACAACTCTTTTTTTGTAAATGATTATGAATTTTTCATACAGACAAAGGCTACAATTTTTGTTAACGTTGCTATAGGGTTTACATCTCTTAAGAAGATGTAAAGTTTAATAAAAAAATTCTTCTTACCTGTTTTGATGTGTCCCCCATTTTAAGGGTTAATCCAGTGATGTACTGCACCAAGCTCATAGCTTTATCACGTTGTTTCAACACTGTTGCTGCAGCATTTGTAACAGCAGCAGAATCTTCATTTTTCCATGCACCAGCCATCAGTACTCTGAAGAATAACGGGGCTCTGTTCTTAAATTCATCACTGACTGCTGCCCAAGAGAATTTCACCACTGCATCTTTGCTTATAGAACGAAGTATGAAAGGTCGCTTCAAAGAGCACAAGGTTTTACATTCCTTTGAGACTTCTTTTGCAACAAGCTCTTCAATGTGGGGTCTTAAACTGGGGCATTGGAAGGCTGAATTTGCCACGCTTTTAAAGGTTCCTCTTGCCAAAGCTTTACCAAGGCTGTGCATGTCATTTGGGAGGGATGTATTCTCTAAAGGTGGTTGTCTACTAATTTTATTTTGCTTAAAGTCAATTTCAAGATGGAAAAAAGAGAATTACTTTTATAAATAACTTTATGATAATAAACGGAATTTATCAGACAGGTATTTCACCTAGACCTGTATTTTGTTTGAAATCAATATTTTGAAAACAAGATCTGAAGTCTCTGTAAGTTTTTAATAACTCTCCAATAAACTGGTTACACTTGCGAGTTTACATAAAAACAATAGAGCAAAAGTTATTTTTTTAATCGTCTGTGCGTGTTTTATATAACTTGGTCTGTGTAATAGTCTGTGTTTACCATGTGAGAACCGCCTAGAAAACAAGCACACCTCATGTTCAATTTTACAAGTAAGCGAGCCATTGATTGCTTTATCAAGTTTAAAACACAAGGCGCAGCCAAGTGTGCACCTTGGGTTTAAAACCTGATTAAGCATGAACTGCAAGTTTAATGAACAGCTTCAAAAACCTGATGTAGATCTTTCCATTCCTGCCCTAATATTCAGATTTGGGGTTATTTCAGCGAAGATAATACCTGATTCCCTCTATAGGCGCCTGCAGGGAACAGGTGTTGTATTCATCAAACCATGCGCGAGACTCGGCAGCATGCATCGTTGCTGAGTCTCGCGCAGGTTTGATGAATACAACTACTGTGATTCCCTGCAGGCGGCGCTATAGAGGGAATTGGCCATTGGGCATAAAATTTAGAGGTGTCTTCACCAGATATAAAGACACTTTAATTTTCTTTGTATTTTCTTTATGATTAATTTATTAATGAGTTTTTGAAATAAAATTATATTACCTGAAGTAAGCCATTGTGTGAAGGAGTGCAACTATTCTCTGTTCTTGTACACTTGAGTGGTTCTTGCTTGTGGCACGTCCATCATCACGGGTAATAGCACTTAACAGCATGTCATATAGGTGCGGTGAGTGTGTCTGGCAAAAACTTCTCATGTCCTCTGGTTGGTAACGGGATTGGCCTCCACTATTGAAAAGTCAGAAGAACTAATTATGACTTATGATAAAAAAATATCAAGCAAATAAGGGGGACATGGGGTTTTGTAATCTTGTGGTTAATAAAACTGTAGCTTCTGTTGTTGCAGTGATCTCAAAAGATTTTAAACGTACAGTCATGTTCTGTGAAACAAAATCATTAAAGATGTACCATAACAGAACAGATTGTTTAACTCTAAAATCTCTTTATCTGTACATTTTGTATAAAAGTGCACAAAGGCTGCTATCCAATTGCAAGCAATTGATATGTCAAATTATTTTAAGTTTGTTACATAATGCAGTTATGTGTTTTTAGTTATTTTTGTTGCAATGATGTTCAGGTCAGGGTCCCACCATGTCCCAGAGGGGGTACTCAAGCTTGTTAATGATAGGAATGATCTAAGGATTTTTTTGGGTTTGAAATTTTTGATTCTGGCATTTTTGGGGTTGCAGAATTTGGTAAGTAATTTTTTGGGTGAGTTGATTTAGATAGGGTATTTTGTGGGGTCTAAAAAACGAACAAAAGTGCCCTGCCGCAGCCTTGGCGTATTTATGGTATGATGAATAAACAGAACAAGCATTTTTGTGCTTTATTACTGCCCCTCAAGGAAATGTAGGGGTAATTTGAAAAAGGGTTTTTTGGAGGGGGTACATTTGGTCCAGCGATTTTTGGGGGGCAATGAGTTTTGCCTCCATTCGATCATCCCTGTCATTTACAAGCCTGAGTACCCCCCTGGGCACCATGTCCCCCTCAGGTTGCAATGTGTGCAGGCCAAATACAAGGAATTCATATAATTGTTAATTTTTTCCTCTGAATGTAAACTTACAATTTTTCTTTCATTTTGTTTAATTATTAAAGTGCCTATGAAATGAAAATCAAGATGAACTCATATGAAAGGCCGTTCAAAATGAAGAAAGATGAAGTTTATCTTTTTCTGATATCTTTTCTTGTTCCAGAGATTTTGTATTATGCAAATTAGATAACTGATGACGTCATAAGTTTGACAGAAATTGTTGTAAAAAATACAAAATCAGTAGTATCTCTGTAAATACTAAAGCAAAGTAACTGAAACTTGGCACAAGAAAAGATATCAGGAAAATGAAAACACTATTCTCTTCACTTTGAAAGGCCTTTCATATGAGTTCAACTTGATTTCATTTCATAGGCACTTTAAACTAAAAATTAAAGAAAAAATTTAAAGTTGACAGTCGCCGGTTTTTCCTTTTGATTAGACTGGCGTCTTCGTTTTGAGGGGCACTGCCTCCTCATGTGCCCCTCTCCGCCACAAGAGAAGCATTCCACTAAAAACAAAAATAACAAAAATATTTTTTAAGCAACATATTTAACCATACTGTAACATAAATTATTTCCACCATTTGCCTCTATGGATCGATCCCCTGCTCAATTGTTAGGAAAGTTTTAAAACAAGACTCACTATGTATAATGCAATTGGAAAATTAAATCATTTATTTCTTTAAACAATCATATTCCAAGCAAACAAACTGACTGGATTTCGTCATAGTTATGCTTTATTATTATCTACTGTGGACATACTGTGGACATTTCAGTTTAATGAGAACTGTGGTATATACTAAAAAGGTTTTTGATGTGACTTGTCAAATATATATGGCCAGTATTATAAATACTCTAAGAATGACCTCTTAAAAGATGTCCTTGACTGTCTACATTCATTTTTTTTATTTCACGGAATTGTATAAAATTCTGAATAATCAAAATAATAGATCTCTCTTATTTTTTATCTAGTGGCAAAGACTTACACTTTTGTTGTGCATAGTTTGCTTTGCGCTTCCTTCCATTGTTTCCACGGTCATGATTTCCATACGCTCTGCAGAAATAATAAAGAAATAAATATTATTGCGGTCACTTAAAAACTGGAAAACATTAGTTATAAAGATATTGCATCATTCAAAGAATCACCATTTTTTCCACGGTCATGATTACCATAACGATCTGCAGTAATCATAAAGAAATTGTGGTCACTTAAAAACTGGAAAACATCCATGGGGTGTCTTTGTCAAAGCTGTTATTAGGGATTAGGGCCATTGTTTTTGTTTCGGAGGAGAGGATCAAAACTACTAAAAAAAGGTTGTTTGCAAATGCAAAAAGGCTCAAATAAATTGTTTGTGCACATGAGTTTAAAAATGTTTAACGACAAAAGATAGTTAGCCATTTATATGACTATGACACATCATCAACAGCATTTTTTATGCCCAGAATGCTGGAATTTGCATTTTCAATCTTCTGGATTTCAAACTCTCTGCATTCTCTGGGGAGTCCCACCTCGGAAAAGGGGCCTCGACACATGGGCCCTTTGTTATCGGACATGACTTTTAGGTAATAACAAATATTTTAGGTATTTGGTATCAAAGTTTTTGTAGTTTTCAGGTATTTTGGTATCCCAGGGCAAAAATACCGGGTATATTGGTATCCCACAACCCCCCTTGGCTGGGCCTGACCATTGTTACTATGCTGCCCATGATTTCCATAATGATCTGCAGTAATCATAAAGAAATTGCTGTCACTTAAAAACTGGAAAAAAATTAAAGAGAAAAGTGGGGGGGGGGGGTCATGACCCCATTTCACGCACAAATGTTAACTAAATTCATGTGCCACAAAAAGTTGAAAGAGCAGAATTATATTCTCAAATCAGGTAAGTTTTCAAGCTACCTTCATATGTCATGTCATCTGGTTTTTTTTGCCCTATGTGTCTTGTATCACGATCAATTTTATGCCCTATTGTCCCACACCAGGGTATAATTTTTCCCCTTTTTACATGTCATGCATAAACCTTTTGTTACTCTGTTACATCAATATCCCTTTTCCAGAAAGAAACTTACTTTGGGTTTCCCTGGCGGAAAGCCACCTGTCGTGGGCCAGTTGTCTATAGCTGTTCATCTTTCTTTCTTAGCAAAGATAATCAGGTTAGAAATAAATTACACTTTATATAGCAAATCCCAGAATGACTTAATAGTTTGGTTTAAAGAAAGAATATAAAATGTACAGCATATGTTAAAAACAAACGGTTAACAGTTACATGTTTCTAAAAAAAAACAATACAAGGTATTTAACAACTATATTAAGTTAAACTTCCCTTAAAATAGACCTTTCGATGGTCTTGGTTGGGGGGCAAACACGGCAAATATTACAGTAAATGTATGGACAAAATTGTGAGTTTGACACTTGAAAATTCGAGGATGGTTGACATTCTGAAACTTTTGTGAATTGCAAACTTAAGATGCTAGCTAAAATAGAAACCGTGGAAGGGTCTATTACTCCTTTTAAGAGCTTGGAAAAAGTATGAACCTGGCAAGTACCAGCAGTTGCTCTTTGCCTTTTTTTTAAATAGCCCATTTCCGATATATTAAGGCGCGTAAGACTGGTACCAAATAAAGGTGCGAAAGCGAGGCTTGGGGGAATAGCGCGCGAGAAATTATAAACACAGCGAGGAAAATGGAAGAACGATTTGATAAAAAAGAATGTTCCTTGGTTAAAAGAATATTTAACAAAGAGAGGAATTCAGGTGACTGATCAAGGACGCACTAAACGTAAAGCTGAACTGGTGGAGCTTGCAGTAAAGGCTCGTGAAATCAAATTACAAAGGATTGATGAAGACGACGATGACATCTCAGACGTGATAGCTGGTAAACTACGAAGAGGGCACACTCGCCTGGAAAATATCCAGAACTGGAGCTACGATATTTCTAAGATGCCACCATTTACTTTCGCTGATCTGTATATGTACTTGATTGGCTCTGGGGAGTCACTCACACTGCCGAGAACCTCAAGTCGTTTAAGTCGTTACTTGGCTACAAGTTATTTTCTGATGGCCATGTTCAAGATTGCATGATGTATTGTGTGAAGGACTTGAGTTGTACTGTATTCAAGTTTAAGGTAATCCCAACGGAGCGGTCAAAAACTGACGATAATAAACTGACTTACAATGGTTTTTTAATCATGGAGGACTCTGGTGTAGTCAAAGATGGATTTTGCCCTTGTAAGGGAGGGTAAGTAATTAAATGTTTTTACTAATTATAATCAGTCATTTTGTAATAGTAATTGGACTGAGTGGAGTACAATTCAGAGAGTAATCGGGCGAGTCATTTCGAAATCGGTCGGCGCGCAGCGCGAGGTCGATTGAATTGGTGCACAAAAAGTTAGAAAACAGCAAGAATAAACCCATCGAAATGCGCGTGATTGAGCGCGGATGCGTAGGTGTCCAATTACAGGTGTCCAATTCGAAGTTGCTCAAATTGGATACCTGTTATTGGACACCCACTTGATTGAGCGCCGATTACGCGAGAAATAGGTGCGCGCAGATCAAATCAAAATCGAGAATTTTGTTATAGATATGATTATATTCTTTATTGTGAACTCCTGTGGAGATGGAATGTAAGTTAAAATGTTGTGGCTAATAAAATAATAATAAAAAATGGAATATTACTCAGTGAGAATGGTCAGAAGTAAAGTTTGCTATTTGAAATTACTTTGAAAGTGGTGCAGGGAGGGGGGGGGGAGGGTCAGTAAGGTGAGTAAAACATTTTACTCTGTATTTTGCATTCCTTGAGCCATTTTTCATCTCAAAAGTAATCCTCACAATCCTTTCCTTGCATTGTTTTTTTCTTTGCATGTAGATTAGACGGAACATGGTCACATTGCCGCTGTGTTGTTCGACCTTGAACACACAGCACGAATAAATGATGTTAAATCCTGCACATCAAGTCAGTGCCAATGGGTTAGAAGATCAACACCTAACACCAACTCTTGTTTGTTACAAGAACTTAAGTGTAATACTCCATAACTCCATAACGAGCTTTTTTAAAAGTTCGCGGACACCGTATCTCACCGATTTCGCTGAAATTTGGCATGCAGTGTTGTTTTAGGGTCCTAACTACCAAATGGATATTAAAATTCTTTTTATTTTGGAAAAAATCGAGAACACCAATTTGAAGCGTTCGTGACGGCCCGCCAACATGGCGGATCGAAGGTGTTCTTGTTACTTCGACACTGAACCTGCCGTCACAGTTTCTCAATCATACTTGGTACAGTTATAAAGAACTATCTTTCTTCTTTCAATTTATCAAAATAGATTCGGCAAATGTTGAGTTTGAATGATCAACGGCCAAGAGGTTCGAAGGTATGTTAACAATGTTTGGAAAAAGTTTCAAATTTACTACAAAATGAAAGGCTTATAACTCCACTGTTATCTCGATTTAGAACTAGCCATTTACCATGAACAAAGCTTGTTCATTGGTGAATTGATGCCATTAATAAAAAAATTGGGGAAATGTAACAGTCTAGAATTAAAATATAGAACCTCTAGTAAATTGGCCATTTCAACGCCATTTCAGCGGATCAGCTCATTTAACAGCAAATAATCGGGAGAAACATGAAAGGGTTACGGTCGTTTATAATAGGCAGTTTTCATGTATTCTTTGCTTATCTTAAACAAATACATGATCTTTGCCAAAGATATGGCGATTTTTGAGCGTACGAGCGTTTTTCCAATTTTTTATATCGGCAACTTGTTGTCGAGATTATACGCTGTTGTTATTGAATATTCGTTTCACAAGAACTTCTGTTGCTCGCATTTTCCAAATCACTGTTTAAGAAATTGCCCATTCCGTAACAGAGTCGTTCTTAATTTTTCTTCAAAAATGACTAGGAAAGCAAGAATGTCATTGAACGATTTTATACTAGTGAAAATACCTGTCAGACATAACTTCAACTGTTCGTGTTATCTGGCTGTTTTCACAAATATGCAAGTTAAGGAATTCATAAGTGCCTATCTTTAACTATTTCACGCTTAAAGATTCCTCGAAATCTTTTCGCCTACCTTTTGGTCAAACTAAGGTTTGTGTC
Source organism: Oculina patagonica (assembly GCF_052425735.1). Lineage (NCBI taxonomy): Eukaryota > Metazoa > Cnidaria > Anthozoa > Scleractinia > Oculinidae > Oculina > Oculina patagonica. The sequence continues at coordinate 31,246,520 of NC_135761.1, forward strand.
TCCAGGCAGAATGCGCGTTATCAGCAATGAAAGTCGAAGAGATACAGAAGCTCGAGTAAAATTCAAACTGCTGTATTTATAGATTGCGCTCCGTTAATTAAGTTTATTCATTTGGCGATCAGATAAAAATCAATGAATGATCAGAGTTTAAAAAGTCCATTTCTAAGCACAAGAGACACAGATATTTGTTTCAGAAGCATTTATGCATAGAAATACAGGTTTATTATTGACTGATGCGGTTAAAAAATACTCGGCTTCTAGCGGTATTAAAACCTGCATTAATTTTTTATAATAGGTGGGAGTTTGGGGTGTTTTTTTGGTGTTGTTGTAGGAAGGCGGGGGGGGGGGAGGGGGTGGAAGTGTTGCCTCCGTATCCTCTTTAGATCTCTGACACAGTGGTCTGAATGTTGAACAAAAGAGCTCATCTGTTAAAAAGAATAATGCAAGCTGGTTTTGAAGTAAACATGACTTTACGTTTGTGACATCAGTAATTATCGTGTTCGAAGAAATACTTGTACTAGTTTTGACCAAATCGATTGGAGGCATTTTTTTTTAAAAATTAGTTGTGTTTCCTACAACGCTAAAATACAAGCTGAAATTAAATAAAAAAAAGAAAATTGTGGTCTACTCACATGTCAAGATCCCGTTTTCTGGCAATTCCATACAGCAATCCCGTCCGGCAAGTGATAGATACGGCAGCTCCATCGCCAATCAACGCGGGTGGCAATGTAATTCCCGTCAAAATTGCAATTACTCAACTATAAACTACTTGAGTTTTATTTTAGATAAAAAAAAATACAACGAAAGCAAAATAATTCAGATAATACATAAGTTTAAGTGCAAGCGAAACGTAACAAGGAATCTTTCAAAACAATATATCTGCTGTCGTTGATCATATACATCACGGCAGCACGAAATAGAACAACTCCTCCGCTTCAAGCTTTTGACCCCCCAAATCATTGTCCAAGTAATGCTTTCAATAAATTTATTGATTCCCATTTAATTAAAGGGGTTGATCAAATATATAGAGTAGCTAAACTTAAATGTCCCATTTAATTAAAGGGGTTGATCAAATATATAGAGTAGCTAAATTACTTTACAAAAGACCCAAAATCTTTTTTCATGTTGTACATTTCACTGTTTGTTTAATGTTGCAGCATAGCAAACTGTTGCTGCTGCTGCTGCATTTGCTACATTATTTGTTGCTGAAGAAATTTCATCAGCTCTTTTTGAGTGGTTTGGTTTGCGTGAAGCTGCTCCATAAATTGCTGATGCTGAAGTGTTTGTGCCTCTCTCTTCCATTCTCTTCTGTATTTCCTGCTTCTTCATCTGCCTGACAATTTTTTCTCTTTCTTTCAACCATCCAAAAGCCTCTCCTCCAAATCTTCTTCTTCTTAGTTTCCTTTCTGTCCTCCTTCTTTCTCTGCCTCTCCATTTTTCTTCCGGGTCTGACCGAACAGTTCTGCTGCCTGTTCTCTCATTTCATTTGCTCTCTTCTTATCCTGCTCTGCTGCTGACTTCTTTGCTTGTTCCTGAGTGTCAGCAGCTTTCTCTGCTCCTCTCTCCAGTTCAACTAACTTCTCCAGGAGAGCTTCAAGTTCCGTTTGGTGTTCGTCACCGCCACCACTCTCTTTCTCTTCCTTGCTGACCTTCTCCCTCCACTTTTTAGCCAGTATATTATATCCATCTCTAACTGAGCGGGCAGCAACTGGTAATGTCATGTGAACAAAGGAAGTAGCTACTCTCTGCCATAGTTGCCCTATTTCACGGCTTCCAACCCTGTTACCCACAAAAACGCCTTCAGCTCCAATTGCTTGGAGCAGTTTAAAGTCTTTGGCATCTGTCCAAAACCATAATTGACCTGATAAATAATTTAAAAAACATTTTTAGGTATAAGATAATGGCATTATGAAAATCTGAGGGTTCAAGGAATTTTTTTCTTGGCACTGTGGGCCTCTATTTGGCCTTAAAATAAAGTGGCAGCCTCTGAATAATCGGCCCCTGAATATCAAATGCAGTTGAACTTCTCTAATATGGACACCAAAGGGACAGAGCAACGTGTCCTTATTAGAGAGGTGTCCGTACTATAGAGGTCTCCACTATGATGTCACTTTTATGCTTTTACTGACAGCTTGAAATGATCAGTAAATAAAATGAGGCCCACAATCATCTTTTAACTGCATGTAGGTTGTTTAATATGCAGCATTAAAACACATTGTCTATCAGAAGAGTACTACATTGTACATCTCAGCTAAATAAACTGAATATGAATCATCACATCTGTTGTAGACATCCTACAGTCTCTTCCTGCCATCAGGAAAAAACGCAATGATCCATCAAAATGTACTTGTACATGTACCTGGCAGAGGACTTGTTAATTGCAGGGGTGGAATCAACCCAGATGAAATAAACGAGGTATTCAGTAAATATTTTATAGATTTTTTTCATGTTCAGCTACTTTGATGTCCTGCCAGAAGAATATTGCAATTTCAACATGGCATATGTAAACATAAGCATTGTAGAACTAAGGTTAGAATACTCAAAACTTTGCATTTTATTTAGCCCACCAACTTACTATAATTTCCTCACTGTCTTTCATTTTTAATGCAACATCCTATCTTGATTTTCCATGGTTTAAGGTGCTGTCACAATCATGTTCAAGTCCAAATTCCAAGCTGTAGTATTTGTTTTCGTTTCGTCTGAGTTAAGTTTAATTCACCAAAGTGGCTATACAATTTTAAGGAGAATCACATAATACTATAATTTAAGGGGTATGACACACAATACATTTAATTCCGCCTTTTAGAGTGTATACAGATGAGGCAAGGCATGAACTGGGTATGCTGACTAACATTTGGCTACTTAATTAATTTGAACAGTGTTTCCGTGAAGTAGCACTACGTTCAGATGGCACAAGCTCTCCCAAATTCAAAGTCAGAAAGCGCTCTGTCAGGGACAGACTCACTCTTGGTCAACAAATACAAAAAAGGACGAGAAAGGAGGAACAAGGTTCTGGGATTCAAGGTGAGAAGGAAACCGAACTAGAGATGGCAGTGTCTAAGATCATCGAAAAAGTGCAAGCAGCTGATTTGGAAAGGAAAGAAAATTCGAATACTCTTACTAAGAAAAAAGAAAGTGTCAAGGATTCTGCAAAAGGGAGTAGGTTAAAGGCCATTGAGCGCCTAGGACAAACCAAAAAGTGCTGGCAGTGATGGATTCTGTAAAGAATGGGACGTCCATCAGAAAAGCTGCAGGAGATTTAAATGTTCCAAAATCTACACTTGAAGACAGAATAAATGGTCGGATTGAACATGGGGCAAGAAGTTGACCGGAAACAATCCTAAGTAAAGAGGACAAAGAGAAACTTGTAGCCTATCTAATCGATGTACGCAGACAAGGATACGACAAGAGCAAGGAGATGGACCATGATGCCATGGGAGTAGGATTGTTCCACCGGACCTCCGACAAAACCCACTAAAATCAACTTTATTAGTCCATGAGCCAAATTTCAAAAGGGGCCTAAAAATAGGTTTTCGTAGCACCCCCCTTGATACCTAGTGAAATTGGTATCAAATTAAAGCTGAAGGTCTTAATTACCTCAAACTACTTGTTACCAGGACGACAAGTGGTGCATAAGGGGGAAAGGGCATGTTTTTTATGGGGGGGAGTAGTGATAGGTTTTGCTTTGTAAATACAAGTGATGTCAAATTCCTAATACAAATCGCGTAATACACGCCCAGAGTTGATAAAAGGTTTTACTAATACCCTTAAAGTTAGTATTTTGCCACATTTCATACTTTTCATGATTTTTTGACAAGCCTTTATACCCGTTACCATGGAAACCTTAAATAAACCCATTTTTATTCCCATGGATGACGTTACGGCCAAGTAATGGCAGACAAACAACATTCGTGTTCAGTTTAACCATTCTATCCAAGATAACATCTGCGAGGTCAACCTCCAAACTGGAATAAATGTTTGTGTCATGTAGAAGATGAGTTAGGAATGTTATCTAGCTTCCGAAAAAAGTTGGCTTACATTTCAAACGAGATGAAAAGACCGTGAAGATGTCAGAGTTGCTAGAATGTTTCGTTAGTAAGGAGTGAATGCCCCCAGATACAGATCCTCAAAGTTGAAGTGTTGGCATACTGACCACCAATCAGCCATTCCTGCCGAACTGACATTGATAAGCGGAACAAGAACTTAGATCACGCTTGATAAGCGTTGCCTGACTGTGCGTCCCAGATAATAAGCGTTGACTGACTCTGTGCGTCACTGACTCTGGACTGACTCTGACTCTGTGCGTTGACTAACTCTGTGCATCCCAGATGATAAGCGTTGACTGACTCTGTGTCCCAGAGTACGCCAAGTCCTCCCTAGTTTGCATGCGTTAACAGGTTGTGTCGCTGTGAGTTTATTTGCAGGCAAGGGCAAGAAAAGGCCGTTTGAAATGGTCAGAGATAGCCAAGTCATGAGCGACAGTGTCGTAGTTCTTGGAGAGAGCCTTCCCTTGAGTGGGCAGAGCATTACCAGTTTAGAAAAAGTGGTTTGCAGTTTATACAACGATAATCGATGCAAGCTGGTCAACGGTTACATCATCACCCGGGTGATGATGGATAATTGATGCGTGATAACTATCGATTATTTAGCGTGAGGTTTGTCACGTCATGTCAGTCATTTGCTCTTAGTTCGCGGTCAACAGCTCTCGTTCTCCTTTCTTCGCAAGTCTAACTTAGTGGCGGATTCTCCCAGCGTGACTTCCGATAAGCTTCCTCGCCGCTGCGATTTCGTTTTAACCTCTGAGGGTGCTTTTTTGCACATACGAGCCACTAAAACTATTCAGTTTTCACAGCGTATTTTGACGATTCCGCTGCCATTTATCCCAAGCTCTCCCCTCTGCCCCGTCTCTGCATTGCGCAACCATTTTCGCCTCAACAATCTTGCCCCGACCGATTTTTTGTTTTCCGTTAAATCTTCTAATACCTCATCTCCGCGCCCATCACTTACCGTAACTTTACCTCCTTTCTATCTAAGGTAATCGCTACCCTCGATTTAGATCCCCAGTCTTTTTCTCCTCATAGCTTCCGAAGGGGAGGTGCGTCTTTTGCCTTCGAATGCAACGTCCCGGCCGAACTAATTAAGTTTCAAGGGGATTGGCGTAGCGACACTTACTTAGTCTATCTTGAAATGTCCTCAACACAGAAGCAACTCGCAGTCAACTCCATGGCTTCTCAAATTAGGCAGCTTCAATCATAGTCGTTTAGTTTAGGTTTTTACTAGTCTCATTTTCTCCCACTCGCTCGCATTTACCCACCTACCTCTTCTTCGTTTGGGTTTGGGCGTTGGAGTTTTATTGTCAATGTAGTTTCCGCTTCTTTGATTGCGTGACAATAAACTCTTTTGTTGCCAAACTCATTGTGGTCTGTGGTTAAATGCGTTCGATTAATGACCTCTGTTACAAAAAGTTTGCAAGGGGAAAAACGTGTAGTCTCACCAACTCACGTCAACAAGCGCTGCCCTACATTACCACCTTAAGCGAGCCAACTACCATGCTTTTCTCCGGAAGAAAGCCTTACAGCCAAGAATTGAGCAAGAGTCGGTAAACCATGGATGGCAACTGAAGGATGGACCCCACTGAGATCGCTTGCATACACCTGTAGGCAGCTCCTCAGGCTGTGATGGAGTAAGTTTCCTGGGGGTGCCATGGCAATTGCCAAACAAGGCGATGCTTATGTGTCGGTAATGGCTTGCCATGCACAGAATCTTGTACCTCTCTAAAGATTGCATGAACAGTGCAAGAGAACTTAAAGATGGATAATACGATGTTGATGACGACGACGATGATGAAGACGAGTTATTAAGCTCTGGACTCAGGCTATGGCTAAAAGAGACTTTTGCATATAAAAAAACTCCCTTTTAAGACAAATAGCGATTTTGCCTATTTTGTTTGGTTCATGCATTGTTTGTTGTAATATCCTTTACTCTTTGCAACATGACGTGGTGTCGATAAAAGTTATCGATAACATGTATTGCTACAGCAAGATTCGGTCCAGAGACCCACTTAAAGAATCCCGCCCACCCACTTTGCATTGCGCGCCTCAAAAGCATAATCCGCCATTTTGTATGACATCTTGTTTTGGATAATTTCAATATTGTGGTCAACAATCCAAGCGCATCCCCGCGAACACGCTGTGTTCGCTACTTTAACTCCCGTCAAAATCTTTAGTAATTATCTGTGGTTTATTTCGAGTGTCTATTTTATTGGTTTCTTTCAATTTGTCATTTAAATACTCGTTTGTATGTCGGATGGCATTTCGCGTTCCAAAGCGCGGTCGGCGGAAGACGGAACCAACCAAGAAAATTATTCTGCGGCAATCAACGTTCGACCTCTGGATTCAAAGGAAGGAAAGCCTTGGTATCAAAGGGCTTAGTAATAGCCAGTTTGCCGAAATATTACTTCACCAAAGCCTGAAAGACCTTCGTGAACGGTGCAGATCATACGAAGCAGATGAAGATGAAATCGTTCCAAGTAAGTTCTGAGCGAAATATTCCTTGTTTAAACCAGTCTACTAAAATATTTCACATCAGTCTAGAGAGCAACAGTAATTAATTTTGTTAGTTTTAAGTTTGTTTTCAAGCCATTTGTCCATTTGTTGACGTCCTGAACTGGACCTTGTTTTCTTGTGTTGAAATCCTCATATTTTCTCTGCATGTACACAGATACGGTGTCTTAGATCTGTGCCCATATAAGGAACGGATATCAGGAGTCCCCGGATAATAACAACAATAGAGGCGCGCAATGCAAAGTGGGTGGGCGGGTATTTTCAAACTTGCTTTGTTTTTTTTGGCTCCTCTTGAGTGTAACCTTAGTTTGACCTTACATGTATGCGGGTGTTGCCAAAACATTTTTGTTAGAAGTATTTAAATATAGAGAGAGGTTTTAAATATGACTAGAGTCGCCTTTAGAATTCTTGTGGGCCCATTTTTGTTTTTGCTTTAAAAAGGCATTCTTTACTTTGGGTTAATTCATCAAATTTCCAAGATGAAGAACCCTGCCATGTGCTTACTAAATTCATGATGGAACAAAGGTTTGACATTCATTGTGGTACAAACAAACAAATGAGATTACAAGGAGAAAACACAAAAAGATTTGTTTTCGTGATAACTGGGTGGTAATCATAAGAAACAGCATTTTGTAATTAACCAAATAGTAGCTATGGGTTATATTGATGGTTTCCATGGTAACGGGTGCAAAAAGCTGCTCACAAAATGACGAAAAGTGTGAAATATGACAAAATTCTAATTTTAAGTATTATTTGTAAAAGATTTAATCAACTTTGGGCGAGTATTTCGTGATTTGTATTAAAGTTTTTGCATCACTTGTATTTACAAAGTAAAAAGCATCCCCACCTCCCCCTCGAAAAAACCTTACCCTTTCTCCCTTATGCACCAGTTACCATCGTGGTATCAAGTATGTGATTTGGCTGACACTTCACAAGATGGCGGAGGTGCACGAAGATCGCAAAGCAACATTCACATTCATTAAAGAAGTTTACAATTCTCCAGTTGTTTGGGACGTTTCATCACCATCCTACAAGGACACAAGTCAAAAACAAAAAATGATGGAACAGATTGCCAAGAAGCTGAATTTGAAAGGCGGTAAGTAATGTTTTTACACTCAGATTTCACTCCTCGTTCGTGCCCGAACTTCTCTTCGAAATTCCATATTCGTGACTATATCCATTTCTGGAAGTGTTTGAATAACAACGTGACATGAATTCGTGAAGTGGATGTACTGTATTGTGAATAAACAATGGAAAATACGAATATTGGTCCATTTTGGGACTTTCGGCTCAAAATATTTAATTCCCTTTTATTGGCGAGAGGGCGTAGATGTTATTGTTAGATTATTGATAATATCGGATATCAATAGCATGCATATTTGCTATAACTCGCGTGACTTTCTCAGTTGTATTGTAATTAGTCTCGCTAAGGATCAGAGCATTATCTGCTGTAGTATAACTAAAAATTTTATTTAACATGTCGCTTACACGATCTCTTCGTTCCTTGCCACGAGTTAACTACACAGAACTACACTCAGGCTCAGAGACGTTCACGCCAGACCGGGCCACGGTTCATGATGCCGTTGCGTCGCTGAGCACAGAAACCATCTGTACATCTGTTGGGCCTAATGCCACGACGCAGCCAGACTCCTTGCCTCCTTTTCCTGCATCAGCTGCTTCTCAGCTAGAAGCCTTGACGTTGGAGGAAGAGAATTTACAACAGGAGGTAGAATTGGCTCAGTTAGCTCGTCAACAACGGGATAATGACCGCGAGGTGTTACATGCACGCCAGGTTCCTTTCTCCTCGTCCAAGGAATCAAAGTTAGACGCTTTAACACTGGAAGCTCAGCACCTTAAGAAGGAAATTTATGAGGCGCAGCTAGTTCAACAGCAGCGTAAAAAGGAACAAGAGGTGTTACGCTTGCTACAGGAGTTATCAGCCTTGCGACGCGAGAATTCTGGTGCTGATCGACCACGCCCAGAGGCGAAGGCACCTCCCGCTCCCTCTCTGGTTCTAGATGACCTTCGAAAGACAGGTAGCTTATCCAAAAAAGTGGACAAGAAATTGTCGACTTTAGGGTTGACAGCTGCGGGGCCTGGCTACAGTTCAGGGGAGGATGATGAGCATTCCTCAGATGGTGAAGACTCCGACGTAGTCCGGAAACAACGGGGTAAGCAAGCACATCGCTAAAATCGGGAAAAAAGGCAAAAATCACTACTCGCATTTGTCATCCTCAAATTTGGCCGCATAGTGAGCTTAGTTTGTGGCATGTTAGTAAAAATATCTCGTATGATGATTTGACAATCGAGGAATTCACCGCCGGATATTGTGCCATTCTGCGCTCCCCGACTATTTCCGCCACCGAAAAAGATGCCCGCATTTCGCATCTCCACGATTTGATGTATTTCGCAATTCAGCATGAATGGTCCTCTGTACGGGATTTTCACGCCGCCGTTTTGCTCGAGATCGAACGGGGACATTTGCGCTGGGACGATTTCTTTGTGCATTTGGAACGGCATCCTCTGTAGTGCTCTTTTGTCGCGATTTTCAATGGGGTCTTTGTAAACACACCAAGGATCATTACGGTGGGATTCGTGGTGAGCGGAAATGGCTTCAACATGTGTGCGCTAAGTGTTGGATCAGCAATAGGCAAGTAGCTCGCCATACTGAATACTCACCGGATTGCCCCTTGTACACAGGGTCTCCTGAATCAAAACAAACTACCTCCTCTACTTCATGACAGTTTGGGTCTATCGCTCATCAAGTTCCGTCGTTGCATGATTTCCAAAGTTCTTTGCGTGATTTTTCTCCAGTTCCTTTGACAGCTCGTGACAGTTTTATCGCATATGATGTTCGTGACTTTAGAGATACTCCAGATGTTCAGTACTTACATGACAATCGTGACCATTTTGATCAAGATCGAGATATCAAGTGATACGTGTTTTGACGCTGACACTTCATTGGAGCTTGACCGGTCGTCTTCTCCTCCTGTCGTTCACGACTGTTCCGTACATTCACTTCTCTAGACTGTGTTGATCCTGACCTTTCTGATCGTAACGATCTCGAGATTTTCCAAGACATTGGTCATAATGGCACTCGTGACCATATACACCAGTCGTCAAGTGTTGAGCGTGGAGTTCAATTGCCTTTGTGTACTGATTGTTTACATTTAGCACCTCCGGATCGGGTTTCGGTTTCCGGTCAATGCGTTTCTACTGACAGTGAACAAGGCTCTTCTAATGCGAGTTCGAGCAATGTTTGCTCACAACTACAAGACTATTTGCTTGCCCTCCACGAGGAAGTGTATCGTTCTGGCCTTCCTAATTACAGTTCTTGTCGTTGCTCAGTGCTCACTAATCTAAACATTCCAGCATGGCGGGAGTGTTTACAAAATTATCCTGACCGCATCGTGTGTGACTATTTGCAGTATGGGTGGCCTGTTAATTATGATTACGCTCGTTTTAATTTTCCTGTCAGTGATCAACGTACGCACAAGGGCGCTTTAGATTTTCCTGATGCAGTTACTCGGTATTTGGACAGTGAAATCGCTTGTGGTGCTGTGGGTGGCCCTTTTGACACCATTCCGTTTTCGTCTGGCAAGATGGCATTTTCTCCTCTGAATTCGGTGCCTAAATCTGATCGTACAACGCCGAATAATTCTTGACCTTAGTTGGCCCTTCAGTACCTCCGTTAATGATGGCATCTCTTCTACCGAATACGATGGCATTCCTTTCCATTTGGTTTATCCTACTATCGACACTGTCGTGGTTGTTATCTTTATAAACGTGACTTGCATCAGGCTTATCGTCAGTTTCCTGTTGACCTGCGTGACTATCCTCTGCTAGGCTATACTTGGCAAGGTCGTCTTTACTTTGACACAGTTTTACCTATGGGGCTTCGCTCTGCGGCTATGGCCTGTCAGCGCATCACTTCCGCAGTGTGTTACGTTTGTTCTGAGGCCGGTTTTACTGTTCTGAACTACTTGGACGATTTTATGGGCGTAGAACCAGCTTCTCGGGCGTGGAAGTCGTATTTTTATCTTCAAGATATTTAATCCCGCTTGGGAATACACGAGTCCGTTTCAAAGGCCGTCCCTCCAGCGCAGAAAGTGACCTGTTTGGGCGTTGAAGTCAACACTTTAGATATGACTTTATCAGTGGATTCTTCTCGGCTCGCCGCGCTTCAGTCGCTGCTCCAGTTGTGGCTTTCCAAGCGTACCTGTACTCGAAGGCAGTTGCAGTCCTTAGTTGGTCATCTTATGTTTGTGTCCAAATGTGTGCGACAAAGCCGGATTTTCGTGTCTCGTATTCTTGACCTGTTGCGACGCTTGAAGGCTCCTCATCATCATCTTCGCCTTACCTCTGAGTTTAAGAAGGACATTCAGTGGTGGTTACGCTTTCTTCCATTTTATAACGGGGTTTCTCTCATTCCGACTTCCGAATGGACATTACCGGATGCAGTTTTCTCAACGGACGCTTGTCTTTCCGGCTGTGGGGGTATTTCTTCCTTCGCCTTCTTTCATTCTCCTTTCCCAGACAGCGTGCTTCAGCGTTGCAGTGTGATTCATCAATTAGAGCTTCTCGCTATTATGGTAGCCGTGTGACTGTGGAGTCATCACTGGTCCGGACAACGCATTCAAGTTTTTTGTAACAATGAGGCAGTAGTTACGGTTTTAAACTCGGGTCGCACCAAGGATCCAGTGTTGGCGCAGTGTTTGCGTGAGATCTGGTTTTCGACCGCTCAGGCTCAGTTCGAGCTACGTGCAGTTCATTTGACCTCCGAAGACAATCGAGTTGCAGATTATCTGTCTCGTTGGCATCTTTCTGCTACTTACCGCGATTATCTTATTACCAATCATCTGCTTGAGGATTTGAAAGCTGAGCATTTGTCCCCCGACGTCTTTGACTTTGTGGCTAACATTTGACCTTGTGTTTTCGTTTCAGTGGCTGAATTACGCAGTCTGCTCAGACAGCTCCAGCTTACTCGCCGTGCAGATTATGCTGAAGGAACTCATAAAAACCACCAGACTCAGTGGAGAACATTTTTATTGTTTTGTTTATATTTTGATTTTTCGCCTCTCTCGGCCTCGATAGATTCTTTAGCCCTCTATGCAAAATTCCTGAGTCGTTCATTGACTCCTTCTTCGGTACGTAATTACGTTAGTGGGGCAAAACTTTTGCATGTTATTACCGGGCATGCTATATCTCAATTTTCTAGTTATGAATTACGTATTACTTTAGGTGGGTCAGAGCGTTTAGCTCAACATGTTCCCTCTCGTGCGCCCCCAGTCACACCGGCTATTCTTTGCAAGTTAGTTTCACAAGTAAACCTTCAGGACCCTAATCTGGTCTCCTATTGTGCTGCCTTTCTGTTCAGCTTTTTTCTGTTGGCCAGGGTGTCTAACATTGTTCCTAGGTCACGTAGCTTCGCGCATACTTCTTTTTGCCTAAAACGTTCCGATATTGTTTTTACATCGGATGGGTTGTTAGTTACTTTTCATCACACTAAAACTATTCAGTTTGGGCAACGGCGCTTATCATTGCCTTTGTTAACGATGCCGGGCTCGCTCATTTGTCCAGTACATATGTTTTCCTTGATGTGTTCCCTGGTTCCTGCCCCCAGTGATTCTCCTGCCTTTGTTTTACCGGGGCCCGGGAAGAAATTAGTCCCGATTGTCAAGTCTCAGTTTGTCTCAGTCTTTCGTGAGTTGTTGCGACGGGCCGAGATCCCAGACTCTGATCGTTTCCGCGGTCATTCTTTTCGTCGTGGCGCTGCTTCGTGGGCGTTCCATTTAGGGGTTCCTGGGGAAATAATTCAGGTTTACGGCGACTGGGCGTCGGATGCTTACAAATCATATTTAGAATTTTCCTTTTCTGCCAAGCTTCAGCTTGCACAGCGTATGCATCTCGCCCTCTCTCCTTAATTTTTGTCTTTGGTTCCTTTTTGGGTGTTTGGCGGTCAGAGAGGTTTATTTGTTTGTTATATTGTACTTGTAGGTTTTATTTGAATAAACTTCTCTCTTATGCCAAAAAGGCAAGGTAGGTTCTTAATTTCTACAGAGTAGACATTGTTGTTGATTATCGGAAAATAGTATAAAATCTGGTCTGTTCTTCATTATAAATAATTATTAAAGATGAATTACAGTCCGTACTGTGCAATCTCGGCTGCAATGTTTATGTGAGCCTCACAAACAAAGCAAAACTAAAAATTACGTGACAAACTTACCTGTTTCTTCATTATTAACGCCAGATATCCTTGCAGAACAAATAATAACAAGTAGAAGAACCTTGACGCTATTTCAAACCGACGTTTCAGCTCATCGGAAACTCTTGAACGAAGCGAACTGTAATGGCGGACTAAAAAACTTCATATATGCTGTCACCGAAGTGTAACGTTTCAACGAATTCAAAACAAAAACGTAAACAAACCCCCGAGTCTGCGCAGTACGGACTGGAAATCAGCTTTAAGTACCAGTACCCATGTTGCCAAAAGTCCAACAACATTAATAAATTGATCAATGATGGTGTTTGGTTTTTGGTAAAAAAAAAATTATATATAAATTAAATAGCCAAACCCCACATATAAGAACCTGTTGGAATTTGTTTGGCTAAACAGTTCTTATATTTTGGGGTATTAAAAAAGCAAATTTCTGCCAGAAGGTTCTTAAATCCCTTGGTTCTTACACGCGGGTTTTTACTGTATTTTGAACTGTCTATGTTGGGTGTTAAACAGCAACGTAGCATATATAAACTTAGAAATTATTGTATGTCACTTCTTATAATTGGTGTTAATTCACTTCTTATAATTGGTGATAATTCTTAAGACAGTATTGCGAATGTCTGTTTTGTGTTCACATGTAATAAGCATTTTTGCTACTGTTTAAACCAACATTTATGATTTCATAACAACATTGAAAGCTCCTCAACGTACAACTGGATAAAAGTAATTTTCTAATTTGACTTAGTAAAAATGTATTTTGTGAAAAACTTTGATTATCAAATGTATGAACTCGTTTCAACATCTTTTTCTCTACAGCAGAAGAAGTGAAAAAGAAATTACTTATGATAACAAGAAAAAGAGGAAGGTGCAGGCTTCATAAAAGAGTGGGACAGGTACTGAGGAGCTGTACATCTCAAAGTGGACATACTACGATGCACTTGACGAATTTTTAAAACACCAAGTTCTCCCCCGGAAAACTGTGTCAAACATGGTGAGCATAACATACCTTACAGTGAAATGTAATGTACAAATGGCACGTTTTTAGGCTTGTCATAAAAAAACCTTTAACATTCGACAATTTATGTCGAACAACTTTGATCTCATAAGAAACATCTAGTGCACATGCTTTAATGAATAAATGTAATGAACATGTTCTAACGGTTTTCTTTGGAATACAGTAATGATCATTTAAATCATATCCCATTGCCAGTCTACTTGACCTGAAGTCTACTTGACCATGAAGTACTTCTACAACAAGGCTATTTCCAAGCCGAGCGATAACTTTGGGAGACAGTTGCTTACTGCCTTGCAAAATAAAAGAAGCTAAGAACTTACAATTGTCATTGTTTTGTGACGGTTACAGAGAGTTAAGGATAATGTTCGCCAGGGTGTTATCTTAACACAAGGTCTATGTGATTTAAGCATTCAGACTTCAAAGACATGACATACCGGTCACACAACCAAGTAAGAGCAATGGAAAAATCTAATTTCCCCAGTAACAAACATGCATAATATAGGATACATAAACATCGGTGGGCACATGACTCCCTTGTTCCCGACCAGTGACTCATAGAATCTTAATCAAACTTCAACTTACAGGTAAGTCTCGTTTAATTTTTCAATTAAGCGACCTTTCCAAGACCTTTTGAAGCAGCTTGGTATGCAGTGGGAGGTCTCCAGTGAGTAGTAAGCTTTATAGTTCAAATCCAGGATCCAGTGATGTAAATGAGCTGCGCTATTGGCTCTTCTGTGCAAAGAAAGGCAAACTTGACTCGAACCTACTTCCACCCTGTGCTGATTGTCTGTGAGAGCACTCACTTCGGGCAAACTACCAAGCAGTGATCTGGAAAAGAAGTCTGCAGAGCTGCCCTCAAGTACCTTCATCTGTTGGATCTGGCTGGTGTCTGGAGGAAGGCAAACTTACCATTGATTGGACGAGTGGTGAACCAGCTCCTCAAGCCGTTCTGGAGTTGCTATTTTGTCAGTGTTCGAGAATCTGCAAGCTACCAAGCTGTACCTGTCTTACCAATAGCCTCAAGTGCACGGATTTATGCCTGTTGCAGGACTGTACATACCAACGAGGAGAATCCAGCCATTGATGCTTTCTCAGATGATGACCAGGAAGATGAAGACGAATAAGGCATCAAGTGAGTTACAAAAAAACCTGATTTGATGTTTATGAATTGCAATCCCTTCAGAAACTTAACTACAGAAAGAAATGCAAGTTATATATTTCAGAAAACATTTTGACCGATTCGCCGTTGATATCTCTTGCATTGTCTAAGTTCAGTTTGTGATGCGTTACCATAGAAACCAAGTAACAATAGCGTTTTATTTATTTATCTTTTCTTACACTATAATCTAGGTACCTTGTCTGTCAACTTTTCAAAGTATAGTGGGCTTAAAACCAACAGCAACTTATCAAGAAGTGGAAAGATGACCAAAATCCGGAAACATAGCCATTTTTTGTTCACATCAGTGACGTTATTTTATCACGTAATTTAGGCCTGTAAGCCACTCTTTAAGCATTGCTATCACATACTAGAATATACTAGAGGATTAGAGGTTAAAAAAAATAATGGTAGCATTTGTCCCTCTGAGTGGTAAGAAATACCCTATTTTGGGGGCCTTGGCCCATGGACTATATCCCAGGGAGAGTACTCGGGATTTCAAGTGGTGGGGATGATCAAAGAGATTCCGGGAATTTTGGGGGGTAGGAAAATTTGTCAAGTAGTAAATTAGGGGTACTAAAAACAATCTTACGATTGGTGTTAATGCCTTTGCTGCATAGATCTACAAATAAAGTACAAACAAAAGTGTTTCTAATGTTTTTCTTTTCTGTTATATCATTCCCCCCTTCTGGAATTTTAGGATCAGAAATTCGGCATAGGATTTGTTTGGAGTTAATTCTTGGTCCAGTGATTATTTGGGGTTTTGTTGGAAGCCCTGGGGTTTCTTTGGGTCTTGATTTTTGTCCCATTCGATTTTCCCTGTCAATTGAAGTCCCAAGTACTCCTCCTGAGCTCCTTAGGACTTAAAAAAAATTATAACAAATGTAATCTGCAAATGGGATTTCTCTTTTTCATGGGCATCTTCACTTTTCTGCAGCATATTGGAAAAGGAATTTACATTGGCATTGGCAGGATGATAATATCTTGATTTCAAAAACAAAGGTACTGATTAGCTTTCCTGCTATTAAAAAGTCTTTTATACTGATTTTTTCATGAACTGAAATATTTTGCACAGAATTACTGCTGTTAAATTGCAGTAAAATGCAAACGTCCCAGACAAATTCGTCAAAAACTTTATGGCAAATCTTAGTGTCCAAGAAAAGGAATTGCCATTTCTGACAAGTCAGGCAAGGGCCCTAAAGGCGTATCAGGGATCACTAGAATGAGTAAGTTACACCTTCATTACATTTCTTTTAATATTCCTTTTTTTTTACAAAAATATTGTTTTCTAGCTGGGTTGATTATTTTTATTTTTCTGCTAATATTCTAAAAATATTGTAGTGAATATCTTTACACGTACATGTAGGTTATAGCATGCCATTTCCATTTTATTATGGAACAGGAAGGATTAAACACAGTTTATTTTATATTAAAGCATGCATTTAACTCATAGATCGAAGATTATCTTTTAAGGGCTGTGATGTTCTAATTGAATCAAGCAGTAAAAATTTTGTCATTGGGGAAGACTTAATTTCTACCCATAAAATTAAAACTCTATTAACTTGTAAATACTTTTCAATTTTCTTTTTAAAATTCCGAAAATGTTGTGAACATCCAATATAAAGGCACTACAATAGACCTCATTCACTATGTCAGCCATCTTTACGCGGCGTAGAGAACGATGGGAAAATATTTATGTCACGTGGTCTCCCAGGAGGCAAAACAAAAACAGCTGAATGTGATCCGCGGCAATTTCAAATGTAAATACCGCGCTTTCTTCTCGGGGTTTTGAGTATTTTCGGCCTTTGAGAATTACATTTACGAATTTCGCGAATGGCGTCCGAAGAGGGCACTTTGCTGAATGAAATGTCAGTACAGCTATTTTCTAGGTGTAAAGTGGATGAGTTAAAAACGTTTTTGAAGAAGGGAGGAGTTGTCATTTCAGGGAGAAAAGCTGAGCTAGCTGAGAAGGCTTATTTTGCATGGAAACTGAAACTAGATGTATCAAAAACAACACGAGAGGAAGAAAACGATGTTTCAACAAGGAGAAGGAAAAAGTTGACCATGGAATCTGGAATCACCCTTCCTTTTCCCGATAGCATTCAAGAAGGATGGGAGGAAGGAAGTCTAAACTTTCCAGATTTAATAGACGATGGAGTCCAACAGTATATGCAGCCTTCAACAAAGGCCATGAAGCAAGGCATGAGTTTACTTGACTCGGGACATATACACAGCGTTAACTATCACCACATCAGTATTGATTTAAAGTACTGTTTTATTCACTGTCGCTGTGTTCCAGAAGAAAAAACAAACAGCGATCCTTTCGCCTTGTCGGTTTGCTTACACAAGGAAAATGGAAAAGTGCTGACCGCTGAATGTAGCTGTTTTGCAGGGTGAGTTTTTCTCACATTTAATTATTCTAAGTTCTTAGAGTAGGACAACACCTTTACCTTTATCTTATGTTGAATGCATAATAATATATATTTAAATGATGGTAATTGAACTGAGTGGAGTGCAATTTGGTCTGAAATCATTTCAAAATTGAACAAGCGCGTAGCGCAAGTTCGATTTGAAATCACAAGTATGATTTCAGACCAAA
The DNA here is from genome assembly GCF_052425735.1 of Oculina patagonica. NCBI lineage: Eukaryota > Metazoa > Cnidaria > Anthozoa > Scleractinia > Oculinidae > Oculina > Oculina patagonica. The sequence goes on from NC_135761.1 coordinate 31,264,073, forward strand.
ATTGCACGACACGAAGTCCAATTACCTCTTTATTACTTTATTGGCACTTCAAAAGAAAGTGGATGTGAGAGGTTTTCTAAAAAAATGGGCAATCAAAAACCACTAAGATTGTAATCCATGCTATTGTGTCATCCAAACTTGATCACTGCAACTATCTTTTGTACAATGTACCGAAGTAGGCTTTAAAAATGCTCCGGACAGTTCAGAAGGCCGCTACCTGACTTATCACCTGTTCACTTGCTTGCTGTTTCTGAACACATTTAATATATCTACATTCAAGAGTTTTTAACCTCCTAGAACCATTATCTCATCACACACATCACTTCTCAATCCCATCAATTACAACTTAAAGTAATATGGATCTTAAGCTTTTGCTGTGTCTACACGGCCTGGCACACGCTACTGGTGTACATGACTGCCACAAGATTTGTACTTTGACAAATTGCACGGTTTTGTGCAAATGCATGGAAAGATAATAGGGGCACAACCTAGGTACAGTTAACGCATGGTTTTTGTACAGTATAGGAATGACTAAGGCACAGTTTACGTATGGGTTTGGCACAGTTAGGGCACACCTTGCACACGATTGTACAGATAACTGATGCACAGTTTATGGACCAATTATAGGCTGATTTACTATCATCACACATTTGAAAGTACTTTGTGTAAACAGGTAAGGGCGATCAATTTTACCATTTTTTTCTAAACTTAATTTAAGGAGGAGCTACTAAGGGACTAGTAAAAACTATTATTTACTGTGTCACAAAATTTACGGTTAAACTCGTCTTTTAAGGTATGGCTTATATTAGGCAAAATTAAAAATGAACTGTTTTTAAAGGGAACCTCCACTCCGAAAACAAATATTGCCTAGATTGTTTAAAAGACATTAATAATATTGTTGAATAATCACTACGCCTTCGGCGAATAATTGTTAATTAATGTAATAGTTTTCCATATAAATGTTTTGTTTTTTTAGACAAATTGCTTCCTCGCGTATATTATTTGTTATTTTTAAAGGGAACATCTACTCCGAAAACAAATACTAGATTGTTTAAAATACGTTAATAAAAATATATTTCGTGATAAAAGTGTCTGTTTTTACCTTAATTTGCATTTTTTTACGTCCAAAGTGGACCCTTGCAGCTGTTTCGAAATTCCCGTGGCTGCCATCTTGAATGGAGCGCAAAGCACTCTGGGCTTATGACGTGTAATGGTTGCAAACTCTACTCACAATAGTTTTGGAATATGGCTTCTGGGATCATTCCTTATCAGTTTGAGCCTGAATATTCGTCAAGCGATAAGATAGAGGAAGTAATAAGTGAAGCTGAAGAATAAGAATAAGTAATTGTTCGTTCGGCCCCATATAATGCTGTTCGCCGAACTACAAATACTTCTTGGTGTGCTTGTGATATGTGTGAAATAATGCCAACGGAGAAAGAGTGTGTGTGTTGCAAGGAACTTAAGTTTCTGTCGAAGGTAAAGAAAGGTGCGTTTCCATTTTTTGTTTTATCTTTGTTTATATTGCACTTCATAAACAATAAGCTAAGAAACAATAAGCGAAGTTCCGTACGTGCAGTGTGTCGTTTATTAGACTTGTCATGTGTCACGAAGCATTCAAACTTTGAAGCCGTTTGCTTAAATAGAGTTGTTTAATGTATCTCACACAAAAACAAGTCTGGAATGTTCGTTGATGACTGTTCTTTTTGAGAGATCATGAGTTTCAACAAGAGGAACGCTTTGTAAATGCATTGCCATTTAGTCAAAGAATTGTCAGCTTAACTTCAGAATACCCTTCCATGGCATAGAATCCAACGTTTAATTTGCCACCATGTGTACATCCATGCAAATGCTATTCCATTTTACAGCATTTTACCATAACATATTATCTCAGATCAAGGTCACAGTGCCGAGAAAAGTACCTTTAAAATCAAGCAAAATAGATGCACATTAACACTTATCAATTACTTTTTTTGGCTCAGTAACAAGGAACAGTTAACGGTCCCAAAAAGGTCAATATTATTTGGTTAGGTAGATCAAGAAGTTCAGGCCATTTTCCAATTGTAAGAATCCACTTCGTACAAGGAGACAGGAATAAAGCACAGTCTAGCTTTCTCAAACCGTTAAAAGGATGCACTTTTCTGACATGTAAAAAGCATGTCAAAGATGACATTGTGAAAAAGATTGCTGACCTGGGGTTTACGTCTGTGCAAAAGAAAATCTTAGAAGACATATATGAAAGCCACACTAACAAAGGTGTTCGTTGAATCAAACAGCAAGATGTAACCACAAAACTAAACAGGCGGTTGCTTATGTTTTTTAGGAAAGGCTTGCTTCTAATGTTTCCCTCAACATTTTTTGTAGAATAAGTTGGAAACAAATTTGACTCCATATAATTAAGTAGGTCAATTTCATTTTTCAGAAGAAGAGACAAAGCAGTGAATCAAGCAATAAGGACCAGCAGAAGCACGAGTAATGACGAAATTGCGCATTTTCGCTCAACCATTCTACCCATCCCAATTAGAGAAGTTGAGGAGCCAGAATGGATTTGGATTTGAAAAGAAAGATTGATTTACAAAATGGCAGGAAAGTGGCACGCCAAAACCACATCAAGGGGAGGAGACTTCTGGATGCTGTTAACCAAATGCAATATAAGTGTCAGAAGGCTGCAGAAGGTCGCAGAAGAGCTCAAGAATGCTCACCAAATGTCAGTCTGACTCCTCGCTGAACCTCCTTAGTTACCAATGCTGAGAACGCTCCTTAGTTACCAATGCCGAGGAGTGCATCCTCCTTAGTTACCAATGCTTTACTAAAAAACTAAACCTCTTGCGATCTTTGTACTTTTTACCAGTTCAAGTAAGGGTTGACTTTTATTTTAAAGTAATTTTGCCTTCTGTTACGTATGGACTGCTTGTCTGGGGTTCGTGTGGTGCAGCACTTTTTAGTGAACTTGAGAAGATCCATGTATGTGCGGCCAAGTTGATTTACGGTCTCGACTGGCTTACCCCCTCAGATGAGGTATTAAAAGTCTTTAAAGTCTTTAAATCAAATGGAGATTCGACGGATACTGTGTTTAGTGTACAAATGTGTCTCCGGAGATGCTCCCTCCCACCTACGTCACTTGTGGTCAAAACAAGAGAGCGGATTTAATCTAAGAAGAAAGAACTGCTTGGTGCTTCCCAAGCCTAATACGGACTTTGTTAAGAAGTCAATGAAATTTGCAGGGGCCTCTTTTTGGAACTCAATGAGGCCTGCCTTGAAGAATCTTTGGCGGGTTTAAAAAGTTCATTAATAGAACATCTAGGGACTTTAATGATTTAGCGTAGTTTATTGATTTCTTAATTTATTGTTATTTTCATAAGACACGACCACATCAGCTACCGGTATCATGCTGCAATATTTATCATGTATAAACAAAAGCTATTATTATTATTATTATTATTATTTTATTATTGTTATTTTTAAGATCAGATGAAGCCAAGGTCAGCGAGTGCAGTCGGTCTACAAAAAGTGACTCATTCAGGGTTACCACTGGGGCTTTACGTACCTCAGCCACTCTAATACGTACCCCCCTCCCTCCCCATAAGTATTTTCACTAACTTTCCTTGTGGTGGGTATGAGTATTTTCTGGAACAAAAATTTTAACTATTAAGAAACTCCAAAACAACTCGATGTTTTATTGATCACAACCACCTCAATTTTGACGTTGTAGAAACTGCATAGAGATTGTAATCCATTACAGATTATCGCCTACTCCTATGTGACGAAGCTGTTGGCTTTGATTGGCTTATTTAAATTCCGCTGGCATGGACCGTGGGGTGCCGACCAGAAGATTGCGGCCCACTATCTTGCGAGAGCAGACGCATTTCCGTTGCACGCGCACGGCCATCATCAGTCTATCGTTGAACGGTACGTTTAACGATAAATGCAGGAAAACAAAATGGCAGGAAAGTGGCACGCCAAAACCATATCAAGGGGAGGAGACTTCTGGATGCTGTTAACCAAATGCAATATAAGTGTTAGAAGGCTGCGGAACGTCGCAGGAGAGCTCAAGAATGCTCACCAAATGTCAGTCTGACTCCTCGCCGAACCTCCTTAGTTACCAATGCTGAGAACGTCTCCTTAGTTACCAATGCTGAGGAGTGCATCCTCCTTAGTTACCAATGCTTTACTAAAAAACTAAACCTCTTGCGATCATTGTAGTTTTTACCAGTTCAAGTAAGGGTTGACTTTTATTTTAAAGTAATTTTGCCCCCTGTTACGTATGGAATGCTTGTCTGGGGTTCGTGTGGTGCAGCACTTTTTAGTGAACTTGAGAAGATCCATGTATGTGCAGCCAAGTTGATTTACGGTCTCGACTGGCTTACCCCCTCACATGAGGTATTAAAAGTCTTTAAAGTCTTTAAAGCAAATGGAGATTCGACGCATACTTTGTTTAGTGTACAAATGTGTCTCCGGAGATGCTCCCTCCCACCTACATCACTTGTGGTCAAAACAAGAGAGCGGATATAATCTAAGAAGAAAGAACTGCTTGGTGCTTCCCAAGCCTAATACGGACTTTGTTCAGAAGTCAATGAAATTTGCAGGAGCCTCTATTTGGAACCCTTTAGACAATGAGGCCCGCCTTGAAGAATCTTTGGCGGGTTTAAAAAGTTCATTAATAGAACATAGTTTTTAAATCTTTTGTATCATCTAGGGACTTTAATAATTTAGGGTAGTTTATTGATTTCTTAATTTACTGTTATTTTCATAAGACATGACCACATCAGCTATCATGCTGCAATATTTATCGTGTATAAATAAAAGCTATTATTATTATTATTATTATTATTATTATTATTATTATTATTATTATTATTATTAAGATCAGATGAAGCCAAGGTCAGCGAGTGCAGTCGGTCTACAAAAAGTGACTCATTCAGGGTTACCGCTGGGGCTTTACGTACCTCAGCCACTCTAATACGTACCCCCCTCCCTCCCCATAAGTATTTTCACTAACTTTCCTTGTGGTGGGTATGAGTATTTTCTGGAACAAAAATTTTAACTATTAAACTCCAAAACAACTCGATGTTTTATTGATCACAACCACCTCAATTTTGACGTTGTAGAAACTGCATAGAGATTGTAATCCATTACAGATTATCGCCTACTCCTATGTGACGAAGCTGTAGGCTTTGATTAGCTTATTTAAATTCCGCTGGCGTGGACCATGGGGTGCCGACCAGAAGATCGCGGCCCACTAGCTTGCAAGAGCAGATGCATTTCCGTTGCACGCGCACGGCCATCATCAGTCTATCGTTGAATGGTAAGTTTAAGCTTAATTTTTTTTTATGAAGTTAACATTTAGCTCATCTGCATCCTCGGAAACCCAGGGGAAGTTAGTGGGGGCTGCAGAAAGTCTATACAGGCGGAAAAAAAGTAGTGATAAATACATCTTGGAGATCGATTTCAGCTCATTCGACGGTAATTCTGTTATCGCTGCCTACTCATTTTCTTTCAGTGCTGTAAAACATGAGATGAGCCACATAAGACTATTGCAGAGTTTATTCAACTATTGTTTGCCACAAGAAAAGTGCTAAGAGAGTGGCAATTCAGCTTTAAAAAGCAAAGTAAACAAGACAAAGTCGTAAGTTTATATCTTGGTACCTTTATGACAGAGGATGGTCACTTTTTCAATGGACTTAGTGAAAAGCTTTTGTGGGTTTTTTCTTTGAACCAGCACGCTTTATATCCCAAAAGCATGTGTCATCGACTGCCTTTGTTTTGTTAGGGTAATTTGAATAAGTTATCTCTGACTGAAATGGCAGATGTTGCTACACCATCTTTGAACAAGCATACAGAGGATTCTATTGCATAAGCAAATTACTTTTCTTCTGGAGGTCTTGTTACACCACAGAACTTTCAAGTAACAACTTTCCATCCGACTCCTCCTCACACTCCCAAACAGAGGGGGAGACCTTGGGTCTAGGCATCCTAAGGAAATTTGGGCTCTCCTCAGAGGTATTTGTCTAAGCAACAGATCAAAGATAATGGAAGAAGTTGTCAGCCAGTTATCCCCCAATTAAGGGGACATGAAAAAAAAGACTTTTTTCTTTTAAAAGATTTACTCAAAAATAATTTTTGAAGATGAACTGGAGTAAGGGATTGATGATTGCACATTTAACATTTAAACAAAAGTTTAAGTTGGTGCCAACTATCTTTAGAACTACAAGGAAGTCAGATTAAACAAAACAATATTATTCAAAATTTTATTAATAAATCTTGCAAGCTTGGCAATTATATTTATTCTGTAATCCACGTTTGTTGGATTTCTGTCCAAATTTCGTCCTTTTCAGAACACAAACTGCTATCTATTTCTGACCAATTTTCTTCCTTTTCAGAACACAAACTGCTGGTTATACAACACGCAACACTGACCATCTTTGATGACAAGCTTTCAAACAACAGACAGGTCAGAACAAATAGTTCAGCCAGCTGACAAATGCAGACCTGATAGAGATGCTCCTAAGTGTGAATGCAACCATACCTTACACTTACAACATCTGAGTACTAGCAATCTTTTGAACTGTACATCCTGTCCATTATACACTGAACAAAATATTGAAACATTGCAGATCATATTTGTCAGTGTTTATTACACTTTTTATTATAATATACAAGGCATTAGTTTCAGAGATTACGAACTTTAACCTCAAAAGAATCATTTGTCTAGTGCTTCTACAATGCAGGTGGGAATTACTTACATAACCTTCCAGTTTACATGTTTAGTTCACATATTATTGTTCTTGTTTTTATTGTTCATTTTATACGAGTTGGAAAGAATACTCCTATTTCTAATGGCCAATCACTTATATATGATTAGAATAGCTGTAATGTTATCTTTGTTAGGATTGTATTGGTTTTTACACATGTTCATGCTGTCACGTCTGTCTTGAAGTAAAGTTGATTCAGTTGCATTGAACTTTAACTCATTATGTTCATTTAAATTTGAAGCATTTCTTTTACTCAAATAACCTCATAAAACCAGTTCAGATCCCTTTTCATTCAGCCAGTGCCAACTATCACACCTCTTAGGTACATTTGTCGGTTTGTCATACCTTCCTCCCTAGACCTAGAATAGTCCATTTTACAGTTGTGTGCTTGGTGACCTTGTCTTTGGGAGCAAGTGAAACTGGAGCTGACCTTGCTTTTGTAGAAACCTTTCTGCCTTTCATGTGTTAATAATGCATTTCACATGCTAACTAGGTAAACTTAATCACAACAAGGTCAACTTCAGCCTCGCTTCCACTCAAAGACCATGTCACAAAGAAGACAACTGTAAAATGGTCTATTAGTTTGCTACTAAATTATATTATTCAAAATTAACCTGTGATTTGCTTTTACCAAGTTCTTTGTCGAGTTACTCAAAGCAGGGTTAGCACTAAACCAAAAATAATGGTTTTGTTCACAGTCAAATTAACCCACTTTGGAGCAATTAGACCCTAGCAACTACATAGAAGAAACGTTTGTTACCCTGACAACCCCTTTCACATGCAATTAAAAGCTGCTGCGCAGTGGCAGCCCTGGTGATGTCTAAAAGGCAACATTGCACATCAGCATTCAGTACTGATAGGTATACTAGTTTTGTACTAACGGGCAACCAACCTCAGCCTGACATGTTTCGCGCCACCTTTCAGTAACTGTCCTAAATGCCAAGTGGTACTTACAGTACAGAATATGCCATGCACAGCCACTGTGTTTTGTCTTCAAACAGTGAAAACTGCTCTGAAACTCACTGCAAGATTAACTTTGACTACTCACCTTTGGCATCAATGAGGAAGGATTTAATTTATACAATGAAGAACCACCTTACATAGAAGCGAGCAATCCAGTATTCCTTGAAAGAAGCCTGTGTCTCGTTGAAGTATCGTTATCGTAAGTAAAGCTGTGCTAAAAATTTTACATGTACATCAAGTGTTGCACTGCATATTTTATTGTAAATATGAGTGTACTTATGAGTGATGCGAAGACATGCCAACTCGAGAATGTGTTTGTGTTGTACCTCATGCATTTGGAGAGTACTGCAACTGTCCAAGTGCTGGTATGGTTTGTCAAAGGACTCAGGATCATACAAACATCTCCCATATGGAAAAGACTTACATAAATAGAGAAACGCTTCTATCAGCTTTGGAAAACATTTTTAAAGGGAACCTCCACTCCAAAACCAAATATTGCCTAAATTGTTTGAAAGGCCTAAATAAAAATATATTTCATGATAAAAGTGCCTGTTCTTTTCTTTATTTTGTGTGCTTTGTTTATGTCCAAGGTGCTCAATGTGTTTAGTTTAAGAATATGGCTTCAAGAGTATTACCATATCAATTTGAGCCAAAATATTCTCCAGTGAAGAGAAAGAGCAGAGAGCTACAACAAAGTTGTCAAGGCTGTCTGCTACCAAGAAAATAACAAAGTTGTCAAGGCTGTCTGCTACCAAGAAATGGTAAGGAGGGAAATTTGGGAAGGGTGAGGTGTATTCCTGTAAATTCGGATAGGAGTTTGAAGGTTCTTAAACCCTTGTGCTTTATTTTTAAGGATAAAGAGTTCTTAGCTTGTATTTTATATGTATATATTGAAAATATTTTATCTTGTATTTTAACTTGTATATATTGTAAATAGTTTAACCAATTTAAGCATTTATTAGGATATTTCGATTTTGTTAATTTTGTTATTTTAAAGTGTCCCCATTTAGTGGTTTTATTACTGCTATTTCAGTTTTGACACGCAAATAAAGGTTTTATTATCATAATTATTATAAAGAAAACAATTTATGGAAAGAGATTACTCAGTATTTTATTGTCTTTTTGTGAAAATTACGCCAAAGTTAATTTGCCTTTCCCTTTTTAAGTTCCTCGGTTCCAGCAATTGCATAAGGCATACTTGACATTTTTAATTGGTCGATCAGCAAAAAGGTGTTGTTTCTCCTGGTGAAAGTTCCATTGATTAAATGTTTATAATTTCTGTAGGTTGCTTTTCCGTATCATCTTTATTCCGTTTGATCATTGGCGAGTTTGGCAGTTTCTGTCCAATTCCTTACTAGTAGGAGTGTCATCTGTTGTAGGGGATGTCATTAGGGTTGGCTCATGGCTGTTGTCCCCTGAAGGAAAACAGTCATTTAATGAGTGCCTCGAAATAGTCATCCAATGTTTTGGAGAAGAAGGTAAAGGTTCAAGATTTGCCAACATGTGGATGTGTTCCTTTATGTCTGCCAAAAAGGTAAACAATAACAATGATTTTTTCCATACTGGTTATTACTAGTTATAAAATATATTGCTGGAATTTTTTTCCCAATTTTTTAAATGTACAAAGTTATCATTAAATTGACAGATGGCAGAGCTGAATTCAGCTGCATCAGACCAGGAAATACTAACATTTTTCATAAGTGCTATTGAACCTTATGTACTAAGGTATCAGAAGCCGATTTTGATGTCTTTTAGACGGCTTTAGATGCGCCATCAGGGTTCTCCCCATGTGTTCAACAGGCAAAGGAAGATTTTACAAAATGGCTTTCTCACAAATTGAAGGTTGTCAATAAGGAATGTGAACAGGAAGTGGTACTAATTGTTACAATCACAAACGTAAGTATAAAAGCAATCCGACTTTTGGTAGAAAAAGAAGAAGAAGAAAAAATGCAGTTATGACGCAGATCTCGGATAAAAGTCAGTGAATTCTCTCTTCTCACGCTTCTGCCATGTATGATTGAAAGTGAGGCTACCCACGCAAGTATTCAAGATGGCTGCCACGCACTATATTGTTCCATTGTGTACAAATGATTCAAGGTTATCCTTTCAAGCCTTTTCAAAGAGGCCAAAAGAAGAGCAGAGTGGATTGTTAGAATATGAAGAGAATTTCAAGGAAGAAGAATGGCAGCCTTTCTGGACAATGCTTCCAGATGTGACAAAGTCATGCAGAGAACTACTCAGATGTGGATGTAAGCTTAGCTGCAGAGGAAGATATTGCTGTGCAAGAGCGGCTTTGTTATGCACTGCTATTTGCAGTTTTTGTGACGAATGACGTAGTAGTAATGGGAAACAAGACAAATTCTATTCCACAATGACGAGTCGAACGATTTTGGGTAACTAGAACGACAGCATTGAATGAGTGATGATAACAGTTATGAACACAACAATTGATAATGTGAAGCATAGTTCACATAGAGCTCTGTACTAAAAACAGTGAAAAAGTGATGATAACAGTACCAGTTAGGTCAGAAAAAGGTAAAGAATCTGATCCAAACAACCTGTCACTCAATGTGTCACATCAAAAAGCTTAAGCGACAGCTTCACAAGTTTCAAAACAAGTTAACGACCAGCGGAAAAGTGCCCGCTGCCCCAAAAGACCTAAACAATCTTAAGGAAATCCATCTTTGCTACGCAAACGTCCTGGCAGTCATCAGGGAAAGTAAGTGCAGTTTTAACAATGCCTATCGTATGGCAGAAACAGCATGCAGCACCATAAGGGACTTCATCATAATTGCTGAGCTAAGAATGGTGAATGAAGTCACGTACACATCCACGATAAAAAAAATGGCAGATCCCAAGCTGTCTGTGAAGCCAATTGAGCAGGAATGCCCCAAGCAGCTTCAGGGCCTGCTGCCAATTATCAAATGCCTACATGTAGCCAAGAAACTGTTTCCTCTAACTGTACACGACAGTTTCTACTCACAAACAGCTCTGATGAGCATCCAACAAAAATGGCTCAAGCCACCAAATGTGAAAAAGTCAATGACCAACAGCGTGATTATTCTTACTAGTTGCACCTTTTTAAATAAAGTATTTTACAAATAATTAAAACGCATAATTTAATAGTAGCATGTTTGCATGTTTACTTGAATGAGATTAAAACACAGAGAAAAACTGGATACTAGATTTCTGCTTCAAAGATGAGAGCCTAGTTACGAGTTAAAGTTTTTAAGATGGCATCAATCGAATCAAGTAGAAGTGATGTCAGCTTCTTATCTCAATATAGCCCACATGGCTTGATTTCAGTAGTTTTTTGGAGAAATTATACAGAAATGTCTGTCGATTTGCTGCGAAGAGTCCTCTTAGTCTTCAGAGGTCAGCTTCTGCTCAACAAATGAAGATCTTCAGTTATATGATGACAGTACTGAACCCATTGTCAATGTAGAGGAAGTTGCCCAAGGCTGACCCGCCACCGGTTCAAAGAAAAAGTATAATTGATGCCTTAAAAGCCCCGACTGCTTCAAACTTGGCTAGGAAACGAAAGGTTCCATGTAATTTACAGCACGGTGGAAAGCGTTTTGTGCATCCAAAAGGGAACCAGCAACCCTAACGTGAGTATTCGTCAGCGTTTAACAGAATTTCCAGGAGAAAACTTCAAGGAATCTGCAGGTACGTTGTTTTGTACTGGTTGTAGAGAGGAAGTTGGGCTAAAGAAGACAATTATTCAGCAGCACATAAAATCATCGAAACATTGCAGTGGGAAGGAGAAGTTAGCAGTTAAAGAGAAAATGGATAAAGATATAGCAAATGTGCTAATAGGATACGACAACGAAAATCATCCAAAAGGTGAAACCCTGAGTATGGCCCAACGTGGTTATAGATTCAAAGTAGTTCGCACTTTCCTGAAAGCTGGCGTTGCCATCAATAAGATAGATCAATTAAGAGAGATTTTTGAAGAACAAGGCTATTCGCTGTAACACAGCTGGAATCTCTCGAGCATGATTGATGTAATAAACAAAGAAGAGAAGAAAAAGGGAAGAAGGAAATTGCTGGAAGGAATGTGTCTGTCGTCTTTGATGGTACAACACACGTTGCAGAAGCTTCGAACATCATTCTTAGATTTGTGTCTGATGACTGGAAATTTGAACAGTGCTTAGTCAAATTGCTGCTTGTGACAAAATCAATGACTGGTGAGAAACTTGCACAGCAGCTACTGTCATGTCTAACAACAAATTTGGGTATCAACTCAGCCCTTCTTTTGGCAGCCATGAGAGACAGGGCTTCAGTAAATGATGTGGCTGTTCGAACACTTAAAATACTCTACCCAAATCTAGTTGACATTGGATTCTTCAGTCACACCGTAGATCATGTAGGAGAGAAAATGGAAACACCCGTTTTGGATCAGTTTATCAAGACAGGAGCAGCACTTGGCTCTCTCCATGCTGGCATTGGTCGAACACATAAATAATGTGCTGTCAACTCTCAATGCCCCAACATAAAATTCTGTTACATTCAAACTAAGGGAGAGGAAGAAAAAGCAGTAGAAGATGTCTTAACTCTTTAAGATTGAAAAAAGAAGAAGCCCTAAAAACGCGATAGAAGCTGATGAAAACAATCTGGTTCCTATTCCATGTTCCTTCCATATGGGGTGGCAGTAAAAGACACAATTCCCGCGAAGGACAGGCGACAGTCATGAGCTTATCTACTGGTAATGTTCTGGACTATGCAACACGAACAAAGACAATACCCGATTCCCTACTAGAACAAGTGTCGTCTGTTGTAGGTGATGTCATTGGGGCTTGTTCACGGCTGATGTCCCCTGAAGGGAAACAGTCATTTAATGAGTGCCTCAAAATAGTCATCCAAGGTTTTGGAGAAGAAGGCAAAGGTTTGAGTTCTGTCAAAATGTGGATATGCGCTTTTATGTCTGCCAGAAAGGTAAACAGTAACAGTGATTTTTTCCATGCTGGTTATTACTGGTTACATATTTTTAAGGTGGAATTTTTTTTCAACAGCGCGCACTTTAGCTCTATTAAATACTTTCAGTAAAAGGCGCAAAAAATACCTGGTTTCAAGTTTTTTAGTTATCATTAAATTGGCAGATAGGGAATTAATTTTTTAAGACGTTTTTCAGTAAAATGTTTCAAACTTATTACTATTAATTTAATACATTTATTAAACAATTTATTTAAACTTTACTATGTGTGTCCTCTTTGTGCCTTTCAATTGGGAGAATATTCTCTTAAAGACACTTATCGGATTTCCAAACCCCACCTTCAACCCCCCTCCCCTCCCCCTCCGCTAAAACGAGTACCTATTCTCCTATATCCCGAGAGGAGCGCAACTGCATCAAATCATAAATTTACCAACAGAATATTACTAGCCGCACAGTTTGGACCTTATCTCCATGCAGACATCATAAGCCAAATTATTACTAATTGGGATGAATATCTGTCCCTCTCCCTCTACGCACTAATTCTAACACTACAATTACTACTTCCATTCCTCCTAACAACCCCCGCTTTTGTCCTCTGCTTTTCTCTTCATACTGCCTTCCATTCATTAGTGATTCACACTGTGGTGATTGATGCATTGCAGTTTGCCCCCGTCTACACGCCCCACTCCCCAACACACTGTCGCCTTCGACGTGGGGTCCCGGCCCACTCTTTTGCCACCCCCATCCACACCCCTTTCCCTCCACGTACCCTGACCCTGTCCCACCCTTGCCAGGACATTGCCGAGCTGCACCCCACCACACAGCCCCCTGGTATCCCGGAAGAACACAAGAAAAAGGAAGAGACGTCCCGAAGCACAACTTCTCTGGGCAAAACACCCCACACAGACTTCTCTCAAAGTCAACAACCTGCTTACCATTAAGGAACACAACTCTAGCCTCATCTTCAAACTCCAATGCCACTTAAATACCACATTCTACAAAGACAAGACCTCCTGCATCACCAAATCGACTGAAAGCTCATCACCAGACCTCACATCATCTGCGATCCTTAATGAAATCAACATCCTGAAAGAAAACAACTTGCAACTTGAAAAAAGAATACATGATATCAAACACTCCCAACAAAGTTCGCACAACAACAGAATCTCTTTCCTGAAAACTTCACACTCTAATAACAAAGGACAGGCACTACGAAAGCAACTAAACCGAGCAAATGCCGCACTAACACATTTCATTTACCTCTTCAATTCAAGACTCAATCTTTCCTTTACCAACATCGCACTGTTCATATCCTCTGATCTGAAACAAGAAAGAAAGAAACTTATCAACCAAGAACAAGAAAAACTCTCCTCTACAGATAAAATCCACAATTTTACTACCACTACGCTTCCACCTGACACCACTTCACTTCTTAACAAGGGTACCAACTTCATTCCTACCACCTCTACTTCATCTTTCTCAATACTAGACCGCACTATACTCTCCGAAGTTAACACAGCTCTCTGCTCCATCATCCGCAAAAGTACCAACCTAACTCGCAGCAGGCCATCCTCTTCAGCAAGAACATCACATCGCTTTAAACCATACCACATACAATCTCGCCCACTCAAGCTTCTACAACAAGAACAAAGCCGGCCAAATTTTAATTTACACATTATTGATTATGTTCAAAACACTGTTTCTTTTACTGAAGAGTTTTTACAACCTTCAATTTTACGTTCTATTCTCAAACCTAATTCAACTAATATTACTCCCCAGACAACATCACACATTGCTGACATACAGAACGACAATGATATAATACTTACTATGACAGACAAAAACATGGGATGGGCATTAGTACCCATCTCCTGGTTTTCTACAGAATACAAACGACACTTCTCTGACACTTCAACTTACAGACGAATTGACAACTTTGACACCTCAACTACCATTACTAATTCCAACAAATTACTTTACAAACTAGGACAACGATTTTCATCTATTATTTCCAAACATGACAATACCCGACTACTGAACGCCACACCACAGGACAAACTTCAAATTCCTTACATGAAACTATTACCCAAAGTACATAAACTTAACAAACCCGCATCACATAACAACATTACCCAACTTACTGGACGACCAATTATTACTGCACAGAGCTGGACAACATCTAACCCTTCACGACTACTGGGAACCGAACTAGACTGTATTATTTTAAGACTAAAGTACTTTTTTAAAGAACGAGACATACCTTTTCCTTTAATTTATATCTCTATGGACCTACTGAATTTATTAGACAAACAACACATTACTGACATGGACAATCTTTGTTTTACGACTTTCGACTTTACATTGCTCTATACCAACATCACCTTTCACGATACCGTACAAGCCATTATCACGAGCTGCAAATTGCTTAATCTGCCTCGCTTTTATAGGGATTATTTGCTTAACCTCAATAATTTTATTAACCAACGCAATCTTTTTGTTGCTGGTAATACCACCTACCAGCAAATTAAAGGGGTCGCTATGGGTAGTTACCATAGCCGGCAAATTGCAGACCTCGTGCTTCTACTAAGCGAATTTTCTTTTTTTAACAAGACTAACTGCTTTGCTAATGACATCTTAATTTTTTGTCGTTATATTGATGATGGTTTTATGTTGACTAACCGAGCTAATCTACCTAACATAATCACTAACCTTTGCAGCTCATATCCTTCACAAATTCCAATCACCTTCACATCAAATTACCACACCACTCATTTTTTAGATCTCACTTATCATTCAACCACTTTACCATCAATCACCATAAAGTCCATTATCAAGTGTATCAAAAACCTCACCACAAATATATGTACCCACATTTTTCATCAAATCATCCACAACACATTTTCACTGGCATCATCAAGACAGAGACCATACGTTACAGCAGACTCTCAGCGACTACAGACGATTACAAATTTATGCACAAACTGTTAACCCTATGACTAACTGCCTTACACTATCCCGACAGACTGATTACAAAACACTCATTCCCTTGGCTTACTCACACTGCTCACATACAACGCTCCAAAAACAAGACAACTGACTGTAACAGACCAACAGTTTAGTACAAAACACTGTACAACAAAGACAAACGTACCAACAAAATTGTCAGCAGCATACTTCGCAAATAGCACACACCGCACATCCCACACCTTACTGTAAACCTACTGCAACTCTACTAAACTCCAGCTGCTGTTGCTCACTAACAAAGTGCTTCACAATAAATTAGTTCTCTACCACAATTCATCTTTAAATACATAAAAAATAATCATTTACTATTCCATATTCTGTTACATTTAAGATGATTGTCACATCTTATTGATGATTTAACAGTCATTCCAAAATCAAGCACTATCAGGCTTTAAATATTAATTAGTAATGCCACTTCAAAAGAAATTTTCTGCTTGTCATAATTATCTACTTAATTCCATTACCAAATTCCAAATCTTCTTGTTACAAAATTATCAATGATTTCAACTATGATTGTCATTAATTAATTTTTCCTATACCATAGGTGTAAGACAATCATATACAACATCTTTCATTGCTGTAAACAGTTATCCTGCAGAATTAATTTTGCATCAACATCTAATTGCATCAGTTTTTTAGTGCATTTAAGCTACAATGGTCAAAGTGTAGAACACTTTTGATAGACATTAGCCAATTTATTAACTCAAGCATGCATCGCAATTATTTATTTGTTAGTATTTCCAATTATGCATTCCCTAACATTTTATAGCTCGACTTACCACCTCACATAGTTTATGATAATTTCATGAATTACATTATTTATACTAGATAACTCAAATTGTCACTAAAATTACTAGAATGAACTGAAATTAAATATAAGTTTTTACTTTTATGCGTAATTGTTACTTACAGTTTTATTCCTTGCCGATATTTTTTCACTTATATTTTAGGTATAATTTTCTGTATTATCAGTTAGGCTTAACTTTTAATTCAATAATTTATTTTCTTACACTCCTGAGAACGAGTAATCAAAGAGAGAACGAGTAATCGAAGAATTATATTTTTGTCGAACACCACAATCTAGCTTTATTTAATGGCTATCACTAACGTTCTCACCTTAAATAAGGTTACCTTCGCCGTATATTTTCAACTTCTATGCTAATTTGTTTTGTTTTCTTTCATAAATAACACTTTTAAGAAGAAATTTGGGTCGAAAAAATGAATTACCTACCACTCACCTTGGAATGGAACACAGTGGATTCCAACCGAAGTCGGACAGAGCGCTCTCGTGTGCTACGCCATGCTCTCGAAATATCTAGTTTTCCCTGTAAACTATCTTTTCAACCACTCATTACACCATGGAATCCGTCCTTTACCTTCAACTACGGTATTCGTCTTTTAAAATCACTTTTCTATGCCAGCCTTTGTACACAAAAACGATTTTTCGAAAAAACGTGACCTTGAACAGCCATACCATACGCCCTTTCGAGCTCAACTCCTCGCCCTGATAACGAGGATGCCCTCGTGTCATTGGATCACGCAATGATGGCGTCAAACTTGAACTGGAAATTTGTTTTTTTCCTGTCAGGTTTCCAGATGTCTTGAGGGAAAAAAGAAAAAAAAGGAGGAATACCTACAGGCTTGAACCAAGAAACGCAAGTCTCTCTTTAATTAGAATTTTTTTTTCATACATACAAAAAAATTTTCTCCTTTTTACAACACTTATCGGAACTTTTTACGCATATTAAGCCTTTGAAACTTTTGATACGTGTGTACATTAGGATCTGTTTTGAAACACTTTTTTGAATTACAATTTTCTTAGTCCATGGGTTGCTCCGCCCATTTCTAACCCTAAATATTCGCCTCAGTTCCTCAATCCTACTTTCACTCCCTTTCACTCTAATTATTTTTCTTCCTTTTTCTTTTTCTTCAACGGACACGTCACGGGGGGTGTCGGGCAAAGGTTGGGTACCAGACTAGAAACACCCCTACTCGGTTGAGCTTTGCCCCTGAAGAATCTCAACCACATGAGCCTTGGTGTCGTTGTTCAGTTCTCTTTACACCCGGGTGATAACAAATTTCCTCTTTCTCTCTGTTTCCGTTTTGTCTCATCCTCCATTGAACCACCTATTTCAAAATCAACACAAACCCTCAGTGAAAATTCTTATTTTCAATTTTTTTTTTCTTCTTCTTCTTCTTCCCCTCCTGTTTTTCTACCCTATCCAGTTTCTCTCTTCTCCCTTTGGGTAGCACACAGTCTATATTATAGACGGTGCAGGGATTTGTCCACCCCTGCCCTCTGCCAGGACCAGGTGGCTGCTGGCCCGGCAGCCTAGAACCTGTTTAGGGTCCCTAACTCAGGGTTACGAGTTTCCCTCTCTTTTTACTTCTTTATTTTTTCCATTTATTTCAACGGACAACGAGATTCAGCTTTTCCAAATTTTACATATGCGCATTTATTTCATTTCAATCAATCTTTCTTTTTTCCACGAACCAGTTTTTAAAGAACGAAAAATTCTTTACTATCGTTTAGCTGATATATTTGGTCATAAAATTTTTATATACTTTTATTTCACGAATCAATTATAGAACGAAAAATTTCATACAAATATCGAACGACATTGATACCATTTTGAATTTTCTTAGAATTTTCACCGTTTTTTCTGCATTCTTTACACAAAGAACCATGGAATTATTCTTTCTAAACTCTAGACATAAACCAGAATTATTTCTTCCTAATTTCCCCTCTCATTTCTACGATATTGATCAACTTCAGACGAGTGCAAAATGAATTTCTACAACCTTCAAAGAGAACAAATAATTGTTAAAAGAAGAAATCTTCTCACCCTCCTCAATGGAGACGTCTTCTATCCTTTATCCACTTGGCCACAAGTGGCCAAGTGTACACAGCCTAACCTGTACTAACCCCTTAATACACACATTTTGTATTTTTATTTAGTTTTCAGCCTTTTTTCGTTGCACCACCTCGTGGTTGACGTGGCTGCATTGCAGTTTGTTGATCCCTCAGCATGGTGCTTTATCTAACAATTTAACATCATTTTTATTTTGTTCTTATTTAATTTTATGCCTACTACACTTCCAATCCACACACCCTTTCCCTACTACGTTACCCACTGTTTCAGTGGAGACTTGGGAACCCTTTTATTAGGCGATCCCATACTTTCACACCTAAAATGCCACAAAGGTTGCTAGATTAATCTACTGAAAATTTTTTTTTTACTACAATCAAACACATAAATAATGTGCTCTCAACTCTCAATGCCCCAACATTAAATTCTGTTACATTTAAACTAAGGGAAAGGAAGGAAAAGCAGTAGAAGATGTCTTAACTCTTTAAGATTAAAAAAAGAAGAAGCCCTAAAAATGCGATAGAAGCTGATGAAAACAATCTGGTTCCTATTCCAAATTCCTTCCATATGGGGTGGCAGAAACGCAGTAAAAGACACAATTCCCGCAAAGGACAGGCGACAGTCATGAGCTTATCTACTGGTAATGTTCTGGACTATGCAACACGAACAAAGACAATACCCGATTCCCTACTAGAACAAGTGTCGTCTGTTGTAGGTGATGTCATTGGGGCTTGTTCACGGCTGATGTCCCCTGAAGGGAAACAGTCATTTAATGAGTGCCTCAAAATAGTCATCCAAGGTTTTGGAGAAGAAGGCAAAGGTTTGAGTTCTGTCAAAATGTGGATATGCGCTTTTATGTCTGCCAGAAAGGTAAACAGTAACAGTGATTTTTTCCATGCTGGTTATTACTGGTTACATATTTTTAAGGTGGAATTTTTTTTCAACAGCGCGCACTTTAGCTCTATTAAATACTTTCAGTAAAAGGCGCAAAAAATACCTGGTTTCAAGTTTTTTAGTTATCATTAAATTGGCAGATGGCGGAGCTGACTTCAGCTGTATCAGACCAGGAAATAATAGCATTTTTCATAAGTGCTATTGTACCTTATGTACTGAGGTATCAGAAGCCGATTTTGATGTCTACAACAGCTTTGCCTAAAACGGCTTTAGATGCACCATCAGGATTCTCCCCATGTGTTGAACAGGCAAAGGAGGATTTTACAGAGTGGCTTTCTCACAAATTGAAGTTTGACATGGAGAAATGTGAAATGTGTTTTTAAGCTTTTTAAAGCCTTCTTTGGATAATGACCTTTGTAAACTATTGCACACAGAACATAGTGCTTTTGTCACGTTTATCAATAAGAGTGAATGACTACAGACAATAAGGGTATAAATAATAATCTACATTAAAACAGATGATAATCTACCATCAATAATTTATAAGAATTACTTCAGGAAAGGAATGGTCCTCTAAGTACAGAAGTGTCATGATGTTTTTAATTATCAAATTTTTATAAGTGCACTGAAAAATGTTTATACATGTGAATACAAAGTACATATATCATAGAAGGGCTTAACGTTACTACATTTGTTACATCTATGAACAAACAAAGGTAATTACAATTCATCAATTACAAAAATAAAAAAAGGAAAAAGGTATTAATAATGTAAACACATGCAAGTAAAACCGACTAAAAACAATAAGAAAAAAAACTAAAATAGAAGATTTCGATATGTATCATTTTACCCGGTAACATTGTTGTTTTGGATATCTATTTCTTGTGTACTTAGTTTGTCAATAGCCAATATGCATGTTTACCTCATACTGGATTGTTCCACCACCAAGCCTCGCTTTCTAAGTGTCAACTTGAAATTTTATCATAAACCAATTCCCAAAAGCAGCAAAGATAAAAGGAATATCCACGTGAAAACTGCATGAAGGTGGCAGAGGGTTGAGAATAATTTGCGTAAAAGAGGCTTGGTGGTGAATTTTGAGCATATGACGTTATCATGCATAAGGCCGATTGAAAGTACTAGAAAGTACACTGTATATGGAGTATTTTGCAATAACAAGTGAAAACTTCCAAAGTGTACATGTGCTTTATATTATTATTTGTTCTGTATAAAGTCATGCTTTTTAATAATGTGATGCTTTCTTTAGTTTTAGAGGCACAACAGTGTTGAAAGCACTTCACAAAACATAAAGTTAAAGAGCAATGTAGATGTCAGTATGCTGGTGTCAGGTTGAACATCAGCAAAGAACCTTGCTTTCTCAAAATCAGTAACCTTAATTGCTCTAAAGAACTGGAGTTTTGGTTCCCAAGCCAATCTTGAATACCGGGGTATGTTCATTTCTCATCTCTTTCTTAATAGTAAATGCATGATAAGCATTCTTGAAGTGTTGTTTCCAAGGTTACTGCTCCATTGACCAGACACTTATAGTACTGTTTTTGTGAATATGACTTATTTCAGGAGTACATGCAGGATCTGCCAAAATCAGCAAGCAAGGAAAGCAATAAGTTGTCACACAGCGAAGCACTGCAAGCAAGCAACTGCACAGGAAAGTCAGGAGGATTCCCTGATAAACCTTCGGGGCCACACCAAGACAGGTGAGCAAGGAAACCGCTGACAGGCATTGTCTCAAGATTAACTTTTACCTAAAATTACATTTAGCCATATGTAACAGGGAGAAGGATTGAATCTGAGACCTCCAGATTCCAAGTCTTTACCCCAACCACTATGCCATGCTTGCCTTCAAAATCTATGTCATTGGTCAACTTTATTTCTTTCAACTGACCTGGTTTTAACAACTACATGAATGAACTAATACATAGTACTTCAAGTACACTATTTTATTACTTAAGATTGTTAACCAAATGTTAATTTACAGGACGCAGGAAGAAAAGCTTTGTTAAAACTGTTGGGGGCAGGCGTGAAAATGAGTTACTTCAATTAAGCAACAACTTACAACAAAATAATGAGATTAGTCGTTATTGCACAGTTCTTTTGGTTAGAGTATCTGGTTGCTTGCCACCATTTCATTTTCTAAATGTTTTTGTTTTTGTGTGGTTTGTTGAAACAGGGCCGCTTACAAAAATTTTCTACGCCAACCTTTGCACATTAAATCGATTTTTTGAAAGAACGTGACCTTGGACAGCTATACCATACACCTTTTTAAACTCAACCCCCTGCATCATTGGCTCACACAATGATGGTGTCAAAATTGAACTGGGAAAAAAATTCCTGGCTGGTTGGTGGAGAAATTTCCACAGGGAAAAAGAGGGACATCAAAAGCTTCAAATCGAGTACCATGAATGATTTTCTTCCGTAAGATCCACACCCGGCTCTGTGTCACTCAATGTTTCATACAATCCTAAAGCTCTATTCCTCTGGTATGAAGTAGAAAGGCCTTCTTTTAGGTATTGTCCTTTGACCACAAGTAAGTATTGAAATGATTGAAACCATTCTTATGTGGTCACAGCATTCTCATCATTATCTTTAAATGCCTGCATTTTCAAGGGTACCCACAGTATTTAAAAGATCTTTTTACTCTGAGATCTGTAAATTACTGCTTAAGGGGAACTGATGTTCTTAATTTGCCAAAACCATCTTCAACAACATACCGATTAAACTCATTCCGCAGTTTTGGCTGCAAAGATTTGGAACTCTTTACCAGACATTATAAGAGCTTCAACATCACAAAATAACTTTATTACAGCTGTAATATATATTTATAACTTGTCAAGCTCTCAAAGAAACTACCTAATTTTAGCTATAGCAAGCAAAATTTGAGATTAATAAATAGTTTTATGTTATGTTAAATTGTGTTATGTCCCAATGCAGATAAATTGCCTTTGCAATGAATTTGGAAGTTTTCTGCCACCATTTTAGTCCATCAATCCCATCCTTGTTGCCAGTTCAAAATACTATGAAATCTGGGGCTGTTTCTAGAAGTTTCTATTTGGCTTAATGCAGACACTCACTTTAACTACATTTCAACATGGCAAGACAGACTCCTTTCCTTCAATAAGTATGGGCAACACCGCTACCAATACAAGACAGTTTGTACTTTGGTCTGTTGAAAATGATTTGCCACTAGTTCGTTTTTGACAAAGAAAGGAATAGCCATAAATCAGAATTGCACCTTCAGTCGCTTTGCCAAACCACCACGGCTTTTTTATATCCAGCTGTGACATTTTCATTGTCAGGTATGTTTGGGGAAAGCCCAAAGCAAGCACATCAAAAGCATAAGTTGGGTTGAGAATGGCTGCCGAGTAGAAGTGTCGTTTGAAGCTCCTCAGGTTTTTTAAAATTTTAGTCTAGCCTATGGCCAGTGGCAAAAGAAAAGTGAGCTCTATTTCCCCCATCTCTAAGTGCTCTCCGGACGAAAAAAAGCTAGAGATAGAGAAGATTGTTACTTACTTGAGAATGACGAAGCGCTTACAGCCACTAACAATATGGACAGTGAACTCGCAAGCAAAATGAATTTGGCCTTATATAAACTAGCCAAGCTGGACAAACTCGAAATAAAGGAAAGTCAATTAGACAGTGTCATCACCTCTATTGCCAGTATTGAAGAAACCATCTGGTCTCGACAGCAACGTTGAAACTTGCAAAAAGAAGACGAACGAAATGAGCAAGACTGTTAACAGCATAGAAGGTGTGAAATTTAACGAAGGTGATCTCGCTGATGTGAAACGCGACATAAAGAAACTGGAGTTTGATACTGAGGATTTGAAAAAGCAATTGCTGTATCTAGAAGCCTACAGCAGAAGAGAAAACTTAAAGTTTGCAGGCATACCTGAAAGCCTTCCGGATGAAAATCAGGGCGACCAAGGAAAACAGATTGAGAACACAAAAGCTCTTGTTTATGACTTCATGGAACAAGAACTAAAGATGGAAAACCCACGGGCCCGAATTGAATTTCAGCGATGTCATTTCCTTGGGAAATCTAATAGTAAAGGCCAACGACTTATCGTAGACAGATTTCTCAGATTTTGCGACCAAGAATAAGTTCTTCGTCAAGCCCGTGCAACTCCAGAATTAAAAGAGAAAGGAATGTATGTGTTTCAATGATCTGCCGAAGGATTTGTATGACCTTAGGAAGAAACAGAAACGTCAACGTGAGTAAATTCATCAACTCGTGTTCTGGGGCAGGAAGGCAGCCCACAGAGACTGCGTATGACACACCATAGTGAAAGCCAAATGGAAGCTACAGTGCAGAATCTTCCCTCAATCAGGGCAATAACTAACATTGGAACATTATTAACCCTGATGACTTTTTAGTCGAAAACGTTCGGTTTCTTATTTTATTTTTCAACCTTTTACCTTTTTAAACAAAATTTATTTAGCACTTGCATTATTTAAAACCACATCACAAAAATAAAAGCACCAATACAAAAGTAATCAAACAAAAACATCTATTTTGTAGGAATGGGAATTGAAAAGCATTTAACACTGCTCTTATCATAGTAAGAAGTAATGTAAATGACAGTGACAATGTAATAACATTATATTTTAATCTTTTTAAGCAGCTCTGGATTTATCTGATGTGCAACCTGAACAAGACTTCACAATTAACCTGCCAGAAAATGTAAAGGACTTTAGTGTGGAACGTCGGCCACCTTAAGATGTTGTTAAGGAAATTAAACAACTTGAACAGACTGTGGTTGGCAAAATGTCAGGTAGTCAACTCTTCTTTTTATTAATTAGCATAATAAAGGTCATTTAAGTTGCCAAGGCCATTTTGGATATGGCAACTAAAAATGCATAACTGATTGGTCAAAGGGTTCTAAATTTGATATACTTGCTGTGCATAGACCTTGCAAATGGCTTGGTTTTACATCTCCCTATATTTCGGGATGAGGACAAGAAAATCAAGCATGGAAGAGTCAGTACTTGTCAAATCGGCCACCAGAGAAGAATATTTTAGGCTGGAAATGTCTGAACTAGGAACAGCCTTGACAAGCAAAAATCACACTGAAGACCATTCTCATGAAAAAATATTTTCCGATCAGCATAACGACTAGAGCATTCCCCAGTGATCTGAACTTAGAATTTGAAGTGATGCCAAAGGGACTGATAATGACAAGGCACAAAATGGCCAAGAATGCGCATTCAGTTCCAGCCTTTAATATTTCAAATATGGCATTTTGCCCCGTAATTAGGGACCGATTTGCAGCCGCTTGTCAGAAGCTCTAAATTCCTTGTCATGTTGATCAGTGTTGATCAGTTCTGCATTAGAGCCAAATTTCTTGTGATCTATGAACCGAAGTTCAACAGCAGTCGGATAATGTTAAGCTAATGTTTTTGTTTTTATTTTGGTGGAATAATAGAGGACTGTACTTCACGACTATGGCATAGTTAACCCTGTTTTTTTTGGTATTTGTTAAGCTCTTCTTTGTTTTGATAAGGTTCAGAATTTGCTGTTGAAATTTAGATTGTTTCTGGAGCAAATATCAAAAATGACATTTTTCCCTTTCAATGGTTTTGACAAATGATCCTTAAAGTTGGACATTCTTATGCCAACAAATAATTTCTCAAGAAAAGTCCAAACACCATTATGCGCTTTGCATTTCATCACTTCTCAAGAACAGTGAGTGCACAGATTGTAGAATTTTGTAACACTATGTTTCACAAAGTATCACAAGTCAAAATTGTGCCTTTTAATGTATGCATTTTAAGAGATAGCGTAGTTTTTTGCATTTGATAATGGTAACATGTCGTCGCCGAAACGTCATGTTTTTATAGCGTTAATATTTTTCTGAAAGCGTAGTTTTAGAAAATGAATGATTTAAAACCAATTGACATGTAGGGCTTTGTTGATAATTTAATCATTGAAGTCTTGTGTGTGCCAAAGAACCCACAACATTTTCCTGCCCTTTGGAGTGAAGCCGCCACCCAGAAATCCTTACTTTTAATGGGTTAACAAATTTAAAAGGTTTTTCTTTTCAGAGAAAAATGCTTTTCACAAACTAAGGCACCCAGAGTTCTGAGAAACAAAGAAAACAATACAACCCCAGACCATGGTTCGGGATCAGTGTTTTCCTCGGAAATACCTGGTTCTCAAGAAATGTTTGCCTCTTTCTGAGACAATACAGGCAACTTTCAAGACCAAGTACATTTAACTGCTGTTTTCCCAAAATTTCTGCAGACAATGAATGTTCTGGAAGCTTTACAACGTGTCCACCTCGTTTATGTGCTGTATTCAAAGCTATGTATTCAAAAGCAAATCTATTTCTGAATAGAATTAGCGAGAAAGAGCTGATTATGATAAAAGGATATTTGGGAACAAGCTTTATGTTTCTCTTTAAGTCTCTGATATAACTTTGAATTTAAACTTCAGCTATAATTTCTATTTATCCAAGACAAGTATCAGAACTTAAAATACGTGTTAGATCCCTCCAGCAAGACCGACCTAAACAGTTGATCCCACTATTTGTGAATGTCACTCAAAAGCCAGCTGGGGAGAATATATCAAAGCCAGGGAATCTACCAGTGAATCGACACTTTTTACTTGTACCCAAACTGGTCACTCAGCTGCCTCACTCTTCATCTTCATGTCAAACAAAGGCCCAGTGATCAGAGATAACAAAGGAAGCAAGAAGTAGAAGAATTAAAGAGGAGACCAGAGCTTGAAGAAAAACTGGAAAGGAGAGAATAAAGAGATGAAATGAAAAAGACATACAATCTGTAAATTAACCCTTGGATAATGTTTATTTGTTCTTGAGCCACGCTGGTATTACAAGTTTAAACCAGCAGAATTCACCAGTAAGGTGAGCTAAGCTACAGGGTGCACTTTGGCCTTTCTATACAGGTTGCAGGCAGTGCTGCAGTCTGACAGCATTCATAATCCTAATTTTTGCAACATACAAATGTATGTCATTTTTCACTACATTTCCAGCAAGGTCTGAAGATAACAGAAAAGGAGTTAAAGAAGATGAATCAGTTATTTGATGATTTATATTTAAAACAAGAAATTGTATTTATTTTTTATGACCAAGTTTTCCATGGCCATTGTAATTAGGATTACTTATATACCATTTTTTATTCTGCTGTACTTTTTTGTTACCTACTCTAGCAGTAAACTGTATGTAATTTTTTTTCTTTTGATGTTCTTGCTTGTAGATAAACTTGTTTATCGTAGCTTAAAATTCCGGCATTACACTGTATCTTTACGATAGGAAATTATGTTATGCGAGGAATCTACATGTATAGTATGAATGCACGAGTGTCAGTTTCATTTATCGAGTGCTTGCATGGGTTACAAGCAGCTGTATTTTTTTTTGCTAAAACTTTTCTTATTATTACAAGTGATCTTGCTAAAATGACGGCTGAGTTTGAATTTTCTCAGTGGTGCGAGTCAAATGGGTTGTCCACCAAGGCAGCATCTATCTTAAAAGACCAAGACCTCGATGTTGCAGAACATAACGTCTGGATTTTTTAACTATTTTAAAGGCACTTTCAACTCATTTAGTAAGAACTTTATTATACTTTTGTACTTTTACAAGTGCCACACAGCACAAGGAAATTTATTTTTCCATTTATAATTAACAAAAAAGCAGCAGCTCTCAAGGAAACTGAGTTGAAAAGAATTTGTAAGATATAAAATTTATTTCATGGTTGTTGGCATCATGAGAGATTTGTTCCCACTACACTATTTTCCAGTGTAGCTGCACCTTTCTTATGGCAATGATGTCTACCTTCATGTTGCACATGATCCCACTGCTGGTTTTGTAACAAAGGTCACAGAGGCAGTAAACCAAGCCCTTTACAAAGGTACCATCAACAAGGAGATGCAAAGTATTTCATTGTACGAGATGCCAAGCCTGGTAACATCTACTTTGTACCAAAAATACACAAACCACAACGTCCATCTCTTGTCTGGCGCTTATCTGCAACACCAACAGCTCAGCCAAAACAAACATCTCTGAGTGGGTTGATGACCAGTTAGAGCCCCTAGTCACGAAACTTATAGTCTCCCTACATTAACATCCACCCACAGGGTGGCATGAACATGGAACCACTTCATGCCTCTTAATAACCTTTCTGACAACAAAATCCACACCATCTTGCACTTCATCAAACTTGAAATAACCTGCAACAATTTCCCATGAACAAAGGCATTGCCTCCCTTTATAAATCTAACTGGCATTCAAACTGCTTGTGCATTGTTGCTGAAGGACAACAGATATTAATTGCGCAGCAAGTGTGAAGAATTTATGTGAAAATATCATGTTTACATGGCTATCCATCCAAATGTATCCAAGATATACAAACCAAAAAAACTAAATCATCGCCCATTTTATCCCCTGGGAACATCTTACAGTGTTTTTCAATTTGGTTGAACCTTAAAAGTCACACAAAGGTGTGATTGCGCCCTTGATGCGGGTCTTGAAAAAACATGATATTTGGGTTAGAAAAAAGCTGATAAACACTCTACAACAACAGTTCCCAGCCCAGAAGTTCTTTCTGCTCCAGATTGACAAACTGACATTGTTTACAAAACTCCATGTGCCGTTTGTTGTGTTATATCGGTGAAACTGGTAGAGCAGTTAACACCCAAAGCAGGGGCGTAGCCAGCTTTCTGAAGAGTTGTAGGCCTGGCCGCTTCCAGAGGGAGAGGGGGATGAGGGGGGGGGGGGGTCGGAGTTATGCTCCAGATAAAGGCCCTCAAAAGTGCAATCCGGCAGCACCTAAATTTTGGCATTTCATTGCCGATAATGGCCTGGCAATATTCACTCATTGTTAAATATATAAACGCACTTGTCTTAAACGACACATATCTATCACTTTGTAAAATAAAGTTCTCGAGTTCGATTTTAAAGTGCCAATTTAACAATATATCCTTCCAGACGTTTCGAGCTTAGCCCTTTATCAGTGGAAGTCAAGTTGCTGTTTCGTTGAGAAAAGGCCACAAAAAAAGATTTAAAGTTCCGATGCAAGCTGCGCGCGCGATGAGGGCGCGACGACTTACATTCAGTCAGCGCGGCTGACTTGTTCACAGATTGAAATGAGTCGCTTTTCCTGACGTTATCGTTCAGTTGTTCCCATCGCAGAACATGATGCTACGGACTTGTACATCTTGAATAGTGTGGCCATTTGTATTGAAAGGCTTTGCGACAGGAAAGCCTGGCAGGTTTTTCTGGATGCTCCGCTCAACGAAACGTTGCTTTAGCGTGCGGCTAGTTTCGTCGATGTAGATCGCAGAACGGCGGCAAGAGAAGCCATACACTTAGCCGGTTGTTTCGCAGGTGAAAGCATCCTTGATAACTATTAAGCATTTGGGATCCTGCAAGGCGGGGTCAAGAGAATTTGATCACAGGTGCGGCAGCGAGCGTGCGTGCATGGAAAAGTTCCCACGTTAAGACCAGACTGGCTACTGTCGGTGGTGTGAACTGTGGTGCTATTAAAAAAAGCCCGAAACGTTTGGAACGCTATTTTGTTAAATTGGCACTTTATACTCGAACACGATAACTGTATTTTTTTCCTTTTTATGCTTTAAAGTACAACTGTCACGCAGCCAAGAATTTCTCTACTTACTAGAGACTTGATTAATCGAGAAAGGGTAGCTGCAATATTTATAATGCATATTGCTTTCAATTTCATCTTGAAAGTGCTTCAGCCACAATTACTCTCTTGACAGCACATTTTAAAAATACGAGTGGGCTAAAAAAATTTGTAGGCCCGGGCCTACGGGCCTATAGGCTAGATACGCCCCTGCAAAGCAAGGAACACAGTAGAAATGTCAAAATAGTGGCTAAAGGCTCAAGAATTGCTAACCATGCATGGTCACTGACCATCCAATTTACTTCAATAACACCTCCTTAATTGACAAAGGCAGTTTCCAAAAAAGGAAAACACTCAGTTCATGGCATACCATGGTGTCTCCAAATGAAGGCAACATTTTTCCTGCCCACTCCCTGGGCGGTAAAACATTCTTTTTACATACATTCATAGTTAATTTACATAGTTCATTCTTTTTTACTGTAGATGGAACAGTCAAAAGCTCGTGTTCTTAAAAGTTTTTAGCCAGAGATCGTTTCTTAAATTTCTAATGTGAAGAATCTAGCTGGTCAATTTCAATTTAGTTAAGATCAAAAGACAAACCCAGTGCCTAGTTCCTGTATGGAGTTTTCCCAGGCCCTTGCTGTATAATACTAGTAGTAATTAGAAATTAGGGAAGTGCATTTGGTAGGGTGGGCTGATAAGGGGGGAGGGAGGAGGCAGATATTTGATGTTTGAGGTCTGTTTTTGATGCGCAAACTACAATGAAAAATCCATGCAGAAAATTTATGACATTGCTCAAGCTGATGAAACCTGATCTGCTTATACCAACCCATCTTTCTAAAGCATAAGAGATCAGAAGAATAAAGCCTTTTGATTGTGCCAAGCGAAGTGGCTAAAGGTCTTTAATGAATCCAAATTGAGTACTAATTGCATAATTATTTGTAACATTTACTAACAGTAACACAGGACTTTTAAACTGAAATGTTGCCAGTCCAAACATTTTGATACCAGTCCATTAGGTACAGTTTTTTGTTTTCTTACAATCATAAAATACCATAGATGTGTTGACAGAAATTTTGGGAGTTGTAAAGTAACTCAACAGTAATGTAAAATAAAATGACTCAACAACTTGAAATAGTTTGCATTCACCTTGTCAATACTTAGAAGCTGAAGAAAATTTGGTATATTATAGAGTCTCACAAGTCTGTATGCAGAGAAAAGTTGCATCTGTTAAGCAAAGAAGCTGAGATGACACATCACAACTCTGTGTCGTCACCAAGGCAAATTGCAGCCTCTGTTTCCTATAAAACAAACCACTACACAGCTTTCTAATTTTCTGATATAAGTAGCTTTAGTCATATATTTTGCTACTGATACTTCGAATAGATAGTTACAACTTCACTAACCTTAAAGAAAACTGCGAAAAATATTCAAAATAAGCGAAAAGGCAAAGGAACAAAGAAAGCACACACAAAAGCACAGTCGAAAGTACTGATGAAAGTACTTAAGGCCTGTCCAAATGGGAAATGTTTGGCGATCAAACACGATCAAACATTGTTTGGTGACCAAACATTTTTTCGTTTGGACACCTTGTTTGATCGTGTTTGATTGTGTTTGATAAAATTTGAACGTCGTCAAACATTTAATCAAACATCATAAAACATTTGTTCGTTTGGACGGCTTTGTCAAACATGTTTTGCGTGCGCATGCTTTCTGGGCTCGCTCTTTGACTCGTATCCATAGAAATCGCTTGCTGCTTACCCAAAATCAGCTGTTTAATGGTGGCGAGTGAAGAAATGGAGACACAAAAGGCAAGGAAATGGAGGGACGGAGAAGTAAATACCATGCTCGATCTGTTTAAGCGGCATCCGTGCCTGTGGGACTGTTTTTCTAACGAATATCATCTTAAGGACATACGTGATATGGCGTACGAAACAATGAAGGAAGAACTGGACATTGCAGTAGCAGACATTAAATACAAGATCGCTTCAGTTCACTAGTGCAGGAACACAACAAGATTGCGTTCTCGACCCAGTTCCTTGCGGCTAATTCTTACTGTTGATCAAACATGTTTGATACCGTTTGGACACTCGGTATCACGTCATCATGTTTGGTCACCAAACAATGTTTGATCGTGTTTGATTGCCGAACATTTCCCGTTTGGACAGGCCTTTAGTTTATAGTAAAAGATCTGGGGCCATTCAGTGTTGTTCAAAACTCAAGATTTCAAAGAAGGATTTTGCTGCAAGCATTCCGTTATTGTGTATAGAGAAGAGAGACGCTGTTGACACTTGAAAATATAAAGCTAGAAGTGACATGTTGTTTACTTTAAGAGGCAGTCGCCATAATTCCGGTCTGCCGATTTTCGGATCAGTAACACAATTGCCTTCAAACTTTGCCCACGAGTCTATGTTAATTCAAAAGCAAATGAAATCACCTTAGTTTTTGCAAATATCACAAAATAACTTTTTTATGAATTTTTTTCGATTGGACCGCGACTGGCCTATTTTTAGCAATGGCGACAAGTGAAAAATAGGAAAATTGTCGAGTTCATCGCTTGAAAATTATAAAATATTAGGAATTGTTATACCTTTCCTGAATTAAATTGGACCTTTATTTGTACAAAGCACACAATTTCGGTTCGTCTAAAAGAAACTTACAGTACGAAATAATTTTTTGTTTGCAGCCTACTTCGCCATAAACGCCAACAGCTCAAAAATGCACATTTTCAACGGGCCATTGCGCAAAAGTCCAACTTCTTCCGCGTAATATTTGTATCCATACCAACTAAAAAGAAGTCAAAGAGCATAGAAATGTAAAAATATGTTGTGGTTTAAGCGAATTTTTAGCGCAGCCAGGCAGCAACTTTGCTGTTGTTGCGAGCATGTTTATTTACATTGACACAAGAAAGTCGCTCACGCGAAACAAATTTAGCATGAATAACACAATATTTCGCAAACGTCCTAGCTTAACGAAACTTTGAAATAACAGCTGACACAACAAAACATCATTTAAGACCCGAAAACCTCACCAGCTAGTCAAAAATATATATACTGTCGCCTACCTGCAAGACAACCGCACAAGGTCAAGTCCGCCATGTAATTAGATTTCGCATTCTTTTCTAGTTTTCGTCGAGTATAGTATTCGCAGAAAGTTTCGAATTGAAACCATTGCCCATAAAACACTTTGCACAAACCACATGATTCCGATAATATGAACAAATGAAGGAAAGTAGCGGGCAGCACAACCGAAAAAATTAACCGAACAAAATACATTCGACAATACATCGGCTTGAACGCGAACGTTGATTTGAAAGTTGTGTCACGCAATCTAATCTAACCACGTTATGTGCCAACTGAAGAAATAATTCTCCAAGAGTCAATAATTGACTGTACAAAATTTTAAATATTGTTTCACGCTGTCCGGAGCCTGATGTTGTGCTGTATTCGTGTGCACCATTTTGGTGAGTTTAATTGAAGCCAAGCGTGCATTATTTACCTATTGTATGTTGTTTTGATTTTCTGATTTCGACCACTTCCGGTATATCTTCCTTTCTTGATGTTACCATCTGTAAAATTTTTCGTTCACTTTTCAAATACAAAAAACTCACTTTAGTAAAATGATATATAGTTTCTGTTAAGTTGTAAAAAATTATGTAAATGATAAAGATAAGCGGATGATCAGGAATGAAAAAAGCAGAAACAAAAAGAGGCCTATAAAAACCCGCCGCCATCCAGCACATGTCAATCATACTTTGTCTTGTTCTCGTGAAGTTTTCACATTTTCCAACAAAATGGAGGAGTTGTGCTTTCTGTCATACACTTCGAAGTACTAAGGTAGTTGTGGTAATTCGAGGGGAATAACCGAGCCCGTTCGCCTTGGAGATTGTAATGATTCCGTAGTCAGGCCCGTAGCCTGGTTTTTGCACGGGTAGGTTCGTTTTCTCTTAAAGCGGACCAAACAGTTGTAGACTGAACATTTGCTTAGTAATTTTTTCTCTTTATTCACTTTAGCAGTGCACACAAAATGCTATCAGGGGCGTTACAAAGCCAGCTTTGAAGAGCTGTAGACTAAAGGGCGCGTAACCTGCGATCAGGCGTTATTTTTCTCGCGGCGGAGAGGTCAACGCCGCGAAAAAAAGAAAGCCTGATCGCAGGTTAAAGGGCGCGCGGAAGGGAGAGTTCAGGGACTGGCCTATAGACCTGGTTAACTGGCCCGTAAGGGCCGCCGTTTTCGAGGATCCAACAGGGGGTACGCTTCCATGGGGATTTTTTTTTTACTTTATGGCGATTTTTCTTTTATTTTGGAAGCACATAAAGTCTAAGATTTCACAACAGAGGATTGCACTTAGTATTTTCACTCATTCCTATGAAACAAGCTTTTCTTTAACGCCACATAACATTGTACGTGTTTGCATTGGTCCGGAGCTAGTTTTCACTTCCGCGATGAGCCTTGATCTCATCGCGAAAGGGTAGAGATATGTGATCCGTTGCCGGTAAATATTGCCTTTCATTTTAACTTGAAAAAAGCTCCAGCCTGAACTGAAAAAATACGATGCTGAAAAATTTGTATGCCCTAGAGTACTAGCCTATATGCTGGCCAAGCCATTACCACCGTTACGTATCAGAGTTTATTGTCTACGGGGTGTAAGTAAGCTCAACAGCCTACTTTCGTTCGCGTCAAGGTGCGCAGGAGTATCATAGTGGATGCATAGAAGAGCAAGGTTAGACAAGCGACTTTCCCCATCGATGCTCGCATTCAGTTGCTACAGCATGCAGATGTCGATGGCTTTAAAAATGAGACTTTTGCATACTAGAATTAAATTATATTTAAAGCGTTTTGCTTAAGCCTACCCTTCCGAATTCTCAGAACTTGTTGAAATTTGTTAAACGGGCTGCAATATATATTCAAATCAGTGGAATCAATATGAGATGCAGTTGTGTCACGATCTGCCTTTGGTTCTAGTCTGAAAACTGAAAAAGAGGGGAATACAGGTGAAAGGTTTACTAGTTTATTATGTTATTTTTGTTGAAAATAAATTCACTCCTGAATACAAATAACGTCAGTGAAAATTCTTTTAAGCGGACAATATGCGGTATCATTCCGCAGAACGGACCTTTTCAATGAGGGGGGGGTCGTCCGAACCCCCCCCCCCCCAGCCTACGGGCCTGATAGTTAACCACTTAACTTCGTGCCATTGTATTGTATTTTGGCCAGAGCCGGTGTTTTTGAATTGCCTCCATCAAAGGCAAGTAAAATGTTTATATGTCCTAAGCATCGTCATTCACTTGGGGAATACTGGAAACAGCGCAGGCCATACCAGTATCCAACCCACCGCGTTGTAAGAAAGCCATCAACGTATCATTCAAATGTTGAATGTTCGGATGGCAAAGGAGATTATGAAACTCCATGGAGTGGTTGTCCCGATTGGATCAGGTTGGTAAACCTAGTTCACATTACATTCATATAAACGTAACAGAGATTTTGTATTATTGGCCTCTGTACTCCCTCGCCTTCGCGTAAAAAAGAGACATTATACAGAACACTCAGTTTCAGTATTTTCTTGTTAAGGAACAATGTGTGCCACACCGTAAACACAACACATATCAAATAAACATTTTTAACCATTTCTGATGTAAATGGAGCTTAAACAACTGCAATCTACAGTGAAGTTTCCCTTCATGCGCGAGCGACCTAACACCCCCCCCCTCCCCCCAACACACACTTATACCGGAAGTGGTCGAAATCAGAAAATCAAAACAACCTACGTAGAAACTCTACGTAAATAATGCACGCTTGGCTTCAATATAAACTGACCAAAATGGTGCACACGAAGACAGCACAACATCAGGCTCCGGACAGCGTGAAACAATATATAAAATTTTGTACAGTCAATTATTGATTTCTTCAGTTGGCACATAACGTGGTTAGATTAGATTGCGTGACACAACTTTCAATCAACGTTCGCGTTCAAGCCGATGTATTGTGTTCGGTTAATTTCTTCGGTTGTGCTGCCCGCTACTTTCCTTCATTTGTTCAGATTATCGGAATCATATGGTTTGTGCAAAGTGTTTTATGGGCAATGGTTTCAATTCGAAACTTTCTGCGAATACTATGCTCGACGAAAACTAGAAAGGAATGCGAAATCTAATTACATGGCGGACTTGACCTTGTGCGGTTGTCTTGCAGGTAGGCGACAGTATATATATTTTTGACTAGCTGGTGAGGTTTTCGGGTCTTAAATGATGTTTTGTTGTGTCAGCTGTTATTTCAAAGTTTCGTTAAGCTAGGACGTTTGCGAAATATTGTGTTATTCATGCTAAATTCGTTTCGCGTGAGCGACTTTCCTGTGTCAATGTAAATAAACATGCTCGCAACAACAGCAAAGTTGCTGCCTGGCTGCGCTAAAAATTCGCTTAAACCACAACATATTTTTACATTTCTATGCTCTTTGACTTCTTTTTAGTTGGTATGGATACAAATATTACGCGGAAGAAGTTGGACTTTTGCGCAATGGCCCGTTGAAAATGTGCATTTTTGAGCTGTTGGCGTTTATGGCGAAGTAGGCTGCAAACAAAAAAATATTTCGTATTGTAAGTTTCTTTTAAACGAACCGAAATTGTGTGCTTTGTATAAATAAAGGTCCAATTTAATCCAGGAAAAGAAAAACAATTCCTAATATCTTATAATTTTGAAGCGGTGAACTCGACAATTTTCCTATTTTTCACTTGTCGCCATTGCTAAAAATAGGCCAGTCGCGGTCCAATCGAAAAAAAATTCATAAAAAATTTATTTTGCGATATTTGCAAAAACTAAGGTGATTTCATTTGCTTTTGAATTAAGATAGACTCGTGGGCAAAGTTTGAAGGCAATTGTGTCACTGATCCGAAAATCGGCAGACCGGAATTATGGCGACTGCCTCTTAAATCTTTTTTCTGTGGCATACTGCCATAGTGTTAAATTTGTCATAAATACACAAAGCAGTTGTTTTTATTGATTGTTTTTTTTTTCTTCATCAGAAACAGCGAGGGCAAGTGTTTGATCATCTCTTCTTAAATCAAAGAAATGATTGCAACACTATAAAGTTACGTAACTGCAATACTATCGCAATAGTATTGCAATTGTGTCACTGCTATTGCAATAGAAATAGTAATAGTAATTTGACTATCGCAATAGTATTGCAATAGGAAAAATGACTTCAACAGTCACATCTTGTCACATCTTGCTCTCCTCACAAAATTGAAAGATGGCTCTGTTGATTAGATGCCTTGGGGACACCAAGATAACCCCATGTCGGTATCTGTAAATGTATCTATAATCATTTTCAAAGCTTTATAAAGTAGTTGTATAACAATCTTTACTGCAGTTTCTTTGCTGATTATTTACCAACAGGAATACAATTTTGGTTGTTTTTAAAAGTGCAAATACAACCTTTAAGTAAATTCTCAGCTCCAACTAGTGCATTTCTTGCCCTCTGGCTGGCTCAAAAACTCTGACTATGAGTCATCAGTTGGAGTTTTACCTAATAAGGAAAGTAGTGCACTGACTTTAAAAACGTTTACAGCTGATGGACCAACCAACCATGTGAGTGAAGCTGAACTACCCACTATACTTCCTGAATTAAAAATTCAGTCATAAAAATGATGAAAGCCACAATGTTCGGCATGAACATACCTATTTAATGGTACATATGTGGGAATTTCACTCGTAAAATAACAACAATTGTTACAGTCATTCACTGTTGATGTTTTGATCATTTAATAACTGCATAACAACGAAAAAATGCTAACCTCAAGTCACTGTCAAGTCTGGTTGGCCTAAAAAAATTTCAAACGATTTGAAGACATCTCCAAACAAATGAATGCCTAAAATTTTTTTACACCTCCCCAAGAGAGAAAGACAGCACGTATTACAAAAACACGTCAATGAAGTCCATTTGTGCCACCACTGATCGCTTTCTTTGCTCACCACCAAACAACAAGCCTTTTTCTATCAACTCCGACGCTGTGTTCTCTGAAGCTGAGGAAAAAAAGGAATGCCATGACCAGCAAGAATAGAAACCTCAAAGTGAAGGGACAGTTGAGTTTAAGTCCAAAACCAATTTGTAAATACCGAGGTTTGACCAAGTGGGCATAGAAGCTTTCCACAGCTTTTCATCAACTGCAATGTCCAACTTCACAACCACATGTATTAGGGAGGCGGAGATTCAGGAAAATCTTCCTGGACTTTGAATACTATTTCAAAACATCACATCACAACATCCTTCATTACCACATACTGTAAAAAAGACAACTCAATCACCAATACCATCAGCCCAGAAAACAGTCCTCCACTGCCGTCGCCGCCACCACCACCAGGACTGATAGTTATGAGGTGGGTTAACACTGTAGCTCACAGGTATTTAAGAAAATGCATTATTAAACCAAGGGCTGTTAAAAGTACAGTATCCAATATAGAGGTTGCCACAGAAGCCTCATTGTTTGAAAGTGAAGTAAACATTCCCCAATTTTTAATGTCTTTGTCTTTTAACTTATTAGAATTGCAAAACATATTTGTGTAATTTCAACTATTTATCTATATATCTATTTATATAATATTAGTATTTTTATATTTTATATTTGTATATTTATGTTGATGTCCCCAATTAGCTATTTAGCTAAACACCCTGACACTTAAATTAAGTCTATGTCTATGTTTTATCTAGAAATTAAGTCACTCATTTTTTATTCAATTTAATTTTTGATAAAAATACAACGTATAGCAAAGGCAGAAGGTCAGCAGTGATGATGCTTAATCACCTCAATTGGTTTCACACAACTGTTGATACTTGACTGAGGATTGGC
This sequence comes from Oculina patagonica, assembly GCF_052425735.1. NCBI lineage: Eukaryota > Metazoa > Cnidaria > Anthozoa > Scleractinia > Oculinidae > Oculina > Oculina patagonica. Next base: position 31,301,964 of record NC_135761.1, read on the forward strand.
ACACCGCCAGTCATGTCCACTGTTTTGTTTTCTTATTTTTTATGGACCAGCGCTCAAAGTCTGAGTCCACCAGTTATAACCCTGATGATGGAGAGCTGCTTAAAAAATTGAAGACCTCGAGCAGCAAAAAACCAAATTTGGAAGAACGCCAACAGGAAGCAGAAGATAAGAACACAATGTTATTGAACAAAATTGAAGGTATGTGTGACCAAACATTGCATTGGCTTTCCTAGTATAGTCTGTGAAATACTGTAAATTACAATAAATTGATGATGACCACACAATTTACTTCCATTTACAGTCCCTTTCCCCAGGTCATTACGGTTGCCTCATTGTTTACATACTAATAGTATGCCCTTTATAATTATGAGGTTCTATTAAAACTAAGACTTCTTTAATTTGAGGCCCATAAGAGTGCAATAAAAAAACAGAATTGTATGTAATTTCCACAACAAATCATGACACAGGTAAATATTAACAAAATGTAGTCCCCTTTATTAGAATGCTTTAAATGGATCATAATTTAATGGATAGCTACTTTGCTTATAGAAATAACTCAGCAAAATACATCCCTGTTGAAAAGCCAACAACTAACAGAGAAAGCTAACAACGAATTGAGGGAGCAGAACATGATGTTTCAGAGGAAACTTCAAGGTACTTTTATTACATTCATGTACAATGGCAACAGTCAACATGTACACTAACCCCAAACTAGAAGGCCAACATGACATTACTATTTAACAATTAGACTACGAGCCCGAGTTTTCTATGAGCAAATAGTCAACGAGGCGCAGCCGAGTTGACTATCGCTCATAGAAAACTCGGGCGAGTAGTCTAATTGTTTTAGTAGAAACTCTAAAGGATTGCAGTCCAAAACCTACAATATTGTGCACTTTGAAGACAAAAATCAAGAAAATTTACCGCTTAAAGAGCTTCTCTCGCGCGCGACTGTTTTCTATCGGCGAATAGAAATCAGTGGGAGAACCAATCAGATTCGCGGATTTCCAATAGAACACAGCTGAGTTTCTACTAATCTTTATTAGGCACTTTTAGCATCACGTTTACGGCAAACGGCGAACCTGAGAATGTCATGTGACCACCGCTTTGCCATCACGTTTGCAGTTTGCGGTTCCAGTTTTGACGGGAAGAAGGCGCTCCAGCGGTAAGTGACTTACGGATAGGTTTTTTTGGCCGCTTAACGAAACCAACTCACGTTTGACACTTTCAGTAAGAATTTTCTTCCTTTTATGGATCCAAATGTCGTTTTTTGTGATTAAAAAACAATGTATTTTGCATGATTTAAAACAAAGGAAACCAAGTGGCAAAAGAAGTTGAAAACAAAATGGCTGCTCAAAATTCCTAAACATGTGCATGCAAAGAAGAACAGTTATGGAGTTCTGTATCAATCTATGCCTTCTTGTATTTCTAGAAAATACCTTTTTGATGGCCAAACACTTGCCAAGACATGATGCTGGCGACCAAGGTGGCCCAGCCAAGGCCAAAATGTCCCGCTGATTATGAGGAAATTGCGAGGGTACTTTCCCCTGTTTATTCGGAAGACAAAAAAACCCTTTGTGCTCTCAGGGCGAGCTTGTACAGAAAGCATGAATGGCCTTATCTCAAAATACCTTGAAGAAGATAAGAAGGCTCTTTAAAGGTAGGCTTTGGAAATATTAAATCCCATCTAAGTGAGTTCAAAAGTTAAACGGGCGTTAAAGTGTCAAAGCCATGCTAAAGTCAATTTTGGTGATGACAGCAAACGGGACACCTCAAACTGCTAGCAGCCGTTTGCCATTAACGCAATGCTAAAGGTCTCTATTAGTGACCATTTGCACTAACAAGTTTTAGTATGGTATAATAAAAAGAAAAATTATCATTAACCCACATATCATAGCACACTCTAAGCCACTCATAACATCCTTTAGACTCATATCAGTGACTGAATCTCAGAATACAAGAAAAGTACAAGAAAAATGTGAAAACTCTTCATTCTTTGAATTTACCCCCATACAGGAGATACAACATTCAGCATCCTTGTGCAGCAATTCCATAAAGCATTCACCACACATAACAGAAATGGAGGAGGAAACCTGTATGACCCGGATGTAATGGCAGAATTTTGTGAACAACATGGACCCGGATTGTTTAATGACATATATACGTCCATCTACAACAATGAAAAGTGGCAACCATCAAAACAAAGAATGAAGGTCACGGGTTGTTGCTATTCTGCACAGTTTAAGTTTTTTTCGAAACCAGGTTAGTGAGTAAATCAAGGTATTCACACCTTACAATGACCCAAAGGACATGCCCTCAAATGATGTGCTCAAATATGATCAGTGGTCTACCATTTCCCTGTATTATAAGCTCGACATCCTTAGGCTATTTTATAAGGCAAACAACGGCAGCCTGCCCGAGCCCCTGACGAAATCGATACTAGACAACTCCAGTCATGGCTATTTGCTCCGAGGAAAATAACTATCTTCGATACCAAGATTCAACTCGCTATTCTTTTAAGGATTCACTCAGATACAAGGGATCTGTTCTTTGGAACATTGTTAAATACCACAATCAACAGAAGAGTTTTTCAAGTTTTTTAGAGCTAAGAAAGCATGTTGTGAATAGAGCATATTTTAAAGATTTTAATTTTAACGCGCTGTCGGCTTCATCAACCCGCCAGACACAGTGATTTTATATATGATTAGTTTTAGTTAGTTTATTGTACACATTTAGTACACATAGCAACAGTCTAGTTAGTATTTAATTAAATAATTAATTTTACTGTAAATATAAGAATTGTAATTTTAATCTTAGCAGTTAGCATAGTTAATTTAAATACACGACCCCACAAGCTTTTAGCTTTTATTATTATCGTGTCAAAATAAAGTTTTATCTATCTTTTATCTATTCATACATGTTGACAAGGAATAACAAGCGTAATCTCATGGTCACCATGTTATTTGTCCACCCAAACCGTTTAAGCGCATAAAAGAAGTGCAAGTAGCAAGCAGCAAAACTGAGCTTATATCTCCCTTACATTGTCATACCTAACAGTAGTAAATTAGATTCTGAGTACATACACATGTACATGTACATTCTAGTAACATTTGTTTGGTATTTTGAGAGGAAAAAAATGTTTGGTGGTGCCAGCATCAGTTATACCAAGCCCTTTTAAAAATGTGTTGCAGATAAATAACATGCTGCAAAAGGCAAATAGACTCAACTTGAAGTTTGGTGGTGCATCATACAATTTTTTAATGGCTGGACAAGTTACGGGTTATCTGGTACATGCAAATTCAGTGTGAAATTATCAAAAAGAACTGGCCAAGAGAGACAACCAAGACGTTGGAAAAATTATAATAACAGCAATTAAGGTATATTTCGCTTCAACTATTACAATCCAAGCATTTCATTGCTTTGACAATTAAATAAATTCTTGCTACTGCTACTTATATTAAGTATAAAAATATTTTATGGCAGTTAGAAAAGTAAGAATCAAATACACACCGAAAGGATTTCTTTATGGTGTTAACATGGCTGTTACATGTACCATCACAGGGAACCTCAAATGTTATGTAATTACAACAACAGCAATAAAATTAGTTTCACCTGTTTAACTTCATAAAGTTATTTGGAGTTGGGGGCTAAAACATTACATTCAAACTCACTTAAGATTCTCTTATCAGGAAAATCTTTCATCATGCTTATCAAAAACGACATTTATTTCATCCATGCCACCCGTCAGCCAACTTCAAGTGAAACCAGCACCACATGGCACATGTGTATTGTTCTTTTAGATGGACAAAAAAAAAACATTTCTGCCTTGTCACAGCCAAATTCAGTCCAAACTTTACACCGAGTTATGCATGTTGGGTTATGCCCGTTCCTATGAAAAATGGAGCAAATATACCTGAAACCACATGCACTCCAGCAAGTGCTTTTATTAATTGTCGTGACCTGTGCGCTTGACCCTACACCCCCCCCCCTTACCACCCCTCCTTTCTTATTTTGATATGTTATTACTATCAACAGTTAAGACGGTTTGTACAGTCCCTCTCAGGAATTTAAAATAAGAGTAAATGATAATACCTGACGTAAGCTGAAGTTTCCTTTCGTGCTGGACCAGGTAACATTTTCGAATGCGCTAGCTGATATCTTATACAGACAGCTTCATAGTGTGTCCGAACGGTTGACCTTGAAATGAAACGACTTTGAGTATCATGTAAGCTTAAAATAACTAAATAATAAGTTTAAGTGCTGGAGAAAAGAAGTGCGGTTTCATCAGTGAACCCGAACATGGTGAAGAAACAAATGATTCAAAATAGCAGGACCTGAACAATCGATAAAAATCGATGATCGGAAAATCAATCGATCAATCGATGACAATCGATTAATTACTGTTGATTGGCATCGATTGGCATCAGCCAATCGATGATCAATCGATAATCACACTTTGGTGGTCGCGAACTTCATCGATTGCCATCGATTGGCATTAAACACACACTCAATCCGAAGCATGAAGTAAATACTTACATACGTTGTTTTGTAAAAAAAATAATAAAGCTCCTTTCCATTGAGATGAGGTTTACACAGGGTTTACATCATAAGCTTTAATGTTTCTGTTTTTCACTTGAGTTTCCTACTGTTTGCTAGCGCTAGAATTCCAAAGACACTTCGCTCTTCGTGACCGAGTCAAAATGGCGGACGTGACAGGCGAAACTCATCCCCAGACTCCCACTGTTGTCTCGTTTTCGTTCCGACGTATGAAAGACGTATTTTTGAGTTCTCTCTGCTACTGTTTGATTTGAAATATTTTGGACTAGCGAGAAGATGTTTGACATCGAAGGCGGCCGTTTAGTGGACTACAAGACAGAATTTTAGAAAAATTAGTACTTTGACAGCGAGGAATTCTGTAAGTTGCGATTTCTATTTACTTTGCCAGGAGTTGGTTCGAAAGCAAACCAGACCTAAAAGCGTACACTTCGTTGATGGAGGCGAATAAGACTTAGCTCAAAACGTTTGTATTAAATAATTATTGCCTTATTACTGTTAAGTTAGTAAGCTTATGTTTCTCGTTGTATTGACATTTTTTGGAAAGGTTATCGTTGTTGCTGCTAATAAAATATAACATACAAGAGAGACCGTGTGTTTTAAAGTGAACGTATTTAACAAATACTAGTCGAATGAAAAACGATGGCAGTAAAATGATCGATTGAATTGGTAATGGGTGATATTGATAATCGATGAAAATCGATGTTAGTTAATTGATCGATTGTCATCAATTATCGATGAAATTGATAATCGATGACAATCGATAATCACAAAAATTTTAGCGATCGATTGTTCATCGATTATCAATATCAATCGATTAATTGATATCGATTGTCATCGATTGTTATCGATTGCCATCGATTATCGATTTCATCGATTGTTCAGGTCCTGAAAATAGTGACAACGTAGTCGAGTCCATACGTCCTCAAAACTGTTAGTACGTGCTACATGAGTTTTTCCCTTGTTTAAAGTTGCTTCCTTTGCTAGTGATAGTCCTTTCCTTCTTGGAATAACACGTTCTTTCCTACAAGCAGCAAGTTTAATAGACGTTTGACCCGGGCGTTTGACGAACTCCGCCAGCTCGCGGGGCGGAGCGGGGGCGGAGCAAAGACTTTTTAGAATAATACTTGCTTCCCGGGGACTTGCTTTAGCTTCGTGTTGATAAAATTCGGAAATGACATTGACTAACTCAAAGATTGTTTTAAAAAAGCTAGTTCAAACCTTCAAACCTGGCTTTGAGGTGCCTTTTCGAGTCCTTTTTGCTTCGAAGAACCATGGAAGAGCTTTTGTTTTTCCCAGGTTTTCAGCTGACGTGAGCTGCCGAGCTGACGTTTACGCGCTTGGTAACCGCCTCCTTTGCAAGGTCCGCAATGCGGACAAAGGCGGAGATTGGCAAAATGGTGTCAATAGAAGCTAATACAGTGGAACCAAGGGGACAGGCCAAATTGTCCGTATTAAGCGGGGTCTCAGAAAAAGTCACGAATACATGTTTCATCGGCGTAAAGACAAAGGCAAACTTTTTTACCGCAACAAAAAGTCGTTTTATTGTACTGTTACTGTGTCAAAGGCAAAATGTGAACTCCGATTTAGTCAGATACTCGACCAAAACTTTAATAAACTCGACAGTGGAATTATTTAAAATTTTCGCAACTTTACTATATATAATTCAAGAAACTAAACGCATTTCAACAACAACAGAACGTTTTCTATTAAGTTTATTTCCTGTGTAGCTGAAATTCTGTCCGTAACTGTCCTTAAAATTTGCAAACTCATTTAAAAAAAAGTCGATAACTTTACTTTGCACGGAAGCTTTAATTTCAGCTTGTGACACAACAAGGCGGACTGAAGATTCTAAAAAACTTTTGCAAGTCACGCTATTAAGCAACTCTTTGTAATAAAATCGTTGTAACTCGTCGAATTTTGACATTACGTGACCTGGGAGAAGCAAAGAAATAATCGCGTCAATGAAAATTGACAATGCACAAAAAAACACGTTTCGGTAAAGCGGGGTTGACAATGTATAACAGGTTGTCACTCGGGACAGAGAAGTCTCCGTTGTCCGTATTAACGGGTGTCTATATTAAGCGGGTTGATTTAAGAGAAAATGTATGAGGTTTTTGTCGGGACTAACGAAACTGTCCGTAATGCCGGGGTTTTCCGTATTAAGCGGGTGTCCGTAAAGCCGGGTTCCACTGTAGAAGAATCTCTGAATATTCGTGCTTCCGGTTGGGTCTACATGTAGGCAAAGTTTACCGATAGGTCTGTTCTTTTTTTTTTTAAATCTCCGGAAGAAAAAAACTTTGTGTGACGTCAAGTATCAAGACTGTAGGGGGGGTCAGGAGAGAGCAACCAGTTAATTGGCACCCCCAACAAGCTGTGCGAGTCTCCCTAATGGATCAAACCAAAATAACATTTTTTAACAGAAAGGGACAAAAAAGGAACTGAAATAGTAGTGCCTGTATTTCATTTACTAACTGGTGTACTTTGAAAATAAAGTCTGAAATGTCCAACAAGCCAGCTGTATTTTAACACTGGCACTAAACATGTAACATTTTGATATTTTACACTGTCTTATCTGTTTTACGCATTATTTAAGCAAATTATAGATAAGTCATGTATTGTCTCAGCACGAGCAATTTGGTCGTGAACTGAAAACAAACAATTGTTGCCTCCTTTTTTTCATATTTGCGCATTTGCCAAATTATAGCGCTTGAGCTGTGGACGTCCTCTTATCACAAACATGGCGTAAAAATAATAAAATCCATACAGTAAAAATCCTTGCTCCAAATAAATAAAAATTAACGCCAATAATTCAGACCCGAAGGCTTAAATATATGACTGAAATCGCAAACCTAAGGGTACAATATTTCATTTAAATGTAGGGATATATTTAGTTCTTGTGTTTTGTCGTTGTTGTTGTTTTTTCTTTTCTTCTTGACTTTTGTATATTTAATTGACATGGATAACCGTACAATTTTTCAAGCTAGGGTGTTCGTTGATATAATTGCTCTAAATTACCGTTGAAATGGTACACTCCTGTACATTTGTGTATTACAGTGGAACCTCCTTAACGAACCTCTATATAACGAGGTCCTCAGTATAATGAACGATATTCTTCAACCCGCAGTTACAGTAAAATGTATGGAACAGAACCTCGATATAACGAACCTTGATATAACGAAATCCTCGTTATAACGATCATAACCCGGAATCCCCAACGCAAAATTTACCCCGATTTAGCGAATTAGTATTGGTAATCAAATGGTGACGAGTGAAATTAGGAAATAATTTCACGCGCGTTTTGTCAAAATGCTAATAATTTCCCGAGCCTTTAGGCGAGGGAAATTATAAACATTTTGACAAAATGCAAGTGAAATTATTTCCTAATTTCAAGAGTATACCATTTGATTACATTTTAATACCACAGGTGACAAAATACGCTTGCAATCGTAGGTTTTTGACTGGTATATTGCATCGCGAACTCCGAGCTTTGAAAAGTTGAAAGCATACATTTTGCTCAAGTTCGCAAGTTTTTTAGTCTTTGAAGAAATCCTTTTAGAGATTCCTTTTTACTGTTGACAAAAAGTTTCGAAGATGAATCAACTGTCAAACTGTCATTATGACCGTAGTTCGTCTTGAATGAACTGAAAACGGTGCCTGTCAGGCGTGTAAAACGCTCAAAAATCCGCTCGATGCGATTTATGTAATTGGCTTAAGTCTAGAAGTCGTTTTGACATTTTGAAATATAAAATATCATCAAAAGTCTTATTACATGGCTAGACGGCTAAGATGGAATTCAAGCGAAAATGTACAAAGTTTAAGCTTTAAAACATCTTTTATCACGGACGCCATCTTGCCGCTTACCGCGTTGGCATGGCAATTTTATAATTTCACATGTGAAATTATAAATTAACGTTAAAATTTCGCGCCAAAATTAAGGAGTAATTTGTCACCTATGATATTATAGTTGAAATGCGACGAAAGAAGAATGTAGAACAGAACAACGAGGATGATAATACTCTAATCCTATGTCCATATCTATGTGAATATTAGACATAAAAGTACAAATGCTGTTTTGACCGTGCTTCAGATCAGTAGATATTGGCTAGTGCAACGTAACAGCGTGGAAACAATTATTAACTATACCTCGATATAACGAAATTTTTTCCTGTTTTCCATAAATTTGTTATATAGAGGTTTTCGATAAAACGAACCTTCCATATAACGAACAAATTTTCCCAGTCCTTTGCCCTGACTTTGTTAAATCGAGGTTTCTTGGAATGTTTTTTTTTTTAAATTTTAACCCGGAGTTGAAAGTTGAGATATCAAAAATATTTAATCGTGAAAACTTATGAAAATCACTTCCGACGTCTCCAGCGGCTAAACCACAGGTGATCAAAGCGTGCGTTAATATTTGAATGGATGAACTATGATAGTTTGTATGGATTTGAAATAAAGTTGAAATGATATTTTTCTACATTTGAAAATGACAGACTGTTGAAAAATCGCGCGTATAGCTTTCTCAGTCTTCTATTGCACTAGGAAGACAACAAAGTGACAAAGTAATAACTTCAGCTTTGAAGAACAGCAAAAACAACAAGAGGAACAAGAAGAAAAGAAGGAAAAAGAAGAGAAGAATGTGGTACTGGATCGGATGTGTTTTCAGGGTGGAACCAATTGCAATACCCAAAGTGGGTATGCATTGGACTCCCTCTGGAAAAAGGTGAAGTGCAAGACCAAAAGAGACCAGGCGACAGAGAGTTGAAAAGGAGATGCGGGCGAGCAGAGCTAAGGAAAAATGGAAAGGACGAACAGCAGTAGCAGTCGTGGCAGTTTTTGGTCATGGCCTTATGTGCCCAAGGTCACGATGAGGATTGAGTGAGTAATTATAGGGTAAAGGATGTCGTGCCTGATCAAGTACCAGATTGCCACATTCTCAGTAGTTTAAATGAGAGACAAGTCTATTTGATGTCACATCTTGTGAAGGGTCGTTACTTTCAAGGAAGGGCAAAGTCTCGAATATGCTTGATGCTTGTTACATTTATTTATAATTTGGTGGGGCGGGGGGACGTTACTTTTCTAATGGCTGCTGTATGGTAAATGACTCAATATTTAGGTCACAATAGTGTAACGAAGAGAATTCGCACTTTTTCAACATCCGTTTACTATTTTTGTGGTTTTTACATTTCACAATGAGATGAAATATTGTTACTATAAATATGTTTGTTAGCATTATTTTTAACTATAGCTTATTTGAATTTATACACTTTTGACGAAATGTTTTATTACTTTTTTATATTGTAGCGTGCCTGTAAACTTCCTTTTTTGCTAAGCGTATTGTTGCTGTGTTCGAAGCTGATGCTACTACTTAATTCTGCATTTTATCAGTTTCTTACAATACAATACATACTAGTTATGCAACGCTTTCGAGTGGTATACTATGGAATATCCCACGAGTCACTTGTATTTTCTCGGTATACACACGAGCCTTTAGGCGAGTGTGTATGCCAAGAAAATACAAGTGACAAGTGGGATATTCCATTGTATACCACGAGAAAGTGTTGTGTAACTATTTTATACCATGTCATAGAAAATACGCTTACTAAATTTCGTCGAGAATACAGTCGCAGCGCACTATGGGAAGGTTGGGTTGAATACCGTCGAATATACAACGGCTTTCCTGTATTCTGATTGGCTGTATTTTCTATGGCATGGTATAAAATACAATACAATACAATACAATAGTCGTTTAATGTGTCATACACTTAGCAATAAGGAGTGACATTGCATTTCTTCTTTATCTGTTTTAACCACCTATAAATAGTTTTCCTTACTTGCATTACTGCTAAGTACGTTTGTGTGCATACTGAGTAAGTAGTTTAATGCAACTTAGGTGCCGCTCTCACTAAAGATCTTCTACAACAGTGACCTCGATGAAGTTGATCCCAACTTTCTCGTCCTTGTTGTCTTTATAAACCTCAAGAGTGAGTCCATTGTTGAGCACCAGTCGGTTGTTGTAGTCAGCGACCTTCACGAAGCCTCCGTCATGCGCAGTGTAGCACGAGCCCCAGTTTTCATGTGCATCCAACTTGAGAGTGAAGAACCATTGACCGGGATAGAATTTGTCTCTTGGTCGTGGTGCGTTTTTGTCGATCTCCCTTGTTTCAGTAAATCTGGATCCAGAGGACCCCTCAATTCCAAAACAGGGAGCGAGGTAATTATAATTGCCTATGTCTATAGTCAAAAAGCCGACAAAGCTTATCCCATCAGACATGCCATATCTGATATCGCTGTCCTCTTTTGCCCCGATACTGACATCATTGGAAACCACAATTTTGATTGTTAACTGGATGGAATGTTGCAAGACATTAGCAGGAATCACGGGTACTTTAAGGAGAGCAGCGTTAAATGTTGAACCTGCTGTAAACGTGAGCTGTTTAGTGGTGTTCAAACGAAAACTGGCGATATAGGATGCATGCGCCTCTAACCAAGAAGGAGTCATGGTCTGATGGTAAATCACTTTTTCCTACAAATCAGATTGTTGAGATGTGATTTAATAGACATCAGTACAAATTTCCATCGCGAAGTGAAGGACAGCACAAAATTCATGCATTTTGACTTTTTCACTTTACAGAAAAGGACAAACATTTTATTGGATGCACAGGCTATTTATTAAAACGAGCTGTACTAAATCCAAGTCTCATCACAAATCCGACAACCTTCCGTCCAGTGTTAAAATAAAATAACATATCCAGTTAAACTGTAAAGAATTTAAATTCCTCTTGCACCTATGCGACACCGTAATTTTTTATTTTGGCCACTTATATACCGGAATTGAATCAATTTTTCTTCAGTCGACTTAACTTGAACACTACCGCGGCCCGTCTTTAAATTCAAATCATATGTTTACTTAGCAGATACAATTGCTTTACTTTGATCAAACTTGAAATATCATGATAACGAATTAAGGTCAATTAAAATTAATTTCAAAGTTTCATTAGCTGAGTGAATGTGGAACAAGCCCGTTTGTTAGATATGGGACTTATGGCCAGCTTGGGGAACGACTTCCTTTTTTATTACCTTGCAACCAACGTGCTCTCATGGAATAATTCAGTGTCAGTAATGTCATTAGGATGTAGTTGCGATCTAGCAACCTAGTTTTTATTTTAAAAAGGGCAAAGTGACAAAAAATATCCTTACCTTTGTTTGAGTACTTTTTAGTTCTGCAAGGTTAGTGTTTGTCCTGTTCAAGGCGGACTTCAACCGAGTGAAAGCAGCATCAAGGTATTTAAGCTAAAATGAAGAGAGAAGAACTCATTTGTCCCTCTGACCCACGGATACACAGATTGCTAGAATTAAAGTCTTCAAGGTTTGGCAAAACGAGGAAACATGTCTCTAGAAACACTTGTATCTTGCGCATGTTTCCGCAATGTTTTCCAACCTCGCCACACGGGATGCATAGTTTCCAGTGTCAATTTATGTCTCCAAGGAGCAAAATTTGCTTCTGCTACACCGCGGAAACGTTCCGCGTATCTATTCGACGTGGAACCAGAATATTACAAAACGATGTTCGTAGACTCACTTCTATGGCGAACTTTCTTAACTTTTCTTGATTGGGACAATTATAAGACCAGGGAACGGGCGAACGGTATATTACGGTAAACGTGTGCAACACAGATCACAGGTAAAGCTAACTGAAGTTGATCTAAACATACTATTTTACGTTTCCTTTTGCGCGTTTACTAAACTACCGCAAGTTCCTTAATCGTAAATTCTTTTCATAAGTCAATTACTACGCTACGTTATTTTCACGTTAACAAAGCTAAAAGAAAGACTTGTTCAAAATGAAAGACTCGTTGACAAACCCTTGAAGTTAGAGTTATGTTATCAGTCACCAGCAACAACTCGCTCCTTGTCATGTTGAGTTCATCTCGGAGAGCATTGTACCCAGCCTCTGTCTGTATTTGATGGAAATCAGAAAACTCAGTAGCTCAGAAACACAAGTAATAAATAAATGGCAAAACGTTTATCGTCACGCAATCAACTCTCGGTATGAATGTTCTGGAACAGTCTTTTTTTGGGAGCAAGTAAAATTAACTGGGTGACACATTGTTCTAGTAATCCCTTATAGTTACACATTTTCTTGGGCAGGGTAAAAAGAAGATTTAAGTCATTAAAGGTCCTTTACTACGTTTTAACTTCACAGTTGAACGAAAAGAAGAGAAAAAAAGAGAACATCGAGGTAATACACTGACTTGTACTCACAGGACGACTTTTAGCGGAGCTCCAGCAGCCCAAAGGGCCGTAGGGTGGAACCCCATAACCCTATAGAAAAGCTGTGCATCTGACTTTTCATGGTCATCATGGCTGGCAGAGCTCGCGGGCTCGTATGCACTTACGTACGTCCGTCGTGCAACATGGCCGCCATGCATACGTATTTATTCGATAAAGCGCCCTGAGCGCTTATTAAATTTTTGGACCTTGAGAGTTGGCGCTTATTCCAGGTGCGCGCTTATTCGAGGCTGGGCGCTTATTAAGTTTTCACCATTTCTCGCAAGTAGTGAGTTTATTTAACAACAAAACAATGAATAATAATAAAACGTGAAGATGTACCAAAGCAAAATTTTAACTGTTCATTGAAAGTTTCTGTAAAATAATAATAAAACGCGGTCTTCGGGGGACTCTCTCAGTAGTACTTAGTCCATTTTCAATCTCAATTTCGATAATAATCAAAGTACTCCTCTTGTGCACTTCAGTATTTTTGAAGGGGATGGAGGATGGGCGCTTATTCGAGGCTGGGCGCTTAATCGGATAAATACGGTACTTCAGTTAAGGGCATATTAGAAAACGAAAGATTAACTTTGTTATTAGACATCCATGTTATGGTCAATGAACAGCTGTCAAAACACGATATCCCATGACCACAGTGTCACACGACCATATCGCAGGCTCGAGTGTACATCTCTTAGAAGTCACGTGTTTACAAGCTGACCGCTGACGACGTAATGGCTTTTCATTGACTCGTCAGTTCAAGTCTTAATGTTTTTTCTTTAAAATATCAGTAAATTCAGATTTAATTAAAGGGCAAAGTGAATAATAAGGGAGCTCCGCTGTTCTATGTCGATTAGCCAGTGAGTCAATGGCTCGGTCAGTCTCAGTCAAGGCAAAAGCTAAATTGTACGAGAAATCGATTATAGAGCGAACATGGAAGTTATTACCTTTTTATTTAATTCTGCGAAGTCGTCAAGGTGCTCCATCTGAAACAAAGGAAAGACACCTCTTAAAAGAATTTCTGCTAAAATAGGGACGGTACCTCCTATATATTCATTGAGCCTCTCTATGGGTGCCCACGGTCTTCGTTCTCGCTGATCTTGGAGCATGGATCCGGGGGTGTTGGCCGTGGGGGAGGAGCACTGTGTGGAACGAGGAAATGAGGCAAAGCGAACAGATTCTGAGTGACGAAGACAGTATCTGTGCCGAGTGGTCGTGTCAGACCCCAACAGATCTTCGTTTTCGCCGGTGATCCGCGCTCGATTTCTCGGAAATACTCATAGAGAGGCTATTCATTCGAGCGAGAAACGTAAAAACGTACCTTTGTAGTCATTGCACTTCCGGTGGAGACAAGAATTCTGTAAATTGCTCAAAAATTCACGAAACCAACATATACCATTTACAAAAGTATCACATAACTTGCTCATGTTTTAAGAAAACACTCTTAGGAAGGATAAGACAAGTCTTATCAGTCAGTAACTGTCCTGGAAAATCCGCAATTGTTAGCTACTTACGCGTTGATAGCTCATTAAAATCTGGTTAATAGTATATCTCCGCCAGACCGTGTTATTAAAAAAATGTTACACTATTTCACTTATGCCTTTACATTTAAATTGCCGCGTACCGTTGTTATTGCAACTAAGTTGTTGTTGATTCTGTCACCCAAAGCAAACTAAGAATCAGTGTCCCACTCTTTTCTGTGACGAGCAATTAATTCGTTCGCGATTGTGGGTACGGAATCATTGTTTAGTTTAATTTAATCACAATACATGTCCTTACCAAGGCCAATTGAAGGTTTGTGATATTCTTCTCAAGGGTTGAATTCGTTGTTAGGCTTGTGGGAGAGGTAGGAATAACTAAAATATACAAAGAACCTCAGCTGTAAAGATACACCTAGTTAAAAATCAACTTATAAGAAATCGCGCTAAAATTACAGTAAAAACCAACAAATGACGTTTTGTGCTTACTTGACGTATATCCCTTGCGCTTAATTACAAATGTCGTTTTGTGCTTGCGCACGCAAATGATGTAGTGTGCTTACTTGATATATAAACCTTGCGCTCACAAAAATGACGTTTTGTGCTTACTTGACGTATATCCCTTGCGCCCATTTTCCCAAGTTAGACTGAACAAGTTGTTACATAAATGGTAATAAGCACAAGTTTACGCTATTTTGGTTCTTATAGAATATTTTCAGAAGAAAAGGATACATTAGTTCGTATAGTGTGATCGTCCGGGTGAGAGTAGTTCTGAGAAGAACTGTTGTTGGTGACTGACGTTTCGACAACCTGAGCGGAAGTCATCTTCAGAGCTTGACTCTGAAGATGACTTCCGCTCAGGTTGTCGAAACGTCAGTCACCAACAACAGTTCTTCTCAGAACTACTCTCACCCGGACGATCACACTATACGAACTACTGATACTCCTGGGTTCAAACCGTTTACTTTAAAAGGATAAATTGTTGCAAATAGTAGAATTTTTTTGAATGGTATTCAGCCTTTTCCTTATATGAAATTTGCATGTCGTTTTATTTATATTTATGTTATTGTATCAATAATAATATTTTATGATTTTCAACATAGGTATTTAACCCTAGGACCCCTCTCCTAGGTGTCTTCAATCAGGATTTAGAATGTTGACTTAACATTTTAAATCGATTTTAAAAAATATGAACCTGTTTTCAAATTTTAGGCTAAAGGGGTTTTTATATAGAGGGTGTCTAACTGGCAAATGTTAGCCTAACAGATGACGTCACCACGTGACTTGATTGGTAGGCGTGCTTAAAGCTTCTATACCAAGTCAGTGGTGTCGACAAAGTTTTTATAAAACTCGCGAGGCCACAAAAGAGTTCGGCTTCATTGTAAATCTGTAGTGTTGAATGTAACAAGTTACACACTAAGTTCTTGTTCGAGAATGAGAGAGAAAAGACAAGCCCTGATTCAAGATGGCGGTTCAACGACAAGTACTTTATTCGGAACGAGGCTCTGACGTAGGCACGCCACGAGGCTGTGACAGTGTCACGCAATAACAATATTGTCACATTGAACGATCCGTTATCCCTTACCTTTCTATACATTTGACTGGGCTAACGAGCTCAAACATTTTTTGGAATCTAAAAAAAATATCAAAAGCTGTATATGCTTGACGTTGAGTATTTTGACGGCGCCACGAAAAATCTGGAAAAATCCACGAATGGCAGTTGAATGCTAGGGGTAAAGCTTTAAAATGCCAATGAAGTTAAAAATAATTGCTGTTTATTTGAAAGGCTTTTCAAAATAAAGAAGAATGACGTTTTTTTTTTACATCTTCTTTTGTTCTAGAGATGTATTTACGTTTTGTATTATGCAAATAAACGCGCTTTCATGGTATTCGTTGGCAGAGAAACACAGAAATTATTTAAATACATGCACATGCTTTTTAGTACGTTCATTTATGTATTCTGTACCTTCGTCTCGAGCGGAGAAGTGGCATCTGTCGCCGATTTTCCCGAACAGCATCAACAGTGTCAGTAGAAGAACTGCGAGAGAAATCAAGAACGAGGCGATGACCAGCGCCAACAAGGCACGGTTAGATACGTGCGCAGCGTTTGCACGGCCACTTTCTTTCTCTTCCTTGTTCCTTCCCTGTTTTTCCTGTTCCAGTGGCTTGGTTTGCACCGAAGTGGACTTATCATCTTGAAAGTTCGGATCTTTGAAGGATCCCTTAGTCGATGCGAGCATCTCGAATTGTCTACTTGTTGAATAATTTGGAGAATGGAGCCTGAATTATTAACGTAGCACCCCTTGGGTTCATGCTTTAGCGTGCACTATGAGGGGGAGTTATGGTGCACGCAGGAAGTTTGGAAAGCGCGAAAAAGGCATAAGAGTTGCTCGAGGCGACATCCGAAAGCAACTCTAGCTTCCTGAGTGCTCTCCAAACTACTTCCCAAGTGTACCATCACTCGATAATGCACAGCTAAAAGCATGAACCAATTGTTTTATAACATTGCCGGAGGAAATGTATATTCAAACCCCCGCTAAATGTTTCTCGCAGGAAATTTATTCTCGCGGCCAGCAAGAAAGTAACATACAAGTTTTGTCTTTCTTTTCAACAAGGTCGTACAGACTAGAGTCTAATAAAAGTGATGGCTGATAAAATCATTCAAGCATGGGATAATTGTCGTCTTATGTGATTCCTTTTCACGCGATTTCTTATCGAAATAACGTGACCTTTCTAAAAGGCCTAAAAACCCTTATTTAGCAGTCAGTTGCCATTCTCTCGAGGGTGGCCGCCGCGGCTTAATAGGGGTTTTTACTGAACAACTTTTCTTTTTGTTTTAATTGTTCGAGTAACAATAAAAACAGATCAAGCACCATACGGGTGTTAAAAGTTTTTTTTTTTTAAATAAGCGTTAATCTATTACAGTAACATCATGTTCTGGGGTGTCTGACTTCCTTAAGACTGTAAATGGATTATGATTAACTTCAGATCTGTTCCATTCCATACGCGTTATCACAAGCATTTAAAAAGAGACGTTTTCATAGGCACCAACATAATTTTTAATCAGGGATTTTTAATGTTAGCTGATATTTTTACTGTCAAATAAAATTTTGGGGTAACTTTTTTGGATCATGAAAAATAAAATGCAAAGATTAAAACCTGCAGAAGGCCCCGAAAGTTCCATTCCGCACTTATTGTCATGACTTGGTCAAGGCATCAATTTGAATTTTAGCCACCAAACGGCATCGCAAAGACCTGCTTTTTGAAAACATAAAATTGCTCCTTCCCCTTATTTGCGACTTGATTGATCACCCCTATAATTTTTTTTCTTTAGTAATATGTATGTGAGATGCAACATGACTGAAATTTACCACTACGCAGATAGTTGCACAATAAGCTATAGTCATTTATATTTTGTTCTTCCTTTACTTCCTGTCAATGGCAATTCTGTGAATACACAATTTTGTCAATGCGGATAGACTGGGCGGAATTACAAATAATTTGAACAATACTGCCAATATCATAGTTAGTTCAAAAGGATTCCGATGAATGTCGATGCATGATGATCCGCTAACATAGAACGTCACCGATTCCAGACGAAATAATAGACGACAGTCTTGTTGTCTTCCCTTGTCTAGTACGAGTCCAGACACCAATCAGGATCTAGGATGGCTTTGCTTGATATTTTGTACCCTATCAAACGGTTCATCTCCCCGGGAGGGGGGGGGCACTAAAAAAAGTTTTATACGGGGAGGCTCCGCCCCAAGCTTTTATCCCTTACCCTTTTATATCCCATTTTGACAGAAATTGTACCCCTTTCCTATACCTTTCACTGAAAAAAGGTACCCCCCATATACCTAAAAGACAGGCATAGACTAGAACAGGACGTTTTCTTGTCATTTTTATGCAGCGCTAAATAAATTAAAATAATACAGCCATAAAGTGCGTCTGTTCGAAATATTTTAACTAAAGGCCCTTTTAAAAACCTAAATGACGGATTTTCATACCCTTTCGTATACCAAAACTTGTGAAATTCTTACCCTTTTATATACCTGAAGCCTGAAAAAGGTACCCCTGTCGGGCGGAGCCTCCCCATATAGGCCATTATATGGAGTACCCCCCTGGGTTCATCTCCGAATAGGCAATATAGGGAAGTATCCCCCAGTCTGCTTGATCGGGTATTTCTTACAATATGGCCACTTAAACAGAGGGCGATATACTAAAAAAGAAATTAAACGGAAGAAAGAATAACATTATAGAAAACTCGGGAGAAAATTACTCATCCTACGATGTAAGCGGTTTCGTTGACGTTTGACGAGAAATTGCCATAAAGAATTAAAAATACAGTATTATTATTATATCAAGTAAACGATCTTCGCTATTTTCGTTTATTAAGAATTTATATTTTTCTCCCAAAATATATTCCATCAATATTGCAATCTAATTTAACTTGACAATTATAACATGGAATCTCAATTTCTTTATTTCAGTAGAATTCTACACCCGGGTTTCCAGCTTATTAGGCCGTCCATTAGGATTTGGTTGTTCTCTTTCGTCACGCGGGTATGTTTGCACAGTAAGCAGTTGAACTCGGGTATTACTCAGGGTGCCATGAGGTTTCCTTTTTGTGTTATGCATACTTGATTTTTTTCTCGCTCACTCCCCACCACCCCTTCGCGTCTCCCGTTTCGCGCTAGCGTCCAGCACTACCGCAATTCTTTAATTTTCCGAATTTAAGACGTTGAACAAAATACGGCAAAAAAGAGGGCCTTGAACAGTCTACTAAAGCGTAATTTGTGAGCGGAAAAGCCACGATTTCGATCTTTATTTTTCTTCTACAAACTTTTAACATTCTTGTTCCCCGTCGAGACTGGTCGCGTCACGCTTTCGCTTTCATTTATTGTAACTACATTGCGTGACGTTTCGCGTAAGAATGCGTGGGCTCTGGGTACCAGTTATCCGGGAACTTCATCAAGTGGCAAGAGCTCACTTTTCATCCAGAGATTCAGAAGTCAGGATTTACACGAGAGCATATTTGTGAGTTCAGGTAAGCTAACATTCTCGTTACTTCATACCCTGCTTTACTACTGAAGACATTAAGAGTATTTCCTCAGAACATTGTTGTTTTTATTTGAGTTTGGTGTATTATCGGCCGATTTTATTACCCACCTGCACTCGCGAAGGCTAAAATTCGATCCGAGCTCGTGCCATGTTTATGGTTACCCTTTAGCTAATTGAAACGCTTTTCCGCTACAAACCTTGTATTTCTGATGTTCCTTTTCTACCTAGAAGAATAAATAGAGCATATTTTACTATTTTTTTTGCCTTTTTGGCGGCCTAAATCAAGTTTATAGCCTTTCTCGGCTGCAGACTCGGTGTTGTTGACAGTTCCCTCGATGAGAGTGTTTTCGTCGCTCGTACATGGCTACTGGTCAATGGTTGTTTATGTTTTGCTTTACTTTTGACTTTATAAATTCTCAATGAGTGAAAGTATTTTCTAGTTTGACTTAATAAGTAGGTTCTTAATTCAAAGAACCATTTTTATTTTTATGAAAGTAAACAAAAGCTCCTACATTTTCTCGGCGTCTAGTTGCCGTACTTTGTATGTTAATCGAATTATTTTTACTGAATTTTTCCAATTTCGGCAAAACTATGTTTGCCTTTGCAGTCAACTAAATGTTTTACGAAAAAACTTGCTAGAAAAATAGTGCTCACATGTGCCCTTTCTACTTCTACCGGTAGTGTGGTATAGACTTCAGACATTCCATTTATTTATTTTTACACAGAAATTATCACATGTCCCCAGGATGGACAAATTCTACTGTTAGTCGGTGGTAAGTTTTTTGTTGCTCCATGTGAATACTTGTCAATGATTGTTTATGCACCAGTCATTTGAAACTCCCGGACCCACCCTCACCCCTTACCCTGCCGCGCATTAGTGGGACATTCATTTTATGCAAGTGAAAGAAAGAGAAGTGGGAGGTGAACTCCCCTGCCCCTTTGTTCCACACCCACAATACTCCTTTGTAAAAAAAGAACTTATGGCCAAGCATAAAGGAGAATTGCGATAAAGAATTATAATATTGGTGGTAGCTGTGAAATGAACATGTTGTTTTAAGAGCAGCTAGTGCTACATTGGCCTCCATTTATTATTACTTTGTGTATTATATTTTCATACATAATTAAATCAACCAAATGTAACAGAAAACAGAAAAATTAAGTCATTTAAAAGCAATTCTCACTTTAAAACAACAAACATGAATCCAGACAGAACAAATAATTCAATCATAGTATCAGAAAGGTCAGTGCAGCATATTCGAGGCCTTCCTTTCAAGAGACAAGGCTTTAAAATATAGTTACAATACTTCTTTTTTACTGAGCCATGGTTGTAAGAAACTTTGCAAAACATGTTACGTGTATAAATATGAACTTGCCCAACCTCATTCCCAGGGTCTCTCTCTCCTGCCCCCTAGAGTGAGAGAAGAGAGACCCTGGTTGGGTCTGGTCACTTGCCACCCAGAATCTGGGTGGTAACAAAAAGATTGTTAGAGGGAGGGGCGACTTAGAATGTATTTTGTCAATACTAAGCCCACGGGAGAGCGGAAAGTGTTGCCACCATAATAAACGCAGATTTCACATCACGGCAGTACGGCAATGTCGGACGGTATAAATCTATTGCAAATTAAACGGCGAAAAAATATATTCATCATCCGATAACAGACATCCAAGTTGTTGTGGATTGTATGGTTCTGTCAAGGACTTTAAACATTGCAAAAATCTCTTTGCGAAAGCTAACAAGGAGTTGCTTGCTGCGGCCGAGGATGTATACGGATGGCTAAACGGCTGATGAAGATTTTTGACCGGCACAAGTCGAATGACTTGAGAGTATAGCACATATATTTTTGCCTGAGAGAAACAGTTAACGTTGTAATCGTCTGCATTCGTTGTGCAACCAGTATTGTTGACAAATGTGTAACGCATTGGAAATGACTTTCAGTGGACATCTCGCTCGTCAGAACACTGCCGTTTGGAATGGATGACACTTGGCATAATTTATAGCGAGTACTTCGCGTTTACTTTATTAAATGCGAGTAAATTTTTATTTTAATAAAACGAATTAGCGGGCGGTAATTTGTCGGCCGCGTTGATTTGTCTTGGGAACTTTGTAAAGCGGCCGCAAAGACGCAAGGAGCTTTCGATTTGAAGCCTGTGAATAAACCTCTTTCTAGAAAATGATAAATGAAGAATAGGGAAGCGAAAAAGCAAAGCTCTCCGGAGTTCTCCCAGAGGGAAAAAACCTCACAGGCCAGGAACAAGACAGTGTATTCCCACAGGAGATATCTTTGGACCTCAAATCAAAAGCGCTTGATATTTGCATACTGTCAAAGATCGTAACATTTCCGAAAACCTTGTTGAATAAAACTCAAGTCTTGAATAAAACGTGCATCAATAATCTAGTTTATAAAAGCGAAGATGCCTTTGGAGCAGAAAAAGAACCGTGACTATTAATGAGGTGTTTGTGAAGCGACGCATAATGTACTAACCTCGTACGTGACCGCCAGCAAATACTAAGCTTCTTTGTTTGTCGTTCGATGCGAGCATAGTTACTATGATGTTGTTAGAACGGCTGACGATTTTTTAAACGGATATTTCGAGTTGTTAGAACGGCAATCAATCCCGTTCGCATCTGTTGAACTGTTTTATTTATTATACGAACAGCTATCCCTTTCCAAACTGCTAGCCGTAAGGCACGTTTTCGCTGCAGAGGTCACAGTTACGGACGTTACACAGTGTTAATATCTTAGCTTCGGGATGCGTGATCAGGAATTGCTCGCTGCGGCCAAGGATGTTATGATAAACCTTTTTCACATTGCATCTATCTATCCATTTTGTATGAGCGCGTAGCAGCCTCACTTGGAATGCGACAAAGAACAACACGACAAATTTCTTGACATTAAAGGACCCCTCCCTAATGTTCTCAATTGTCCATAGGACACGTGACCAGACCCAATCAGGGTCTCTCTTCTCTCGCTCTGGGGGGCGGGGAAAGAGAGACCCTGGGAACGAGGTTGGAACTTGCCGTGCTTCTCAGTGTTGTCTTTAATCGATTCAAATTACTGTGCTGTGCGAAAATGAAAACCGCTGACCAAGCCCCACTTATTCCACGGCCCAGGATGCGAAGATTGTGATTTCTGGTACATTTCTTGGTATCTAGGGGACCAAAGTGAAGTTAAGTCTCCGCAATACCCTGCTAAGGCCCAAGGAGGGTTCAAATGACTGGTGCATTGTGTTATGCTTCACTTAAGATTTTATAAAATAACTGTGAGTGAAACAAAAAGTTTGGCTTGACCAGTATTTTATCACTACAAAGAACCTTTTTCTCGGAAGTAACAAAATTTTTCACCCTCTGCACCTTCCATGTTATCAGAACCACTTACTTTTGTATTTGAATTGAGTTAATTTTACTGAATTCAGGGCCTGAACAATCAAGTAATGTAATGTAATTTATGTACCCACGTGACACAGAAGAGCCTAGGAGCTCGTAAAGACGTGTACGTGCATCCAAGATCGAATTGGAATTTGGATTGTTGGTTTTTGTGGGGGGAGGAAAACCAGAGAACCCGGAGAAAAACCCTCGGAGCAGGAACGAAAACCAACAACAAACTCAACCCACACATAGCACCGGGCCGAAATCATACCCGGGTCACATTGGTGGGAGGCGAGCGCTCTTGCTACTGCGCCACCCCTGCTCCCGCCTATCAAAATTCCAATTGATAAATCGTCTTTAATCCTTACAAATGAGTTAATTGTTATCGATCGGTATCGGCTAGTTGATGACCAATCAATAACCTCACAAACATAGTTGCGATCTTCAATCATCACCTTCACTTCCTCTGATGTCAACAAAATACATACCGTATTCACCCGTGTATAAGTTGACCTTTTTTCACCTAAAAATTGGTCCAAAAAATCGCCCTCGACTTATACGCGGGTCAAAATTTTCGACCCAAGCACCAGTTAAATAAATTCTGCACAATTAGCATAACAATTGTTTTATGTCAACAAACATCAAATAAACAACAGTACAGGTTACGATGTCCTTTCACTTTGCTATCTTTGTCGTTAAATTGGCAGTTCAAGTCGAAATTCATGACGATTTATCCGCTTAATATAAACCTGAATGTTGTAGAGACTCACTGGCACAAGGTTTGAATAAAGAGCTGTCATATTTCACCAATAAAGCTGCTAAATCCACTCGAGAAAACATCTTCTTTGCATGATCTTTCTCGCTTTGAACTTCGCTACTTAGTAACCTGGCATGATGCAAGCACGTGTAGTTATCAGTTACCAGTACCTCACCGATTTTGTAGCTTGGTTACCAAGTTCCCCAAGCAAGCTTGACTTTGTTTATCGAGTGGGTTTCAAAGTTTTCTGATGTTCCTTGGTGTTTTGCTTGTCTTCTAAAGCCGCTACTATCTCTCCACAATTAGAAAGGTTCGTTTGTATTAAGTGTGTTTGATTTTAAAAGCCTGTTTCAAAAATTGTGGACAAAATGCCTGCTTAAACACGTGTTGTTAAAACGCTCGAGTAAGTACGATAATAAACATCACATTGAAACTTACTGTGATTTTTTCGTTAAGTATCTCTATCTGAAACAAAAATCTAAGAAACACAAGGTAAACTTTAAAGACAATTTAGCCCAGAAATTAAAAAACTTAGTTTCTGGCCTCAAAAATAGGGGGTCGACTTATACACGGGGTCGACTAATACACGGGTAAATACGGTACATTTGCTGAAGTTGATATCTAGGCAAAGATGAGATTAATTGAGTGACCACAAGATTTACTTAAATGATGAATCATCGTGAACAACACAACAGTGAAACACCTGGGCATGGTGGGGCGATGATAAAATACGACTCTAGAAAAACAGAGTCAATCATACATTCTGTCCATTCATTTATTTTTACACTGCAATTGAACTGGATAAGTGACTCACATATTAATTGGTGTGATAGGTCTCTTTTTGAAAAGGCAGAACATTAAGTGATTTCTTAAAATGTTTGAAGCCTAAAGAAAAATCTCCAAATATTGTAAAATCATAAATGTTGTGGCAATCAAGCAAGATTTGTTTCAGCTATAAAAGGTTTTTTGAAGCCTTCTTTTAATAAACAGTTATGTTTAAAATCATAATGCCATGGTAGTTTTTTGTAATGACCTCAAACATGGGAATGTGTTACTGTCACATGTCCCCCGGGCATGTATATTTTATTGTCAGTCTGATGAAGTGATCAACAATAAACTGACCACCAGTAGCTCCTATGCTGCTTATTATATAGCCTGCGACTCTCAGTCCCTAACCCGTGGTATTGCTTTGCTTGCAGAATTGCTCTTTGGCACTTGTGCATGTGACCCAATGTGAACTTGCTTGCAAATACTTATTACATGACAAGCAAGAAATACTCAGAATTACTTAGTGAATCCTCCTCTGCTATAAAGGCAACCTCTACTCTACTACTAGGTGATGTTAAATTGTGTAAAATAATGCCTTAATGCCAGTTCAAGGGAAAAATAACATATCATGCAAGCTGCCATTTTGGATTTTATGATGTGTAATGTTTGTCCAGCTGGTTCAGACAAAAGATCCTCTGCTTAGGCATTATTACAAACAATTCACAATTCATGCCAACTTGTTGTAAGAGTGGAGGTTCCCTTTAAGTGGAACACAAAGCTGTTGGCATGATTAATTGATGAAATTTTTTTTTCTTATCTTCGTAGACGGCAGTGATGCCTGTTCATTTGCTCAAGTGGATTCATTGAATGGTCCAGGTATTCTAATGTAATACAGAATTATAAGATTACCACTCCAAGTTTTAAATTTGAAAGACGTTTCTATATACAATTGATTTCAAGCGACAACAGCTTTGTTGCTGAGCAGTTAGAAGTGCAAAAGTGTCTGCAGGGTTTTGAGCATTACAATGATGAAAAAAATGTCCAACTTATTAGACGACCAGAATAATCCAAGCACAAGAAAAGCAACAAAGGGTAGTCACACAATTTTAAAAGAATATCTTCAAGAGAAAAAAATAACTGATCCAGTCACAGCAGAGGAGTTGGCATGGGTTTTACCAAAATTCTATGCTGAAGTAAGGAAGAAGGGTGGAAACCCGTACTCAAAAACTTCGCTTTGCGCCATTAGATTCGGATTGAGTAGACACTTTAAGCAGGCATTAAATGTTGACATTG
This sequence comes from Oculina patagonica, assembly GCF_052425735.1. NCBI lineage: Eukaryota > Metazoa > Cnidaria > Anthozoa > Scleractinia > Oculinidae > Oculina > Oculina patagonica. Next base: position 31,327,510 of record NC_135761.1, read on the forward strand.
TAAAGGACAAGGAGTTTATTGAAGCCAACCGAGTTTATGAAGCACAGTGCAAAGAGCTGAAGAAACAAGGACTAGCTACCACTGAACATAAACCTCCAATTGCTGATGAAGATATAAAGAAACTGTATGAAAGTGATGTCTTTAACACAGAAAACCCTACCACTCTACAAAACAAGGTGTTCTTTGAAATATTGTTGTTTTTCCGTCGTTTTGGTAGACACAATCTACGTTTGCTTAAAAAGAAGGACTTTGAAATTAAAGTCAATTCTCAAGGAAAACGCTCTGTGACTGTGGTGAAATCAACTAATGAACTGGCCAAAAATCCCAGAGTACATGAACTTCAATCTGACGAAGGAGAAATGATGATAGCAAACGATGGCCCCTTCTGCCCTGTTTTTTCGTTTGTGAAATATCTGACTCACTTGAATCCTTACAACAAGTTCTTTTTTCAGCGACCAAAGTCATCTTCTGATGGTCAAGTTTGGTACGACAACCTGGCTCTTGGTGAACACGCTCTTGGAAAGAGGATGAAAGTTATCTCACAACAAGCAGAACTTTCGACAGAATATACAAACTTTTCAATAAGGGCAATGTCGATTGAGACATTAGACCGATGTGGATTTGGTGCATGTTACGTGTCCGAGAGCAGCTCCCAAAGTGACAGCAGCATCGAAAGTTACAGCAAAGCAATTCTTAACACAAAAACAAATATGACAGAAAGATTAATGCCTGTAAATAAAAACCTGATTCAAAAAGCTGTTTCAAATGCTGATGCTGACACTGGAGTGGAGCCAGAAACATTACTGACAAGCTCTAAAGAAGACGCAGTATACCAAGTTTATAAAGCACAGTGTGAAGAGTTGGAGGAACAAGGACTAGCTACAACTGAAGACAAACCTCTGATTGCTGACAAAGACATAAAGAAACTGTATGAGTGTGGTGTCTTCAACACAGAAAACCCTACCACTCTGCAAAACAAGGTGTTCTTTGAAATAATGCTGTTTTTCGGTCGTCCTAGCAAAAAAAGTCTTCGACAGCTTAAAAAGAATGACTTTGAAATTAAGGTAAACTCACAAGGAAAACGCTGTGTGGTAAAGTCAACTGATGAACTGGCAAAAAATACCCAAGTACATGAACTTCAGTCTAAAGAAGGAGAAATGATGATAGCAAACGATGGTCCCTTCTGCCCCGTTTTTTCGTTTGAGAAATATCGGATGCACTTGAATCCTTGCAATGAGTTTTTTTTTCAGCGACCTCAGTCATCCTCGGATGGTCTAGTTTGGTACGACAACATGGTTGTTGGAGAAAATGCTCTCGGAAAGAAGATGAAAATTTTGTCACAGCAAGCAGAGCTGTCAACAGAATATACAAACCAGGCAATCAGGGCAACAACACTTGCAATACTAGACAGATGTGGGTTTGAAGCAGGTAGTATGCACATGGGCAGCTCCCGAAGTGAGGGCAGGGCTCAAAGTTACAACAAAACAAATCTTAACACAAAAACAAACATGGCAGGAAGATTGATGGCTGTAGTTGAAAAACTGATTCAAAAAGCTTATTCAAAAGCTGATGCTAAAACATGACTCATTAAAAAGAGTACAACAATAAAAGTTGCAGCGACACATGTGGATTGAATAAATGAATCCATCACAAAGACAGCACCATACTGGACACCGAAGGCAGGCACAAGCCTGGCAGGCCCAAGAATACCTGGTGATGTACAGTAGAGAGAGAATTGAGGGACTTAAAACCAAAGCTGGAACACCAACCAACAGCTGGTCAATGACAGACAGAAAGCAGTTCACATCTCGGCCACGAAAAGAAATGCTGTTTGCAGAATGTTTACCAAAGGAGATTAAGTGAAAGTTTCCAGAAAAATTCAACAACATGCGGCAAGGGTAATAAAACTAGTTCGCTCATCCTCTGCATATAGGTAGTCCTTATTAAAACTTAAAACGTTATGTTGTTTTTTCCTTTTTCTGGAAAAACGAAATTTTTGATTTGACGTCTAGACTCGATTCAGAGGGTACAAATTGGGTTGAAAGTCAACCATTTTCATTCGATTTGCACGTCAAAACAATCAAGCGCAGAAAAAAATAAATACAACAGTTTATTGCATGACTCTTCCTTGTCCAAAGAAGCATAGTTTCAAGAGTTTTGGTTTAATCTAATTATTTAAGGGTAAACCAAACCAGACTATTCTCACGCGCCATCAAAGTTGGTCGGTCAAAAGGATTGTCATTTTCACTATATGCCATATCTCAGAATTCCTTGAAATAAGGTTTTTTAAGTGTAGAAGGATGATAATTTCAAAATATGCAAAGTTTGGTTTGGGCAAATGATTAAGCACTTGTCAAAAAATTATTCAAAATTGTACAAAAAGGGCATAAAATCACGCCAGTGATGTGTGACCAAAAGTATTACCACCGTATTTGTTCTTTAAATCAATTTAATCACAATACTTGCAATACTAAGGCATCAATTAAAATATATATGTTCACCTTTGCTTGATTATGATGTCCTGACCGTTGCAAAAATATTTCTTTCCTGTCATTTCTTCAATAGCTTCCCGTTCAGTTCGCATGCCGCTTGTCTTGCGACTGGTGAATTTGAAGCAACCACTGCCAGTTTTTTGTCCAAAAATGTATTGTTATGATTAACGAGCACTACTTGTGTTACTTGATTAAGCCATATTCCAGGTAATAGCGGGCAAAGCATTTTCAATAAGCCATTTTGCAGTGCCCATGGCACCATTGTTATTCAAAAAGTGAAGTATAAATTTGTATACTTTCAAAACAAGCATGACAATTTTTTATACTTAAGGTGGCGGGGGGTAGGGTCTTAGATTTTTATGGTTTTCTATATCCTTGTTACATGACAGCAAAGGGACCTCAGTTATTAGTTTACTTTTATCCCGTTGTTCATACGAGCAAGGACTGCCAACTATCGTTTTAAAAGAAAAAGAAACTTCTATTTGTATACCAAGTACAAATAGAGAGGCGGTGGACAGTCTAGGGCAACCCTCCAAGTTGCGACCATTTTAGTCGCCATGGCGACTAAAATTTTGGCGCTGGCGACTAAATTAGAACGCAAGTCGCCAGCTCGGCGACTAAATTTAACGTGACCTATGCGTCAGGAGCTTGAGCGAACTGTCTTCTGGAGCGAAAAAAAAAACCGCGCTGAGCGTTAAGAATTCATTTTGTAAAGCTAATTGTAATGGGATTTTTACCTATAGAAATGGAGACTGAATAAAATGAAATGTTTCACGAAAAATAAAGGAATTGCATTCACTTGAGTTTGGGATGCGACGCGACGAAATTCGTTCCACTCGACTGAACTTTGGCACGTGAAAATCTTACCTTGAGGCGTGAGACAACGCACGCAATCTGAACATTTGCCTTCGGAAAGAAGAGGAAAAGCAAAAGTTTGGAAAGCTCGACCACAATATATTTAAGAAACATCCAGATGTATTGGAGAAACGTATTTTGTCAAAGCAAATGTAAGACAAGCACTAGAAATCTAATCAAAACATGCGCGGTAATATTTATTCTTTAAATAAAAAAACCGCGATGAAAAGCGGCTCGTAGTTCAAGTAAATAAATTTGACTTGTGTGAACGAACCTGGGTTAATTGTAGGATATTTCATCGATAAAAACTATAGTGATTGCTTTCAAACTTGTGATTTTTTTTTTTTCGCATTCTGTTTTTGCATTCCGTTCGCAAATTAAATTTACAACGACAAACAAATTAAGCGTTAACTTTTCTGTCCATTTCAATACGCAGTCTTTTTAATTTCCAGATGAAGTTTTATGTTGTTTGCTGACTTTGCTTATTCAAGCAGAAAACTTGGTTGAACAGTTAAAATGATCATAAGCGATGTGATAAAAATAGTTTTCACTTCACGGGCTTAGGAAAAATTTAATACCGCCAAGATAAACAATAGAAAACTTTCCGCCATTCAGCTGCAACTGAGGATATCTTTTATTTTAACTTGATATAATCTGGGTCGTTTGATATGTATTTATTTTGTGTGAATTACAAATTATATATAAAATATTTCTGTGCTTTGTGAAGTGACTTTTTTAATCTTAATTTTCATCAAATATTTTCGCGGGGAAAATGGCGGTAAAATACACTTTTCATTCATACATGCTCACGCTTTTTGATGGGTTGATTTCACAACCAGCTTTGTGCGTCAGTGTTGAAGAGTCGGTCGACTAACAGGAGAGCTTGAGTTTACTCTTAGCAGTTGCTATGTCTACATTGAGCCACGGAATTAAGGAAGACCTTATTAATCTCCACAAAGAAATAACAGTTGGAGGCACAAGCCTGGCATTGCGAAAATATGTGGAAAATTAATTATTAATTAATCTGTTAATTAATTAATTAATTATTAATTAATGCATATATTTTGGCGACTAAATTTGTTTACTGGCGACCAAACCTGAACAGTCAGTGGCCAAATGGCCACTAAGGAAAAAAGTTAACTTGGAGGGTTGTAGGGGCAGCGCTGTGTATATAATGCAGTGTAAAATGCCACTCAAATGGTATTTATATGTAAATTAAGTGCCACTCAAATCCAAATAAATTTTGCCCAGAATCCATAAAAAGAAAATCACCTGATCTTATGTTTGTAAACCCTTTAAAAACGTTTGAAAGGAAAACTTTGTCCTCAAGTCGGAATCATCACTAATGATTGTGACATGTTTCTTCTTTCTTTTGGGCCACGAGGTTACGCTGTCTTCTGAACACGCCGTCACTGCAGAGGAAATGATAGAATTGAAGGTGCATCCTTTGAACTTGCCAATTGTGGCTCCAGAGAAAAATCCTTCTGTCTTTGAGGATGATGTTTCTTGCTGAACTGACAAATCTGACATCTTTTCTGCAATGTTCTAAATTCGCTGCAGTTTATTGTGCTCCAGTTTAGGAAGTCCGTACAGAATACTGGTACAGTAATGGAAAGGTGAAATGACAAAGGCATTCACGATACAGTTGAGATTATCATGAGACAGATATTTTCTCATCTGACTTATTGGCCGTATTGTCAGGAAAGGCTACAGGATACAACAAAATAGTGCAAATCATTACATTTGTTCTGTTTACAATTACCACGAATTTGTTGTAGTCATCTACCAGCTTTAACTTTCTGATGACAGTGCCATGTCTTGTATCAATGGCATTGGCCTTGTGGAGTTTTGACAGGAAAACTCGTCATTTAAACAAAATGCCAACATGTTGCCATTCCTTCAGAGTTGATGTTCACCCTTTCACCGGCAACAACTCTTAAATGATGCTAGCAACTTGACGCAGTTCTTCCTTCTTGAAGTTCCACACAGTTGTTCCATTGTCATAAAGATAACGAAACAGTTCCCCACTGGTGTACCAGTTGTCAACATATACATGGTACCGATTACCAAGCAGTGTCTTATGAGACAACAGTACCATTTTCCCCTAACTTGTTGACCATTTGCTGATCTGCATCTTACTGTCTTTGCCTTGACAGGTTCTAAAGTTACCAACAAGTTCTACAAAGGCTAAAGATTTCCATTCTAAATCGAGCATGTTTTGATTGGGGTGTACTGCTTGACAATATAAGCCTCTCTTATTTTTATCTGAAGTAAAGGCTGTCTTGATTTTTTTGACAAATAAATTATCAAGTGGTTTGACTTTGTACAAGGTCTCCTGGTCTAGATCATTTAGGTTATGTTAAGCGTCCTCAGTTGCTTTTCTAGTATTTAACCATGACATTGATCAGTAGCACAATAAGCATGTACAATTGTGTAACATGCATCAAAAATGCAAAATTTCTACAAATTTCTCCAAAGTCATGTTAACACTTTAATTTGCACAGTAAAACACACTAAGGCCCTAAATAATTATAGTTTGCTTGGTTTTAGCTCTCTAGTCCGCATTTTTAGTTATACCCATAATGCTTTGCGGCCTCTTAATTTTGTAAATATCTAGTAATCTGTCCAAATTCATCTTAACTCTTTATAATTATCACAGCAAATCATCATTACTAGTAAACGATCATCTAATCAATTTGTTTTTGCCAAGTCAGCAATTTTAGTTTTTACCCATAATGCAGTGCGCATCTTACAACTAGTACATTTTACACGCTTTTGGATGACATATTGTGCATTTTGAAATATCCTCATCAAAACAAAACTAATTATCAGTTAGTGTCCATCAAATAACTGTTAATTGATGTTACAATGAAGCAATAATGTCTTCATGGACATCCCAGGCAACTTGAAAAACTTTTTTTCGACCTCTGCCCCTCTCTATCAGCTCTGAACAAACGTAATGAACAGTGCCAGGAAACACGACGGCGACCTTCTTTTGAATAAGCTTGTACGTCATGTCAATCAGATTTTCCCTTACAAAGAAATGTCCTTTAAGAACAGAGCTCCCAGCAGGAAATGCACACCCATAATCATCAGTGACATCTTGTCTCAGTACAACAGGGCCTTCACTAGTAACTTTGAGCAGGTAATAGTCATAGGAATCATCTTCATCTGCTGCGATGGCAATGATGCTGTCTTTGCCAACTAGATCAGCAACATGGAGGTGAACAGGCTCAGCCACGGGAGTTTCATGTTGGGCTCGTGTGGTAGCAGCAGATGCCTCCCTCTGTAAGATAATCTCCTGTAAGTCATCAACCAGTTCCTTGTTCTGGCAGTCATCGAAGTTGTCGAAGAGACACTCACCACAGTAACAAAATCGTTTCCTCACTAGGACCTTGCATTGCTCTGGGGTGGTAACTACAGAGTGCAATTTTCGGATGCCCTTAATAGCTTCAAACTTGCGTCCTTCTCGATTACGTAAAATTGCATCAGGACCCTGAGATGGAACATAAAAAAAAATTCTTCTGTTTAGGCTGACTGATTTGGAGCGAGATGGAAATGATGACTGTGCAGGTTTGGAGAAATGAGTTGTTAGATGGTCACACAGATCTTTGGCGTTGGTTATGCTTGCTGTTCCACGTACCACTGCAAGACTGGCCTGTTGTTTTACATGGGAACCAGCAGCATCTTGCTCGCCTTTCGCATGGGATGTTTCAAAGAAATTTCTTTGAATAGTGAACCCAAAGTCGGCAAGTGAACAAGACAAATCCCCAATGCAGTGCCTCGACTTGTACTGTGCTGCACAGCCATCAGTAAACTCGTGCAGTTTGGTGATGTTCAGCTGCAGGTCATCAGTGAGATATTTTCCCACTAGCAACTGGGCGTGGTGCACAGAATCAAAGTCCTGTCCTGGATCATCACTGATCACAAAGATGTGTTCCTTGACGATGACGGGTTCTTCAGCAGTGCTTTCTTTTTCATCACATGCAGATGCATGTCAAAACAGGACAGGGATGTGAAGACTTGCCTTGTTCACGTCGAAATACTGCGATTGGATCTCATTCTGCCCTCTACAAGAGTAGCTCTCTGAGTAGTCGTGGATGCAGATGCCATGTCATGGCAGGGTTTCTAGTAGTTCATCAAGCTGCTTTCTCTGCCAAATAGCCATGAACTGGTGGTAGGGGTAGTCCTCCAGCAGCTTAATGAAATACTGGAAAAGTTCCTTGGGACATGTTTCCTTCTGCACCAGCGCAATTTTCTTTTGTGGCTCTCCAGAAGCTGTCACCTTCCCAGTGAGTACATAATCAAAGCGCTTCCACTTGGTTGTGCCTTCCTCAGACTGCTCTTCTGGAAGAAGTTTAAAGAGGTGTGTGCCACATTCTTCACACGATCGATCCATGCAGCAAAGCCTGTGGAAGTCACTACCCTCAGGTTTAGGACACAGTGTCATTTCCACAGCTTCATTTAAAGAGACCAATGGTATATCAAGGGTAGGATTTTCATTCAGTGCATTTTTCCGAAACTTAAGACATTCACTAAATACAATCCGTGCTTCCTCGTGTTTGCGACATAAACAAGACCTTCTGTCACGCTCCTTTGCCCCTTTAACAAAATATGGCTTTAGGACCTCAAATTTTCTTTGAGAAATTTTAACATCGGGGTTGGCTGCACGAAAATTGAAGTAGACTTCACTTTGAGTCTGCTCCAGCACGTGTTTGGGATGCTCGATGTATAGTTTTGGGCCAATTCGTTTCCTGATGATGTCATTCTTGTCTCCTGTTGGTCTACTAGCCTCAAACGTCCAATACAGGCAGACAGAGTTTTTCACTTCCTCAGAAAGTGCATCCACTCTCGGTTTCCTCTTCGTTAGTAGCCAACTCGGTTCATCTCCCTTAAGGACCTCACACCTGCGCTTAATTCCTCGACTAACTGAACGCCTATTTAAAGAAACAAGCTTAGAGACAGTTGAAGTTAGCCTCTTTTCTTTCACTGTTTCACCAAACGCGAGTGATTTGATTGCTCCAAATGCAGCGCGGCCTTCACTTTTTTTGTTGCGCTTCAAATGCTTGATACCACTTGTTAAGTCGGTCGTGATGGCTCTCAAAGCTTCCATTTCTTTTTCTTCTTCTGGTGATTTTATCAGACCTTTTTTCTCCAGTGCCTCTCTTGTTTGTGGACTTTGGACAAGCTTTTCTACAACTTCGACTTTTTTATTTGGTGTTGCCGGAAGCACTTTTCTTGTTTTGTCCACTGCTCCCTCATTTGCCATCCGACTTTTGAACACGGCCATATCCGGAGTTTCAACAGGATCTGTTTCGTCTGTATCAACTACCATTTCAGCAGCCTTTTTCTTATCTGGTATTTCTTTGACCTTTCCCTGCTTTGGGCTCTCTTTTTTTCTTCTTCCTCAGCTTTGTTTTGTAGAAATTTGCGAACACTAGCTGTGCTTTTTCCATTCCTGCCTTTTGTAATTTTCCGCAATTGAGCACGTGTTTTCGAGGCCACGGCTTTTTGTTGCTTTCTTTCCACGGCTTTCTGTATTAGCTCCTTTCTGTTTTTTCGTAGTGGGCTTTTTTGATAGCTTTTTTCTTCTCTCCACCTTCTCATTAATTCTGCTTTATTCTCACGCTCCATTGAAAACCGTCTCGCATAAACTCGCCTTGCGTAGTGAACGTGACCCAAGGGACATTTGCTTTGAAAAACACGTGTTTTTCTGCATGTGTCACGGCTATTTTCGGAGTTATTACATAACAAAAAGCTTCCAGAACCTTCTCGGGAGGTTACCAAGGCCCCATGTTGTTTCCACGAAGGAATCGTTTGAAATCATGGCGAAGTTTTCACGCTTTTTCGCTGCCTTTCGGTCCTTTCACGCGAGAAAATCCTACATGTGATATGAAACTCATGAAGAAGCGTTTCATAAGGCTTGGAATTTCGAAAAACTCTTCTTGTGAGCTACCTACTTTACATTTTAACGTGGAAATGCTCGTGAACATTCGTTTTGAGATGAGAATCAAATGTGGCGGCAATCTGAAGGTTTTGGATGCATTCTGGGCATTTGGGAAGACTTTGACTTTGTGTGATGTTTTGAATGGCGCATCAAAACATGGAGCGTTTCACACGGCTTGGGATTCAGACTTTTTCTTACTGCGTTTGAGCGAATGCCCTAGATTGTTCATATTTTCAGGAAAGAGTCCTTAGAAAGTGAGAATGCCGTCTGGGTTACTATTTTTATTGATCACCTCATTTTGTAACTTGTCTGGGAAAATTCCAACTGTAGAAGCTGAGAGCAGTATCGTGACGCCATAACTATGAGGTACCTTTTTAGAATTTTAACCATACAGATTCTAGTTTTAGAAAATTTTACTTATTAGGTTGAAAGTATGTTTGGTCTTTGTAATTATAAGATTTTTTTCAAAACAGAAATGCGTGTTTTAATATAGATATTCATCAAACAACGTTCCATCTGTGTACATGTTACGTGTGACGGCCATATCTTTAATCAATTTTGTAAAACAAAAATTTCGTAAAAAATAAGAGTGCAGTGAATATTCACGAACCTTTGCGTATTTATTGACAAACATGTTACCTTTATTGGTGTGAAACCTTACAAACGTACCACTCATAATAAAGAAGATATTTGGGAAGACGTTTGTGTCACTCTGATTGTTCACGTGTATTGTGCTACTGATCATTGCTTGCAGGAAATCTTGGGAATTTGTGACTAACAAGTCAAACATTCATCCATAAGGAGTAATTTGATGTAACCATTTACACTTGCTTCATCAGGTAGTTCCTCGCTGATGCTTATGTCAGCAGTGAGGAAGGAAACTGTTAAGAACTTAACTTTTGCTGCCAATGGTTATTTTTGCTGTTAGAAAACCACAAAAAATCTCATATTGTAATACATGCTTTATTGATGCTCCCAGAGTGGGGTTTTCAGCTCAATACAATTACAATTGTTAAATCAATTACTTACAATAATTAAAAGTTAAAAAAATTGAGAATATATGTACAATAATATTACAATTACAATAAGTAGGTCAAGAATACTACAAATTCGTTCATGAATGAAGCTTGAATAAAAATATATCTTAGGTTGCAACTGAAAGGGACATTCGGAGAGCCTTCCAAACCAGTATAGGAATTGTTCGTTGCTTTCATTGCAGATACTATTTGATCTTCCTTTGAAAGCTGAAATGAAACTTTTTCAGTAGGAGAGGAGTTTGGGTGATCATCTTTCTTGGTGCATAAACTGGGAATAAAACGCTAACTTAATGTTGCTATGGGATATAAAAACAGCTGCTATGATATATAAAAACTGTGGGGTTTAAATACAGAAATTGTGTTTTACTAGAGATTGTGTTACTTAATCACAAAGTTCTTGAGTAGGTATCTGTTTCTGTGTGGACACGAGCTTGCAAGTTCATTTCGCTTGTTTAGACTGCATAAATTCTTACAAATGATTACAATTTTTTCAAGAAGACATAAAATTACATTGTTGTTAATGTTGTTGTAAGGTCTACACTGCTTAAATTTTCTCCACTTGATACTGAAAGGTTTGCTGGTGTCTTGGAGTGTCCAAATGTGTTTAGACAGTTCAGTCTCGTTCCTCTTGCTTTCGTGTCCAAAAGATGCTGTGTGATTTCTGTAGCGGTCTTTGAAATAAGTGGCGAGACCTACTTATAATTCTGATGATGTTTGTGTTGCGACTGTGACTTGGTAAACTACATTTTGTGTGAGGCATTTTCCGTCGAGTGGGCATTGATCTTTATTTTCTACAGCTGCATTCTTTGTTGCTTGTTTGTGTTTGCAACTGGTGGTTATCTGATAGTACCGCTTTGTTGTGTGACGCAATGATACTTTTCATGTTAGGCATGCAGGAGTAGCAGAGCTTCAGTGTGTGTTTGTTGAAGATCTTGTGAAGGAGGTGTCCGTTTGGGAAGCATCTGTCAATGATGTTTAGGAATTTGCTTCCCAGGTTAGTTTTCACATTAGCATGCCATGGGGGGCTGTACCATACGATTTTCCTTTGGCAATTTCTGTTGCATTTGGCTGTGGGTTGTACGTGAGCTTGTGATTGTAGCCGCTCTCATCAAGCCCTTTCTGGTACGGCGGAATGGCTTTGTCGAAAACTTTCTGGTTAGATGAGATGCTGGTTAGTCGTTTGTTCTTATTTTCTGGGATCTTCTTTAGAAGTGCGGGTGGGTGGTTGATTTGTTGGTGGACGTAGAGGATTTTGTTGTTGGGTTTCATGAAGGGTTTGTAAGATGCGCTTGTAAGGTCAAGGGTTGGCCTTAAAACTTCGGTGTGATTAGGGACAACATGTATGTGCCGACGAGTTCGCATGTCTAGGCTCCATCATATGAGCCTATCGTCACGTCGAATATGTTGCTGGTGTTTTTCTTTTCCCATGGCGTGTTGTGGTGATACAACAATGATTTCTTCAGGTGCGTGATGATGTGACGGTTTTGCGGAGTGATGTTCGTGAATTGGGATGCATAGTCTAGTGCCTTTGTCAGAAGCTGCTCGGAAATGGATGGGTAGAAGTCACATACATCAAAAGTTATGAACGCGTGTTGAGATTTGCTGGGAATTGCTTTTAACCAGTCGATGACGTTTGAGGTACTTCTCCAAAGATTTGCTTCTGTTACTTTGATTATCTCTTTGTTTCTGTTGTCTTAAATGTGCTTGCTGATAATGCCGATCTCTGATTTTGTGGGATTTATAGTCTGCAAGTTAGGTTGTTTACGAAATCAGTTAATGTTAATGTTATCACTGCTCTTCTATTCAAGTACATACCTACGTACATACTAAATTGATGCTCACAGAGTGGGGGTTTTCATCAATATAATTACAATATTAAATCAATTACAAATAATAATTAAAAGTTAAAATAATTAAGAATATATGTACAATAATATTATAGTAAATAATAAGGATGGTAAATTTTCATCTTCAATAATATTATAATTACAATAAGTAGGTCAATAATACTACAAATTTGTTCATAAATGAAGCTTGAATAAAAATATACCTAAGGTTGCAGCTGTTGCGACTGAAAGAGACATTGATGGAGCCTCCAAACTAGTATAGGAATCGTTTGTTGCTTTCATTGCAGATATTATTTGATCTTCCTTTAAAGTGCCTATGAAGTAAAAAATATTTTTGCGTTTTTTTGTAGCTTGTTATATGTACTTTTCGAAATGCCCAAAAGCGAATAGTGTTAAAGAGAGAAAATCCGCCTAAAGTTCGAATTTGACGTCTGAAAAGTGGGCCCATTTCGCGCGCGGCCAAAACGATCATATTACAAGGTCGTGACGTAGGAAATTGTTCAGACGACTCGAGCGTAATGGCGGATAAGAGAAGTGTGAGTGCAAGAGGTAACCAATGCGTGCTCGGTGGCCCCAATAAAACCAATTGCCGGGACAAAACAAGTACAGCGAGAGTATCGATGCATTATCTACACAAAAACTGAACTTTGCGGCAGAACTGGAGTCGGTTTTTGCGAATTCACGGCGACGATGTCCCACAAATCAGCCTCCAGCACATTTTGACGAAAGCTGCAACGATGGTCTTCGATAAAGCGTTGGCGGCATTTTATTCAGACAGTGGAAACCATGTCCAGCTAGAGGTATCTAATCCAAGTGGCTATTGCCACAAGAAACACTGCTCGTCAAACTTTCCTCTTGTCTCTCGCGATCGGAAAGCACATTAAATTTTGTATTTATGCACTTAGCATTTGTAGATTTGTTTCGATTTCTCAAAGCACACCTGACGACTCGCGCGAGAATAAGTATAAAATGAATCATACAACAAATGTAACGGTAAATAAAGGCGCCCCAAGTTATTTAGTCAAGTAATGTTTGGTTTTATAGGCTGTGTTAATGAAGCTATCCGGTAAATCGAAGTTATTGCTTCCTTTCTGGGCGCCATTTTGATTTTTGGTTTATAGTGCAAACTTAACAGCACCTGAATATACTATATTCTTGACACCCACGAATGCCTTGTAGAAGAATTATTATATAATAGAAACTGAATATATCTGAAATATTTACGATATGCATGCTGTTAAAGAAAGCAGTCTATACTAACACATGTAAATGTAAATATAAAGGTAGGCCCTGGCCCTGGTCAAAGATTGTATACCTGTCTATTAAGTGAAAGCTTTGTTACTCTCATTTGATTAATACACAAGTTCCATCAGTTTACAACACACATATAGTGAGACTGAAGTATAGCAACTTAGTGTTGATGGAATGCTAGCCCATAGCAGATAACCCCCAGCATATAAGGATTTCCCTGATAATTTTTAAAGTAACCATTCATACTCCTCGGTTACGTGAGGCACTCACTGAGATTTTACTGTCTCACCCAACAGCCTAAGGCAAGGACTCAGGGCTCAAACTCAGACCACTTGATCCAGTGTTCCAAATGCTAACTGTTAGGCCATGGTGTCTCCCTGGAATGTGCTGATGTGTCAAATGTTGCTATTATACATTTTTTAGTTTCCCAAATCCAAGTTTCTGGCTCTCTCAAAACAGTATTATTGTTTCCATTCTATTATTAGTCACCCAGACCCTAGTCTCCCAGTTGAACAAAGTGAGTTTTGATCATACTTGTCAACTTGATGTTTTAGTTATAAAAACAAAGAAAAATCATTCTGTATTATTTTTTTTCATGGACTGGTACTTTCAAGTGCACATAGCCTTTTTTCCCTTTTTTGCTCTCGCCACAATTTTCGCACGGCCAGAATCTTTCGCTCTTCGCCAGAATATTCGTTCGCGCCCGACACATAGCAGCACTTCGCTCGCACGGGAACGCTTGCTATGCAGGCTAAAGTGCACATGAACAATAAACTAAAAAATTACATCATAGAAGGATACCAATACAAATGTTTATTGTGGCAGTGCAGTGTCAGGGGGGTGTTTACATGATCCCTGGTGTGAGATGAAAAATTAATACTGTCTGTAATATATATAAATATATGAAGCAAACAGTCATCAGCCAAGTCATATTCCATGTTTACATCACACCGGAATAAATTTTTATAATGGGATGAAAATCTTGCAGTGGTACAGTAACCAGGGTAACCCTGCACCGGTATGACATGCTCTGGTATGACATTTTATTGTGGTGTTTAATCATGTATTAAATCACCCTCTTAGTACAATGTGCCAAGTATCATTCCGAATGCAAGATTTCAAGTGCCATAATGTAGGGTAGGTAGAATAACAAGCATCTGTGATAATAAAATATTATTATTACCTTTTCCTTTTTTTCTGATAATTAATTTTGCAAGTATAAAGTAGCAGAACCTCATACCCTCTACAAAGAGGGCCAACCCCTTTCATAACCCAAAGGCAGGAATTTATACCAAATGTTATGATCTGACATGTAAACATAAGCTGGTAATGGGCCTTTAACTATCCCAGCCCATGTATCCACAAATCTCATAGGTAAGCCATTCATATGAGTCTTCCATAGGGATTCTAAAGAACAAAGTATAAAATTAACAGGGATCTTTTTAAGTTCATAAGTTCTCAAAATTTTAGTGACTATTGTAAATGTGCACTCTACCATGCAGAAATATATATACAGGTATCAGATTATTAAATACACACCAGGTTTATAACCATACTGCAGCTAAAAAGTTCAACAAAAAAATGACAGTTTTATCGGGAACCCATCATAAACTGGAGGAACTGAAGAAGAAATTTTCAACCCTTTTATGAATCTGATCGCATGGGATAGCATCATTTATGTACACACAGTCAATAAATAAATTTGTATTTATTGCATTGGAATTTTTAAAATCATCAAACCATACAGCCACCCAAAGCAAATTTATTATTTGCTTTTTTACATTTGAAGAGTTACATGGATTAATTGTATTGGATATTCTCCGTTCATAAACGTGTTCTGTCGGATCGCCAGATTGAACATGAAATATTAAAAACAGGAATAAATTCGACAGTAAGGAAGGAAGACGCTGATAGACCGTCATAAAATACTTACTGGTTTCAGGTTAATCGTCTCGGCGACTTAAGCATTTTAGATAGCTTTTCTTCCCAGACCAGTTGCACGTAATAAACATTGCGGGAAAAGACCCGTCAACTGCCGCGCAATCTCTTCGTCGCTCGATCGAGTGAACCTTCAGTCCCAACAACTTTGTTTTACCGGAATCGATCCTCTCCGATTCTTGCTATCGAAATTACATTCGCAGAAACAATAAATTATCGCTGCCTTATATTTAAATCGAGATAAAAAAAAAACCTATAATTTGGAGTAAAACTCGAGCGGGAACCCGCACAGCAATAGAAGCGATAAGAAGCAATATGGGGTAAACAAATCAGTGGAACAATTTCCTACGTCACAGATCGCTAACTCGTTCCCAGTCTCCGGCCCCACTAATTTGCCAAATTCATAGGCACTTTGAAAGCTGAAATGAAACTTTTTTTAGTAAGAGTAGAATTTGAGTAATCATTTTTCTTGGCAGCTTGGTTGTACTTTGTTTGATGTTGTAATTTTTACTGGTTGACAGAGATTCTAACATAGAGTTGAGAACATTTGCAGAGGAGAAAAAACGCCTGATGCTTTGTTCTTCTTGGGAATTAAGTCAAGTTTGCTGTGGTTAAGGCTGTCAAATTTTCCATTGTCAGTTCTTGACAGTCCTTGTTGGCATCTTCTGTGACAAATATCTTTTAGGTTCATGTACAGATGCAGATATAAGATTTCTGTACATCTCTTGATAAGATTTTTCCAAGGACCAGTTCATGGTTCATTTTATCAGACTTAAGATGGTCAAATGTACTACTCTTTATTCAATTAATATATTTTCTCTTTAAAAGGATCACTCTTACCTTGCTGAAAAAACATGACTTGTCACTTTCTATTTTATTTACTGCTTCTTCCCAGATTGTTACAAGGACTGCTCCAGTGTGATTAGCAATTATGAAATCAGTTTCCTTTAAATCCTTGTTCTGTGCACTACAAAATGAACAGAATTTATGTGCTGATGTCCGATCTCATCCCAAAATTCTAATTGTGAAGCGCATTGAACATTGTAAATGGGCTATATAAGCACCTATATCAATATCATATTATTCATTCATACAAAAGACTACCCGGTATATTGTTCCTGATATGTGCTGACCGTTCAGGGTTTCATTCAAGATTATTTGTCTTTTCCTTACAAGTTTCTTTAGGACATCTTTCCAATCATTATCTTCGAATACTTGTTGAAACGGTATCCCATGGTACATGGAACATAGTTCCATTTTTATGGTTAAGTCCAATAAATGAATGTGGTAAAATGGTCTTGTTCTTACAAGTTCTTTCATTGGATCTTTCCACGAGTAGGCCAAATTATTGAGAATTGTTATCTTTGAATAGTTGCTGTTAAAACGGTATTCCATGGTATGTGTTTATTAAATTAAATAGGTGTGTTAATGTGTGTTTTACGGCATAATAATAATAAATAATAATAATAATTAACATTTGTATAGCGCAACTTCTATATAAATACTCAGTTGCGCTTTACAATGATCTAAAATTCAATATTAAAATAAAAATAAACTAAAGAAAACTATTTACATTCTTTAATAACTAGGTACACTATACTATCTAAAAACTTATTTGAATTATTAACACTCCAGATTGGTATCTCCAGATTGTCTGAATATTGCCTTTCTCTTGTTGATGGATCATAACACATGCCTTCGTTTTCATCTCTGTATCATATTAGCTAAAAGATGAAATAGAAATAGCATAGCTACGTTTACAGTGTGGATTGTGGTGGCTCAACCACCATTATTCATACAACATCTTTATTTTTCAACATTTTCACTTCTAACATTTTGCCAGGACTGTTGTTCTAACTTAGTGAATGGAACAGACTAAATGGTATGCCAAACAAATTCTTACACGTTGAGACAAGTTCCCACAATTATGCTTAGGTTGGGGACCTGTATCTGTATATTTTGTAATGAATTTATTCCGTTCCAAACTAACAACTACAGGCTGAAGTGAATCTAAACCGGACTAGAGTTCAGAGTTCCTAAACACGATTGCAAAATGTCAGAAGAACGCAATGAAAAACTAAACCACGAGTGATTTCACACAAGATCACGTGACTAAAATGTCAGTCTCCTAAGAGGGGGGGGAGGTAATTTTCTGTAGTCCAATCTCTGTTATTAATGGCAGGCTTGCTTTTTCTGAAGCACTGCTTGCATGTCAACTTCCCAGGAAGCCTCTTCATTTTTATGGCATCTCTAAGGTGACTGAATACTGCCTTTATCTCCTTGACGGAGCATACACATGCCTCCGTTTTCATCTCTGTATCATATCAGCTAAAAAATGATAGAAATAAAAAAGCAGATTTATTTTTACAGTGTGTTACCTCCTTTGGTTTGGTAGCACAATAGAACATAATACATCTTCGGTAAACACTTATCGATTTGACGGATAAACTCTCGTCCTATGTTGCCGCTCCACAAAGGTGGTGCGGGGTTTGGCCTTGACCAGACACATATTACAACATATCAGTGCAAAGGTATAGTACGCGGTGGATTAAGTAACAATGGGTAGGCGGAAAGAAAAATATGTACACAATCCGCCACAAGAAAACTAGTGAAAATACATAGTAGTGTTACGCAACAAGAAGTACTGAAGGCTACCCGCGTACCCGTAGGCTACAAAAAATAGTTTAGCTTGATGGTAGTGTTTATCGTGTCAAGCTGTGACACGCTCGATTATCCGGGTCGGAGACGCGGCATTCTCGTGTGATAGAACGCAGCACAGTCATGATGGGATACGAAAGGTACTCTTGTGAAAATGTTAGTAAATCCACAGGCCTCTCTCGCAGGTGATAGCTGAGAGAAGGCACAGGATCTGCCGCCCCAGCGCCATCGAAATGCACAAGGTCTCAGCTGAGGCAGAAGCCATCAGCCCCCTCCAACTGAGCGTCACACTTGAGAAGTGATTGCTCTACCGCTGTTGTTGCACTCAATCCAGCACCTGATGTCCGGCACATCATATTACTGGATCTTGGATTAGCTAAGTGGTGTTCAGAAAAGCCTGGAAGGGTCCTTGAAGATTTCTACCTCTCGGCTAAGGCAATGCTGCTTTTCGCCCTTGTATAGGAAATTTGCTCGCCAAGCAAACAAACTGCCCTTTCCACAGTGGTTTGGGTATTCCTGCCATGGTGTGAAGAATATGGAATCCGTCAAGCACTTACTTTTCTCCTTTAGGATAACCTCTAATTTTTGGAAACACGTCTTGTCCTGGCTAATAGATAATGATGTTCATGTTGGGATTATTAACAAGCCGGATGTCATCTTTTGAAAATTTGATATTGCAGAAGTTAACATTTTAATAAATCATATTTTGTTATTAGGTTAATATTACAGCTACTCTAGTAGATCTTATGAGTGTCAAAATCAATTCAAGGTCACCTTTCACAAAGTTTTCATTCAATATGTCTAGAAAATGCATCTTTTCGAAGGTGAATCGATTGAATGTTGCCACCATGACATCATGGGATTTCTACCTTGCTGACTCTACAACAATATGTAGAATATTGTGGCATACACCTTGAACAATGTCCATGTGAATGCTTATTCCAGCAGATTTCAAATCCACATTCTCAGATGTCGAAAGATTGTTGGTAAGTCTTTTAATTCCTTTGCCAACATTTTCTTGCATTTAGCTGACATGATTATGGAATGCTCATTATTTCTGACACTGTATTTTGCTGATCTCAGCAAGGGGTACTGTTATTCTTTATGCCAGGGAGTGCTAAGGAACTCCCATTCTATTGTAATGCCCATATCATCTTTCCCATATCCGTAATGTGTATTTCATGGACAGTACGTGAGTTTCTGACAACCACACCACCAGCAACAGGAGCTAAAACGACAACCTTGAAACAATCAAACACATCCAGTGGTAAATTCCATGAGAAATTGACAGTCCATGGCCAGGAAGCACGCGTCCTTGTCACTTCTTATAGATGGATATAAGTTAATTGAAAGGATATGAATAAGGCTGGACTGGGCAAAGTGAGAGTGTAGGTGCATAGCTATTAGCAGAGTTCTCAACAAAGCAAAGAAATATTCCAGGGACAACCTTTACACTCAATGCTTAAAGCACTGTTGTCATTCCTTGCAAAACCATTAGCTCAAAAAAAAAAAAATGCCTTGAAGCACTCAATGAATCTTCTAACAGCCCATGCACCTACACTCTCACTTTGCCCAGTCCAGCCTCATTCATATCTTTTCAATTAACTTATATCCATCTATAAGAAGTGACAAGGACATATTTGGTAAATAAAGATATCCTAGGTGGACCATTCATTTTATCTGTGACTCCACCAGAGTCAACACTGTTCAAGACTGTGAATTTTAGTTTAAAATTTATACAGCGAAGGTGCAAAAAGAAACTTTTTTTTTTTCTGTATGTGTTTTCATGCCCAAATACATACATTTCTGTGGGAAATGAACTTAATACTGCAATTATTTGACATACCTCGTTGAACAAAGACTAAAACTGTACAAAGGGGTCTGTGTCCTCTCTCGACAACAACCCATAGTGGCAGCTTGACTAACTTGTGAAGCAAAGGGTGATACACCCACAGTGTCAAGGTCTTAAAACCTTGGCAGCGTTCATGTGTTGTGCCTGTATAACAGAACTGATGGGCTAAGAGGCTGCTTCCACCTTTGTCCATGCTAAGTGCCATCTCAGCTTGAAAGTAAAAGCACAGAGCACGTATGTCAACTTGTCGTTTTGCCACTCATCATTAAATTTGTAAATCAGAAATGGGTCTTTCTCGCCGCATAATTTTTTGAATTCGCCAAGCGTGTCAAAGGAGTGTCTGTTCTGCTCTATGGTTTTCTTCGCCTTTGCTTTTGTGTCCTGAATTTACCTTGAGTCGGCGAGACTTTCTGCAAGTGCATCTATTTCGCCCCACCTACTGTCTTGTTTTTTCAGTGTGCAGACAATGAGAAAATTGCATCTAAAATCTGAACATGATACAAGTCAGTTTTAAAGGCTGCAGATGTATATGTGTGGTCAAGTTTGTGGCATGCATTCTTACAGTGGGCTCCTGGGCTTATCCCTAACTCCTGAAGGACCAAAATAATGGAACCTGCACCATTATGGAAATGTGCAACTACTAGAAAAACGGCCAGTTCACTCATTGCCAGAGGAGTGTATTGATGGACTTGTTTTGGTTGTAAGTGCCAAAGTATCTGAGGTTTTCTGAGAAAACCACATTTCATGACCACACCAGGAATCTCAATATCACACAAAATTAAAAGCGTAACATAGAACATGTTAGCATTATTAGACTTGTAATCAACCCAAATCTGGACAGTCTAAGGTTTCCTCATGGGCATTTGTGTATGCTTTGTATTAAGATACACAAAATTGACTCTAGACATGCTGGCCGTTAAATGATCAGAATAACACAACCTTTTTTTCGGCCTAATCACAGTATACTGTAGCATTCAAAGGGCTGTTTTGAACTGGCATCATAAGCCTTTGCTCCCAAAGGCTTCACACCTTTTCTCCAACTATTCTTTACTGCAGTCTTTTCTTTTCTTTTCTACCTCATATCTGGAGAGAGCTTGTCAATTGAAGCAGTACAAGGCTTTTACTGAAACCAGCTCAATAAATATTGAAAATATCTCTTGTGGCATACTCCAAAATCACTGATATGTTTATTGACAATGTTGAGAAGATACGTATAGCTCTCTTCAACTCCAGTCTTGTAGAGTCTGTGACATGTTTAGTTTGCCAGTTTCCAGAGAAATTCCTTGTAGGAGCCAAAAATGATTACAAGCTTAACATTGAACATGCTGGTAATCCAATGTTTCCTCGTAAGCATTTATGTATCTTTTGTATTCAAACAAAAAATATACTGTGACCAGCTGGCCACCAATTAGCCAGAATAATACAAATGATTTTTTCTGCCCAGTCTGGAGGTACTGTATTTTTTATTTTTTTTTTTATTTTTGCCACACGAACACGAAGTAGAATAATGAAAAAAATAAATAATATAAATGAATACACAAGATAGTGATACAAGATACTGTAGCATTCAAAGAGCTGTTTGGAACTGGGATCATTAGAATGTTTCCCCAGATGCACCACGCCTTTGCTCCAACTTTTTTCACTGACTTTTTCCCCACGGTTTCAACTTTCCCTCAATTGAGCTTACTTCCCCTGGGTCTCCAAGGATGCGGAATACTGTAAACATCTGCAGATATGCTGCAGCTTTTCCCCAAAAGTCGGGGGTGTGGCTAATCAGTGGGAACATTTGTAAACAGTGCAGTAAATCTCTGTGAATTGACAGTGGGTACCACTGGGTACCACCATCGATTTCACTACAGTCTTTGATGGTCTCCCTTGTACGCCACTGGCAAATAAATTAGGGACCTGTCATCCCTATAGTCAAGTTGATAAGAAAATGCATGAATGCATGTCAAGGAAGAACCACTGAACAGGTGGAATGTAGAAACCCTTGGGGAGACTGTAATTCCCAAAGGGTGACCTTTGGGAACCAATTGGCAGGAAGATTCTAAAGAGAAAATGGGGCTGGATTGGCCATACCCTGCGGAAAGAACCAAGCAACATCACGCGCCAGTCCTTGACTTGGAACCCCCAGGGGAAAAGAAGGAGAGGTCGCCCCAAAAACAGCTGGCGTCGCGTCACGGAAGCAGAGCTAAAGTTAATGGGTTTCGCTTGGCAAGATGTTGTGCGAAAAGCCCAAGGTCGAGCTCGCTGGCGAGCTGTTGTCAATGGCCTATGCTCCACCTGGAGCGATGGGCCTAAGTAAGTAAGTAAGACCTTCTTGCCTCTTATGTCTGTCCAGTCCAGTTATTGCGCATGCTTTCATTCCTGGTCACTGCTGACAAGCACGGCATACCCAACATGCTTGTCATGTGAGTTTTAAAAGGTAATCGCTGCTGTTCCCGCCAAACAAGCAACACACTTCACAAACAGAGCCACGAGGAAGATAGGAATAAAGCCTAGAGGAATATATAACAAAGATACAATGACAACACATGGTCTTTTTATTTCAATAATGTATTTAACAACAAAAATGTTGAGCTGTAAACTGGTAGACTCAAAATTATTTAGGAACTTGCCAGGTTCATCGCCAAACAATTGTCAAAATAGTCATTAGCCAAGCACTTTTCTATAGAATCCTTTATCGATTTTACTGAATGAATCAGTTAAGATAAAAAAAGGCCCATCTATCAATTCGCACCAACCACCTCCACACCCTTCTCACCCGCCATGTAAAGAATGAAGAGTTCCTTTATCATCATCATTATCTTTTGTTATCTGGCTGCTAGAGAGCAAGAACAATCTAGTCACAAAGAACTAGCAACCAAACATTTGTTTAAAAACCATTCTGAACTTTCCTCAACTTTTGACACCCCTCCATAATGGAAGTGCATCCATCTACCACACATGTCAAAGCAAACATAACTGAGCTGAAAAAGGGTAATAAAGATGTCAGAATGTTCACCATGTATGCTCACAAGCAATATCAATATCTTTTTCACTCCAGAATCACATTCTTGGGTAATAAGTGCTGCATAACTCAACTGATTCACTCAGGAGTCAGCAATTAATTTTGTAATCAATGGATACTGTATGCTGCACTTCTCAACTGAATAAATTCTTAAATTCCAGGAGTCAGCATTTCCCACTAATCCATACTCCCAGGACAGAGCATGTCCTTAAGTATGAGTAATTCACTGATTTACTGATAATATTCTAGTGTGTCGTCTTGTGACCGGATGTCTTCATAGCCAGCTCTCACAACACAATTTGATATCATTTCAAACTGGGCTAGAGTCACATCATCTTCATTGGGGTACACTTCTCCAGGTCTCTCCCTCCAGTTGATAGCTAAAGAAAGTGGATGGTCCATTTTCAGAAATCAAACTTCTGGCCGATTGATGAAGTACCTACAATTGCAATGAAAATGTATATGAAAAATAAATAATTAATAAAAAATGTATATGAAAAAATAAATAATCCCACAATATACTCGAAGCATTTTTGAAAAGGTGCCATGCAAACTTTAATGGATTCTAAAACAGGAAAGATTCAACTTCGACTCCAGGTGAAGCTTCACAGAAATACCATTTCTGCTGATAATTTCCAGCCTCACAACTGCAGCATGGCCTTTAAACATAAGACTACAAATAGGCAATGTGACTACACCATCTATTTGCCATGACCTAGCTAAGGACATGCCACCCAAACCAGGGCTAGAACTCCATTACATAACATAAACAACGTTAAATATTGCAATACAAATCAAAAAGATAAAACACCAATATTTATTATTTAATAATTGGATTAATTTTGCATCTAGGAACATTCACTACTATAAACAAATTGGCTTCTGAAGATCAAACTTTTTCAAACAAAAACATATCAATGAAGAAAGATAAGCGACCGGTTGATATTTATGTAGAAGTAGAAATAAAAAGGTATTAATAAAGTATTAAAATCAATGTTAAAATAAAATTCAAATCTACGCACGTCAACACTGACAAATATAAAACCAAATAGGGAACCACCCGTCCATGACAACTCCCTGCCCCACATTTTTAGTAAGCATTACAGACTCTTTATCTACTGCTGAATGAATGAATGAAATCTTTATTTTACCATGGTTACAACTGTTAAAATATCAGTAATGTACAATAGAAATATAAAAAATAAATTTCTTAATACTGGTTTACATATATGCCATGGGGGAGTGCGATGCAGAAAACCACCTAGTAATGCCTTTCTTGAAATTACTTTAGGAATTTGCAGTTCTCAGTTCTTCAGGAAGATCATTCCATAGTGAGGCACCGTTGTAGCTAGGGCTACGATGAATCTGCTCACAACGTTGTAATTCCTGAGCGGTTGACTTGCTGCCTTGAAATAGAAATCTCCACCAGGCAAGACAAACAGGCCTTGATACCCTTTCTCTGTGGAAGAATTCCGACAGTTCATTTAATATGTCAGGACTAACACACTGTCTGTTAAACTTAAATTTTGCTGGAGGAGTTCCACCACGACCAAACAAAATGCAGTGGACCTTGGCAGCTGCTACTGCTTTCGCAGAACAGTTAAACAATTCTTGTAAAACAGCATATGGATAATCCATTGCTACAATTGATAGAACTCTTGTCCTCTCATCTCCATAAAAGGTCAGCCTGCCAATTGAATTGGCAGCAGTGACCCATTTTTTTATCATGGTAAATTTGGTTATTGTCTCGAACAAGGTAAAATGGCCAACTTTTCTCTTCGTCTAGTAGGTCGGACGTTTTTGTTGAACACGGCTTTCAGCTAGTGGTGCTTGGCGTAAAATTATAATACGACAAAAGCTTAGACAATTTGCAATATGGGAAACGTAATGCACCAGTATGCACTAGTTGATTTACGCCGTTTTGACCGAACGAAAATGTCCCTTTTTGAGTGTTAACTGTCTGTACTATTGAAGTTTCCTGCGTCGAGATGGTATCAAGTTTAGCACTTTCATTCTACAAATTTCCAATGTTTTTGGAAGTTATGTTGTTTTCTTCAAAATGATTTCATTATGTGTTCTTTGGGACAACAAGAATCCAATTTAAGAGAGAAAGTTCCCGTAGATGATCAAGATGAACTTCAAAAGAGCGGTGGTTTACTGAAGAAGCAAGCGAATTATTTGTTTGTACTGTACTGATTCTTATGTCACGGTTAAATTATAGTTTCTTTTGAACACCCAAAATAATTTTTCAGTCTTTTCCGGTTTATTTAAGGGACTGAGAAGAAAATAAATTGCTATTTTGTTGCATAAATTGCTTCTACCCAAGTGGACCAAGTATTGCCTTTTCCAGGCTCCAGCAAGATAATAGGTTGCATTATTTGAGCTTCAGAAGGTCACTTTGAAATGTTTTATTGCATCTGTTGTAACTAAAAAGTGATTCCACTACAACATTTGTGGAGACTTCATGTACAGCAAAATAATGTTGTGGAAGTGAGAAGTTCAATAAATTGTTTAAAACTTAATGAGGTTCAAACTGGTTCTGTTCATTATTTTGCAAGTGGTTTTCCTGCTTATTACAGAAGAGAAAAACCCTGGTTAGTTTGTCTCTGTCTGACACAGGCATCAAGCTTTTTGGCCAAGAGTATTTCATTTAATTTGTTGAGCTTGGTAACAGGAAAAAAATAAGTCCTGCCTCCTACTCATTTGATGTCAAGTCTGTATATTTCCAGCCAAGTTGCCCAGCAGGCTGGAGCTTATACCAGTTTCAGGAGCTTGAAGAGACTAGGAGTATTTTCCCCCTCCCCTCCTAAATGGGATGTTAGTTAGTCTATCACAGGGTTACCCCCAGCAGTAAACTTGCCAGTACCCATTTATACACCTGCGTGTGTTGTGCCCAAAAACACAACACAATGATCGGGGCCATGGTTTGAATCAGGACTGATCAATCCAGAGTCCGGTGCACTACGCTACCTTACCACCCTTAAATTATCAATACACTAATGGAAATATTATAATTGTTATTATTATGAAATGACACAGTGTTTCTTTCACAAAGTTTTATTTATGCAAATTTTAGCAACCTTCAACATCTGAGGTTGTCACTTGATGTGCTCCCTTATCTGGTTGGTTTATTTTTGATTATGAAGCTCTCCTGAAGAACAAAATTATGTCTGCAAAGTTATCCTCCAGACCTGTGCATTTTATATTCAGTTGCTGTTGCAGTGTAATATCCCTGAATAAAATTAAAGAAAAAACTTGATTATAAACCAGTTCGGTTATAATTGAAGTTGCAGTAATAAATAGACACGGCGACACGTAAAGCTTACAAGCAAAAAAAGGGGGGGGGGAGGGGGAATTGCAATGAAAAGATATGACCTAATCTACTCGACAGAGTATAAAGAAGAGATAAAAGATCTCGGCTGAATCGTAGCTATAAAATTATAGATGAGTTGGAAATGTTCGTGATGGGAAGAGGGTAATGGGAGATAATGAAAAGAAAAAGAGACCAACAATTAAAGGTCTCTTTTCTCTTATTATTATTTCTATTCCCCTCACATTGATGGAAGCAATTTTTTAGATCAGACAGATTTGACAGCTGTTATTGTATGTTGATGTCTTCCTTCTTGTCTATTGTTGTTTCTTCCTTTATGTTCATAAACTTTAAGTTCTCACGGCGTGAGTATGCTTCTAAATAAACGTTTTTGGTCTGCAACTCATTTATCATGTCCTCGTTTTTTTGGGTTTTCTCTTAAAGCCCGGCTATTAGGACTTTATCTTTTTTGAGTGCGTTGATATTCTGTTTTGCTTGCTCGCCGATGAAACTTTGGCTGTTTTTCAGTTCTTCAATGTCTTTCTTCACGTGTCTTAAAATGTTTCGAGCTCTGGAGTTCGTGTCTCGAGGGTTACTATTTTGGCCTCTATCTTTTCTAAAGACGATTGAATAA
Source organism: Oculina patagonica (assembly GCF_052425735.1). Taxonomy (NCBI): domain Eukaryota; kingdom Metazoa; phylum Cnidaria; class Anthozoa; order Scleractinia; family Oculinidae; genus Oculina; species Oculina patagonica. Next base: position 31,354,341 of record NC_135761.1, read on the forward strand.
CGTCCTACCCTGTGTCACGCAATACTACGAGACTGCAAAAAGCAATAAGCCCAGAGGGATAAAACATAAAAATTCTATTTACAGGCTTATATTTTATTTGTTACTCTAACAACACTCAAGACTTCTGCCCCGCAACATCAAGGAAATTCAGGATGCTTAGTGTGAAGGCATTCAGCCTTTTCAGAAATGATGCCAAAACAAAGCTTGCCATCATTGTCGATGTATTACTCAAACTCTTCCTCCATGTATTCTTCCACGGTAACATATTCATCACCTTTTTTTTCCAAGATATATATTACAGTGGAACCCCAATATAACGATCTTCGATATAACGATATTCCCGATATAACGATGCATATGTTATGTCCTGGCAATAGTAAAATGTATGGGACGGAACCCCGATATAACGATTCCTCGAGATAACAATATAATTTTACTGCCCCCTTGGCATATTGTTATATCGGGGTTCCACTGTACCATATTTTAAGGTACGGCAAATGATTCTCTACTGATTAGCAAAGTTATGGGCAAGGCAGTGCATGTGTTTTTTCAACACTTTGCTTGGTTTCAGAAATTACATCTAAGGCATTTGTCATATACTTCTTAACAACCCAAATGAAGGCACACAGTTCCTTATCGTTTGCATGAGCCTTATACATGTATGCCCTTTGAAATGCTACTTCACCAAGCAGATCTTTAGAGATGTTGAATTCAACAGGTTTGGAAATAGTAGACCACATCATTCTATTCAAGTCAAACTGATATCAATTAACAACCACAGGAGACTCGACTACCTTTCCCAGTTTCAGCATTTGGGTACCAGAAATACTTTTTGGAGGCATAGGTTTAAGCATGACTACTTTCTTAGGACTGGGAACAGAGTATGCTCTTCGCTTAACTTCTGTGTAGGACGCACTGCTCTCATATTGTCTTTCCGGTGCTTCATTCTCCCACCTGGAAAGAAATCGAACTATCCTCCACAACATTTGACCTGGAAGCACGTGCACACGAACGATCACTGATGAACCTTACATATATGAGTTTCAGATCTGGGGCTTGCTTGATATTAGAGCAGGACGGCCCCTGCTCTCCCCCCAACACGTCACAGACTACATTCCTTTACTGTTTGTGGTGCAAAGTGCTTTAAACAGGTGTCCTTAATCTTTTCAATTTTCAACTTGCCGTCATCCAATCCAACTTGAACAAACTCTCTTGGTCCGAGGTCTCCCTCAGAATAACAATGTTTAATCAAAAGTACTTCTTTCTTTTCAAATATAATTACAACAGTTTGCATTTAGCATTCAGTAACCAACCTAATACAATAGAACAACTAAAACTGCACTGACCTAGTATTCTGTGCCAGTGTTGATCAACATTGGTTTCTTCATTAATGTGAAACTTTACAACTGTAAACGACAGAATTTCAACGACAAATAAAAGCAACTACAATACATATGTATAATTACTGCATATCTTTTGTTACTGTACTTTGACATAACGCTTACCCCCTTCCAGAAAGACAAAAAAGCCAACCACTTCAACTTCATAACATTTTGGTACCTATTTTTTTTAACACATTAAAAAACATTTTGTCGTAATTGTCCAACACAACTCGTCTTTACAAGTGTACATCAAGGAACTGTTAATGAAAATATTCAACAGCTGTCTCACATTAACAGTAACTATCAAGAGTCAAACAGATTCCAAGTAAAAGGCCTTTATGATTCCTGAAGCTCTACTGTACTCCAGAGTAGCATTTCTCAGATCAAAGAGATGTTCGTAAAAGTCTTCCCCTGGAGATTGAAGTGTGGGATCGGGAGCAGGCTGCCTCGCTAAGTACAGGCGTAAATGCCTCTAGCCATAAAAGTTCCCTGTCCTCATCTCTTACTGCGATCTGCACACACATCTTAGTATCGTGATCTGCACACACACCTTAGTGTTACACGAAGACACCCATGAGCTTGGAGTTTAGGGCATTATCTAGGAGGAAAGAAATTGGACGAAGATTTGCCAAGGCCACCTACTCACTGCTCGTAATCGCTGTTGTAATGGTCTTCTCCATGTGGCTTGTCGTCAACGGTTGACAGAAATCTGGCCAGAAAGTAGTAACAGGGCCTGGATCAGATGACTCGAAGGATGATCCAGGCAGAAGGAAGGCTGATTGTAATGTGGTGGGGCTTTGTTGTTGTTGGCCCCCATCTTGAGCTGAATTACGCAGCACGGGAATGGGTTCCACTGCTTGGCCTGCATGTGTTGTGTACATGGAGCTGCAATTCTAGTTTCTTTATTTCGAGCTCTTGAGTTTCCTTTAGAAATTGAAGAGTGGCCAGCGAAGGGGTTGGACTTGCATCAAGCTTTGAGGCAGGTAGAGGGGGCAGTGTTACAATCACAGCTTGTCCTGTAGACGGTTTTGGAAATGCTGCTGCCCCTGCTGTTGAAGGAGGATCGCTCATGATGCTCATGATTGCATCAGGTTCGGCTGGTGTGGATTTCTTTTGCTTCTGATCTTTTTGGGCGCTGGCCACCAGTAAGGACTCTTGAGATGGATGCCTTTAACTGTTAACTGTCTTGTCAATAGAAGACAGCGTTTCCCACTCATAATCAGAGCTGACCTGGCGCTGTCTGTTTCGTGTCCAACAAGGAGAAGCTAAACTCATTGCGTCAAATGGAGTGACTGGATTAGACAGATAAGGATAAATTGAGAAAGCGAACTCGAATGAGAACTTAGCTCACGAAACTAGCTAGCTAACAGCGTGGAGACCTGAACATGATACTAACGAAGCAATCCCTGTTGTTAATTAACCTCAAGCACTCTGCCTACGACGTTGTACTTTCATCTCTTTCTCGGTGTTTGGAACCCCTGATGGAAAACTCGCACTCAGGTATGATCTATTACTTCAACATTGATCAAATGAAATTGGCTCAATGGTGTTAAATGCTGTATTATTTCCTTTGTTTGGACATATGAACCTAATAGGAGAACAATCTATGGCCTTGATCACATGACAAAAATTTGGCACATGGTAAAACTTATAATTAGTGTCACTCAAGCTATCCATGAATGACAAGAATTGTTTAACTGATAACTAAGAAATCTTTATTTGATGATTGACTTAACTCTGTCATACTGTGATTTCATGACTCTTCTTGCAGTTTTCTTTTTCTCTGAACCCTAGCCACAAAGTGAAATACACATAACACCGAGTTGCCAGGCAAAATCAATTGCTATAAAATGTTTTTCCTTAATAAGTTCTGAAAAGGAAGTTTCCAGAAAAATTAAACAACTTGCAGCAATATACAAAGTTTGTTGTGGGCGAATGATCAAGGAATTTTTTTAAATAAAATTATTCAAAATCGTACAAAAACGGCACAAAATCACGCCAGCCTTTGAATGCGTGACCAACAGTATTACCACCATATTTGTAATTTATATAAATTTAATCGCAAATTTTATACTAGCAATACTAAGGCATAAATCTACATAAATCTGCATGCCGTAATGATTCGATTTAGCGCCCGGGGCGCTTATTTACTTTTGGCACCTCAAGGGAGGGCGTTTTTTCGAAACAGGGCGCTTATTCGGGACAGGGCGCTTATTTAATTTTTTGAGAAACAACCAAATGTATCTAACAATAACAGAAACTATAACAGTTAGAAATTGTTTAAAGTTCAGTTACTTTTAAAATAATTGTTCATTTTAACAGTAAATATATACATGAACTGTACGGTGAACAGTCAGGAGTTTATCTAGTTGACGTCAGTGACTTCAGTAGGGGCAGTTATCCACAATCAGGGCAGTTATTAGAATAGGGGTGCTTATAAGAATGGGGGCGCTTATTGGAATAGGGGCGCTTATTTACAAAAACACATTCGAAGGGGGGCGCTTATTCGGAAAGGGGCGCTTATTGGAAGGAGGGTGCTAAATCGAATCATTACGGTAAATATGTTCAGCTCAGCTTTGATGACTTGACTGTTTGTATAGGGAACATTTCATGCACTAGCTGTAAGTGGTTCATATGTGCCATGAAAGTTCCCAACATCATGTGGTTATGGATGTAGTCCTGATCACACCAATCCTTGATCACATATCCATTTCAACCTTCTGACAGGAAAGAACAAAACCAAGTTCCCTGGGAACAGGGCGAAACCTGTTTCCAATGTTGTTTGTCGCAAGCTGCAACACCACCACTTACTCTGCAAAATCCCACAAGTTCATCAGAGCTTTCACTATAACTGATTTGACCCAGGATGGCTGTCTCGTCTTCTGCTGCTAAGACAGGTACAAGTTTGATGCCCAGATTTCTCATGGCTTCGAAATACAATTTGCCAAGGACCTTGAAGTTGCTCTGTCCTAGGCCCCTGTCCAAAAGTACTACGTGCTGCTTTCGTCGTCGATACATGGAATGAATCTTTGGACCACAGAGGTTGATGGCTACAAATGTTGGAATTCTGGGCCCACCCCAAAGTAGCAGAACCTCTCGAAACAGCTTAAACGAAAACGTGATGGCTTTCATTCTTTCAACATGAAAGTTTCTTAAAACTGTCTGCAGGTGTTTCTGTCATTTTGTTGCCGTTTTCAATGAGTCCCTTTGCCACTGATATTGCTTAGCCTATGTTGGAGGGAAGTGTAAATGGTTACACTCTTAAGGTCTTCTTGGATGACGTCTGTAAGCTCTGCAATTACACTTAAAGTATTTATTCTTATGTCTTCCAATTTGGTGCAATTCCTCTGTTCCTTGCTGATTGGGATCAAGTTTTCCAAATCTTCTCTTGAACAATGTTTTCAATTTCCGACTCCTTTGACTCACATGTTGGGTGGGTCATAGTGACAGTGTGGATGTAGGACTACACCCCGAACCAGTGGTCAAATGAGCGCACACTAGCCAGCTCTGCAACAGGCAGGAGCAAAATAATGACAAAATTTGCCTTACCAAATAAACTTTACCTATCTCTTTCAAGGATTGTACTTCCCAGCAGTCAGTATATTTTGTTAACAATGCCTTGGCTGGTAGCGACTGGGCCTCCTTGTGCCTTTTTATGTCCTTTCATTCTCTCACTCTAGCTTTTCTTTGCTCTCTGCTTTGATCTGTTTTTCGTATGCCTTGTCCCTGGAAATCTTTTGCAACATAAACAGAAGATGGTCGACCAGTTTTTTTCTTTCTTTAAAAGTAGACTTCTTTGAGAGTGTGATGAAAACTTTCCGCAAACATGTTGGTATTCACACATGTTCATACTTGGAAGCAACTCGCCCATTCTTGAGGTATACTCACATAAAAATATTAGCTAGACATTGATTCAGATTTCAGATTTATGAAATGGGTAGTCCCATCTTAATTCAGTTGTAATGGCAGTATTTCCAAACAATATTTATTTAACATGCTCAAATTGGGAAAGAAAATGTCATTAAATTTGTTAAATTATACTTAATAAACAAAGACAAACACACTCGATCGACTGCAGCAACTTAGTTTATTGTAAATTCCCAAGTATATAAAGTAATGAATGCTTCAATTTAATAAACCTGTTGGAAACATTCTTGCGGTTTGGTAGAGCAGCATTTTCCCTGTCATGAATGCTTGCCAATGCAGTCCAAAGGACATCCCGATTGAGACAAACGGCGGTAAAATTTTCGTGTTGCAATACACAGTGAAGACCTGAATTTAAAAAAATACCGTACATGTAAACAAAACGCAACAAAAAAGCTAATCCAAAAAAAATTATATTAAATATTTTTCTATATTAATTTAAAGTTTGCATGTAAGTCTAGATAAAATGTAGGCTTGATTTAAAAACTTTTATCACTTTTATCTTGATCTATATCTAGGCTTGATTTAAAAACTTTTGAGAAATCCTTTTAAAACAAATTTAAATCGTTGAGCAGTGGATGCATTTAGACCAGTTATCTCAAGGAAACGAATGTTTTGTAAAGAATAACAAGAAAATAACCGTAAATGAAGTAAGCTTCTATGAAACAGGCATAAAGCTATCTTTGTTTGTTTAAAAATCGAAGCCATTCGTTGCTCTTGTTGATTACTGTCAGAGTTCCGTAAATTCAGAACTAGACATCGATCTTTACACATGACATGCTTCACGTTTTTCTCTCTAAAGTCATAAGGTCTTTCACTTACCTTCCATCATGAGATAAATGTTTTTCATCTCCGTGCAGCAAACGCATTCCTTTTTCGAAGGCATCTCGCTGCAATTTGTGCAAATGCACCACGACGAATTTCCCAACCTTAAGTCGCCTAATTAAGGGAATAAATCTTCTTCTTCTCCGATATTTATTGGACGTTCTTCGTCAAACGAATATTCTGGTTAAAGCTGAAATGGGATAATTTGAGCCATTGTTTTCGTTAAATGTACACAAATGTAGAAAGCCAACCACGGAACGATTGATTAAAATTTCAGTCAGGGGCCGGGAGCCATGAAACGTCATCAATCCCACAACTCATTGCGTGATTCAAAGATGGCGGCCACTTGTTGTCGCTACGTCTTTCTAGTTTAACACTGATTTGTTATGGCTGTTGATGTTGTTTTTAATGTTTGACATGCAACTGTAGTTAATTCTTACGGTGTTTCGGTTGAAGATCTTGTGTAGCACATGGTTTTTTGGAAATTCCTTATTTAAAATCTGAAGATACGATTTTCCAAGAGTTAAGTTACAGAACATGCGAGTTCGCAGGCAAGAAGGCAGTAGGACTAGATCAGATACAAGGACTGTGTAGGCCACAATTGAAACAAATGCCTCAGGTGCAATTGCCTTTACCACGCGGAACACCACGCACTACATTAACTGCCGGAGGATGCGGTGCATTCCATCTGGCATAAGGATGAAAACCTGAGCCTCGTGTTCGAAACATCTCGGCAATTGTATTGGCTACCTCACTTTCTTCCTTCCTACCAATAAGACAGGTAATTATATCGTCAAAATCTGGGGAGGAGGAAAGTTGTCTTGACTGGTGGAGGATAGCTTCATACCTTGCTGCAGACGGGACATTAGAAACTTGTGCTTCATCGGCCAGCTTCTGCAGGGCCGCGAGAATTAAAAAGGGGTCTCTCAAGTGATAACGGACAGAAGCAAGATGCCAGACCAGTTGCAGGAAAACTGAAACATCCGCACCCTCACTAGTCCTCTCTTAAAGAGTGCAAAACTGTTAAACTGTTCTTTGATTTCTTGAAATTGCTAGGCCAACTACCAAATAATATGGGAAAACCACAGTTACAAATAGTACATATACCAGAGAAAGTACAAGGAGGGCGACAAAAAAACAACGCCCACCACAAAACTTGCGAAAAACCCAGCGGAAGACTACTGACAACTGACATCATCATTTTGCTGAAACTTTAACTTGAGGGCTTCTGAAGTGACATTTGTCATATATTAAAGTACACTATTCTGGTCGTCATCTTAAGTGACACCTATCACTGGCATCAAGTAACAAAGTGCAGCTCTCTTGATCGGCTCACTGTTTAGCTGCCTACAAGGTTGTTTTGCTCGCAGCATTTTTCTCTGTCAATCAACATCTGCAAGAAATGGTTGCAGTAATTCTGCTTGTCATATAGGAGTTAAGTTGTGTGGAATTATGAATAAATCTGAGGCTGTTTTCAAGGATTTTGATGAAGTACTTTAGATGTCGTCCTTTGAAAGGATCGTACTGCGTGAATGCTCTCGGTGTCATCAAGCCCACTTTCTCAGGGGGGATTGGGTCTTTCAAGAACTTTCTTTCCTCCACAGACCAGCAGTATGCTTGGTTAACCTCTGTGAGATTGTAGTTGACGGACGGATGAGTTTGCAGTCAGAATCCCTAAGCAGGTCGACCACTCTATTCATGTCCCTGACGAGCCTTGATTTAAAAGACTTGTTGGCAGCCAAGCTGTTCACAATCGCCTTAATGTCACATTTGTAGGAATATGTGTATTTTGCGCCTTCACACTTCTTATGAATCTTGCCTATATAAAGGGCATAGTCCAGCATTTTCATGGTGATGGCGATGTCATTTATGAGAACAGTCAAATTCTCTCCAAGCCCAGGCTCTGATTAAGGGATTATTAGGATAAGTATTTTTCTGGGAGTCGGAGTGCGTGAAAAGTACCAAAATTTTTCAAGTCTTCTCATTTTAGGATAAAATTAACACCCGTTTCATAAACAAAATTTTCAATTGTACTTACATGTCCTTTGCTTTTTTGAGAAAGACTGTGGCGCACTTTCGCAGAGAATAGTGCATGTTTCTGTCATTGACGTCGCAATCAATAAATCTCCCAATCTTTGCCCAGGACCTCCCCGTTTCTTTTCAGAAGAAGCCGACACCTCCCTCCAGTCTCGGCCAAACAGTTCAATCGCTTTGAGAATTAGCTGGTCTTCCATTTTTGTATGAGAGTGATGTGGCACGTTAGGCTTCCTGTTTCTGCTTTTTTTACTTGGCTCTGCGAAGAATTGGTAGGCCTGGACCCTGGTAAAGTGCTGGTACACCTACTGCTACTAATACTTGTTCTGCTCGACATCGTTGGTTGCTGTATTTTTCCTCCAAACTCTGCATTAAAATATGTTTTCTCCGAAGTCTTCCATGGCTGAACGGAGTGTGCGAGAAACTCTGTGTTAAAATGTTTTCTCCGAAGTCTTCCATAGCTGAATGGAGTGTGCGAGAAAGTTCATATGCTCACACTGGCCTTGGCTCAAGGGTTTCAGTGGTTACACTCTTCAGGTCTTTCAAGTTTTTTCTATAGCCCTACGATGGTTAGGTTTATTTTGTTGACTCTACCTCAAAGTGTTTGAATTTCCGAAGCAATAAATTCTAACTTTTCAAGTTTACTGAGTATAGCTTAGCCACAACAAACTTTTATATTATTTTGTCACTTGATATTTTTGCTCACCTTAGATTCAAGTGTTCTGGGGAGTTCTGCCAATCTCAATGCTTTCTCCCCTCTTTGAAAAAAAAAAAACAATTGCTATTTCCTTTCCCACTTTTCCATTTGGGGAGAACAGTATGCTTGGCCTGTGTTGGCAGAGGTTGGGATAGACCAAGAAAAGGTTCCTACCTCTGATCGTTTGCTGCTCCACATTAAACCATGCCCATTTACAATAAATAAGGAAAAGGCTGTCAAATTAATAAAACAATTAATTCTTGTGAAAACACTTTGGATAAAGGGTTCAACTTACCACTGCACTGGCCTTCCAGGGAATGGCTTCTCTGTCCTCGTTAAGGAGATGGAAGTGCAGAGGCAGATTTTCAGTGATGTGCTTTTGCTCAAATTTTCTCTGCACAAGTTCACTGCAACCCTTTATCCTGTAGTGGTTCACTTCGGAATAATACAGTGTCTTTCTTAAAAGTTCACTATTGCTGAAATATTTATATCTGCCAAAACGTTTCATTAAATGTTTTTGGCCTATTTGCCACCTGCTTCACCAACTTGTTGTCTCTGTGGACGCCTTGCCTCCACACACTTCATATTTATCTTTTTCACCACGTGGCTGGATGTTGTGCCATCTTTGGAGAAATTTGAGCATACCTTTCCTAAGGTAAAATCCAGGATAACAGATTAGTCACTTAAAATAATAAAAGAATAAGTGGTAAGTAAGGGTGGCTATACTCCTCTGCATGCAAGTAAAAAATGCACTGTTTAACCCAGAAAGGTTTTCTAGCACGTAACCGTTTTGTCATTCTACACCTCATCTCCATTTTTTCTTGGACATAGTGTATTCATTATTACATTGAGTTCTTTGCATTTACTTTTCTTTTGATAACAACCAAAGATACCACTTCAAAAAAAGTTTCAACAACCAGTGGGCAGAAACATGATTTACTTACCTATAATTGCATGAACAATCAGTTGATTGAGTGCTTGGAAGTTGTCACCAGTTTTGCTTCTTTTTCATTTGCCATTGATGAAGAGTCAGCAAGCGTTTCTTTGTTAAAGAATATGTCAACAGCTGCATTTGTGTAGCTTGATCAGCTAGAAAACCAAAACACTGATGAACCTTCAACAAGTTCTACCATCTGTAAAGTGACAAAAGCAAACAGTATATAAGTACAGTTGTGGTATCACAAAAGTAAAAAAAAAACAGTTGTGGTGATCATGTTATGATTTTAAATCTAGTGCATTGTTCCAGATAAAAGTTTGATAAGAGAGAGCCCCTGTAACATGCCTTAGAACATGATGAGATTGAACATTTGAAGCAATTATTGTTCCCAAAGTGCTGATTTAGGAACACATTGAGATCTCTTTGGTTCCAAATTCCACTTGCTTAATAGACCATTTTGTTCCCAAATTATATTGTCCATTTAAATGAAGACAAACAATGGGGCACGCAGGGACCTGCTTGGACAATCTTGCGTGTCATGAATTTTCCACAATAGTAATGAGGGGAAACAAGCAGAAGCATGCCTTGCTAAGTTTAAACATGAGTGAAGTTCCATACGGTTTAATCAATTACTTGTTGTTGGCAAAAATTCAACTTTAAAAGATTGTGTTGGCCATTTTATCTTAATGACAAAATGAGCAAGAAGTGCAAAATCAATGGGTCAAATATCGATGGAGCATCGCCCAAATCAAAATGGCTTCACTTTGAAAAGGATGAAACCGACCAATTGTACCATTGCGCAATACAAGTGTGTGACCATGATAGCTTTCAAAGTCAGAGATGGTGCAGAAAACATGTGAATACCAGGCACAGTTGGTTGTTTTATTTTAACAAAAAACTTGATCTGAGAGGACTCGCTGCATATGAAAAAGAAGGCACCAATGATGTTAAATCGAGTAATAGCACAGTACAAACGGCCGGGGTTTTGCCTTCATTTTCAGTTTCCAGCAAAATTGGCGAATCATTTGCGAAATAGTTGACTGGAAGTGGTGGGGGTTGCAAGAAAGTTCGTGTTGCCCAGCACATTGTCAAGAGGTGTTTCAAATTTCTCAAATTTTGCTGTGAAGATGAAGGGGAATTGAATTTTGAAGTGCTGGATTTTAGCCTGTGTTTACGTAGTTTGTTGTTCAAATTTATTGACTACTTGCAAGACGAATGCGAGCTCGGACACGGTGGACGACTGGTCTACATTGATGCAAAATCCAAATTAATCGACTTCAGAAAAATAAACGGCGCATCAGATACAGTTCTTTGAAACTTGTCATCAACGGAGTTGTACCTCAAACGAGCACGCAAGACAGTGGCAAAGATGATGACTGCAGTGGACACAAGATCTAGACATTGAGAGCCGATTAGTTAAACAAAGCCTAAGTTAGACGTGGTCTAAGGCTAAATAGAGGTTTAGCCAAAGACTCCATAAACCATGTCTAACCAGAGTCTAAATCGCATTATTTGAACGCCGATGAGCCGGAGTTCACGAAGACTACGTTTAGACGACGACTAACAAGTAAAACTATTTTTTTGACATCATGCATGCATGCTACTCCCAAAGGAACACTATTGTCTTGTTGTTGTTTCCTTTTTATAAAAGTTCTGCATACATAATGTAGTATAGAGCTGTGCAGAAATATTTTCAAGAAATTGTACTTGTGTTTTTAAAGAAAATGAAAAAAATGAAATTCAAAATCTCTTTAAACTAGCACGGAGGTTCAGTAAGCGCATGAAAATACAAATCAAGAAACAAGTTGACTGCAACGTGCTAGAATCAGTGAAAATCGACGGTTAAACGACGTTTAAACCTACTCAGGACAGGTCTAACTTGCTATTGTTTTTAAGTCGACGTTTAAACTTCGTCTAAACGCGGCTTATGATAAACGTTGTTTAAATAATTGAAATCGCAGGCTAAATCCCGATTTAGATCACGTCTTTCTTAGCCGCGCCCTAAACTTCGTTTAAATAATCAGCCCTGAAACTTTGGATGCTAAGGGGCACTGGGCAACGATGGAAGAACTGTTAGAAGTGGTGACTTTACATTTGCCTTGTTACGAAAACACTGTGAATCCTTCGGACTAAACATTTGCTGAGAAATTTGTAGCAGTGTATTTGTTCATCAAGGTGAAGGGATCTCGGCCTGTGACTATCAGTATTTGACAGTAGACATGGTCGAAACAGCTAAGGAAAACAGAGGATTCATTGACCAAAAAAAGTTCAAAACGGCCAGCAAGTATGGTTTTGACTCATTAATTCTGACTGACGCAAGCATACAAGTGCTGGAAAGCTACATCAATTTCGTAAGGCCACCGTTTAAACCAAATTGCAACTTTGTTCTTCATAAGAAATGGCGGCAAGCACAGCAAACTGGGCGAGGTCACCAGGAAGCTAGTGTTTGATGCAATCGGAAATACATTCATCCGACATGCTATCGTCAAATTGTCGAAACACAAAGCTTCAATCTGCTCACAAGCAAGGAGCAGCAAATTTTGTCAGAAGACCAAAAACACAGTTGTGCCATCGCCAAAGTTCACTATCAGAAGCAGAGATCACGTGAAGGCTCACAAGTGTCTACAAAAAACTGCAAGGTGTCAAATGGTCGGAGGTGGACATGGATGTCAACTCGAGGTTCGGTGATTCAAGCTCGGAACTGTCTGTTGAAATTATTGAATCAAAAAGCACCGATCGCAAAAAGGCAACCCCACCCAATCATGCCTTTCGCATTCAAAGGAACCATCATCATCATGTTTTGAAATTCACGTCAGACGAGGACAATTTCTTAAAGGAAGGCTTAAAGAGATACGGAAGTGCACAGGGGACAGCCATTTTGAGAGATCCAGATTTTAAATTTCAGGATGGAACAGTGGCAGATTCTTTGAAGAAGAGGGCTGAACTAATGCTCTCCCTGAACGGGAATACTTAGAGTAGATTTCAAAACGAACTGCCAAATGACATTGAACTAACTACATGAAGAGCTGAAACACGCTTTATTGCTGGACCAAATTAAAGTGAATTTACACAAGCCGGCAATTAAATTATGAATAAATAAACTTGACTCTTGGCTAAGCAATTTTTGTGTCAGTATCAATAGTTACAGCCAACCCTGAACTTTCATAACATCAACAAGTCGCAACAAGTCCGTGTACCGATTCTAATAGGTGGGCGTCTTTGTTGATCATGCCCAGTGAAATCCAGCGTTCTCTTGTCTCTTCTAGCACACGTAAACGGACGCGCTTTTCCAGGCTGTTCCTTGCATGGACTGTGCGTTTCACTTCAGGTGAGCAGACCAAGTTATCTGTGTCTCAGAGAGTGGTACGTCTCTTCTCTTCTCATGAGGGAAATCTTCTCTAGAGTCCTTTCCATCTCTCCAACTTGGGTAGAGTTGCTGTTGGATGTTTCACCCTTGCTGTCACCTATGGCTGTCGAAGTACCAGCTTGCTCGTGCTCGCTTTCACTGTCGTCTTACTGCATCACTCTGATTCACTCCTTTTCTTCCTTGTCCATCTTGCCTGGCTGTAGACTGGTCCCGTGGCACGGGAGAAGGAAGCTGGTCTGGAGTACTTGCAAGGCCAAGTGCCCAAACAATGCAGTCCATTGCATTGGCACGCAAGGATTCTTGGACTCCTGCTACACGTGGCAAGTTCAGGCTTTTAAAATGGAACTTCTTTAAGTGGTCGCCCATTGTGAGATTGTGCTCTGCTCCGACGTTCATGTCAGGCTGGCATGTAATGAACATGGGGCATCTTATCAGTGATAGGCTTAAAGTTTTATACTTCTGGTTGTGTGCCGTCAGACCACCTTGCGTCAATACCTTCTAGTCGTCTGGCTCCATCTGTTTGGTGTGGGCCTTCTCAAGGAAGATAATTTGAGTGTTTTCATCAACCAAACTCTTGTTAAATGCCTTTTGTTTGCTGATCATCGCAATGTATCTTTTTAGGATCAAGCACTTAAGGGGCGTGAATAGGCTTGTTTTTTCTGCTATTAGGCTCTCCTATCAGGCACACAACTTTTTCCTTGTGTTGCTCGATGCGTTAGTTGAGGACTCAAAGGTAGTACTCGAAAAAGTGCGCTGTTTCATGCTGGTTCAGGCTATTCTCTAAATTTCTTTATAGTATCCTGGATCAGGCTTTTTGGTATAGTCGTATTTGATGAAGGCCCTGAGTGATTCTTTGCCAATGTCCGTCTTTTTGATGGGATTTAAAACGAACTTTCTTTGGCTTATTGATAGGCACAATCCTTGAATCACCTTGATTAAGTCGTAGTTGATACGAATTTGCTTTATGAATTCACAATCTCTGTTTCCAAGTATCTCGAATAGCTTGTTTAGCACCGAAGGTCTTGTGATAAGTTCTTGGGACCTTCAGGAGGCTCTGAACCCAGGAACAAAGGCGATGGGTTTTTACAGAATATGGTTGAAACAAGTCTTCAGGGAGTTCATCAACGTCAAGTTTAATGTTAGAGAAATGTAGATTTTCACCAGTGAACTGGAAGCCAAAGTAGACCTTATTGCTTGCCAAATGGAGTTGACTGAAGTTGTGTTCTTCACAATAGTATTCTGTGAAATAATGGGACAAAAATTTGCTATATGGCCTAACATGAGTTCAAGATGAAGGTTTTTCTGTGCGGCGGTACGTTGGCGAGTTATTGTGAGGTCTTTCTCATTGAAAGTCAGTGGGAGACTTTTTCTGCCATATAAAATTGTCTGCTAAAAGGGGCGAAATTCTTTTAACCATGTACTGGACCACCACGAGGCGAAAAAACTTTCCGTTTTGTTCAACCTTTGATGTTATTTGCCAATACTGGTCAGTTATGCTATGCCAGCTATACTGCCTTCTGACAATAAACGGGCTCTTGTGTTCTTACTCCGGTTTATTTCCTCGCCTTTACAAACTTTTTGTCACCCACAACATTGTTGTCCTCATCAAGATAGACATGTACAGCTTCCGACGGACTGGAATGGCGACGATAAATTTTACAGTCATCAGCGGTCAAGTCTTTCTCTTCAACTACAGACAGATCGATGACAAAGACAGGTCTGAGGTCTTAGCTTTCACAACATTGAGCATTTCAGGAAATAAAAATGCAATCCTATCCAACGCTGCCTGGATCATACTTGCACCATCTCTCATGGCTGCAAGCAACAAATTGGTCTTAACTCCATAATCAACTGATAGGCACTGATTAAGCACTTGTGCAAGTTTATCAGCATTTACTGATTTGGAACATATATCAATTTTAATGAGATGTTGAATAATTGACCAATTATTGTCAAGGAAATGCATGATCACATCAATTGCTTCTCCTTATCGTGTACCTCCGTCAAAAATCATTAAAACATCTCTTGTCATGCTAGTCTGACCAGGCAAATCAATTCATTTTTGATCCTTTTGACTTCCTGCTTGAAAACAATTGATATATACTGACCAAGATGAGCACTTGCTGTGAAACATTGGCCATTTTTCTCTAAGAGGGCCCGTAGCATGTCATTTTCCTCATTGGGATTGCTGCCCTCACAACTCTTCGACCACTTTGAGTCGGTAGGCCTGTTCAATTATAGGTAGAGTGCTGTCTTTCTGTGTGCTGCCCCCCGCTCAAAAAGCCTCCATTATCGTCTGATCCTTCAGCTTAGACTTCTTCAGTTTGTTCTTACCATTTCCATGTTTGTTTGAAGCCAAGTGTGTAATTACAATACTCTTGTTTGTAGACTCTATTTCGCGGCATGCCAGACAAAACAACTTCCCGTCTTACATCTTATAACTTCATTTTGTGCATGTATTGATATTTTAGCTCAGTAGATTTAATTGGTTAGGTATTTTTATATTTTAGCATAGTGATTGTAAAGCACTATGAAAGTTTAGCTAAATAGCGCTATATAAATGATTATTATTATTATAATTATTGATAGTTGTTCTCCTGGATATTGATTAATCCCATCATGTATGCTCATGTTGTTTGCATAACAGTTCCCCTAGTTTTATTGGCCATTCGCCAATGCATGAGTGTTGAAGAAGACCAAATATTTCCATAAATTTGTTTATGTCGTTATGACCTGAGTGGTCGTACCTGAGTTGTGGAAGCTGCAGGGCAGGCATTTGTAGAGAAGTGTTTGAAATTGAAGTTGCTGGACCAGCTGCAGGGGAACCGCCATGTGCGATTAGTGCTTTGGTGAGTTGAGCGATCTGAGCATTTGTTGCCTTTTGTGTCTCAACCTGTTGCTTTACGTCCACTGCAAGACCTAATACGATATATACCTTGGAATACCTTGGAGCTCTTCTATCGTAGGCATTCCAGGTTTTAGATTCTCCACCAAATATGTAGCTGGTAAAATATGGTCAAAATGTGAGTATAACTTTAATGAAAACAACAACATGCTTTCACTATATTCCGATCTGACACGTGATACCCACGCATTCCAACTATGGGAAACATTAAGGTTACATCAGTAGAAAACGGCTACATGCCTAGATCTTCCACTGCTATTGGTATTATCTTTAAGTAAGAAAGTAAGATTCTTTTGATTCCTTTAAACCTGCTCCAATTTCTATGCGCCCATTACTTAAAACAAGTGTTGCTTGGTAGTTGTTCAAACAACTAGGATTTCCTGTTGACAAACCAAAACACCATCATTCTGTGAATGAAGTGCTTTTTAAACAAGAATAGTAAATTCAAAGACAAAGAATAGTAAATTCAAAGACAATGACCAATAAATAATACCCTTTTCCTACTTTGCCAAAACAGGTTCCACAGTTTCTCGCACACCTATAAACGTGTTTGTCAAAAACAAATATACAAATGTACCCAAATATTTAACGTAACAATGATAGCAAAATACAAACAAACATGCAAGCATACAAACAAACTTACAAGCAAACAATTAGTTTTTATATGCTAAATACTGTTGGCACTTTCATAAAGTCCTTTATTCATTCAGTAAGTATTATACATAAACATGCAAGGATACAATAATTTTACATACAAGCGTAAAAACACACAAGCTTACAACCATACAAACTTTCATTCATACAAACATAAAAAAAATAGCTGTTTAATTAATGTCTGAAAATAACTTAATCATTGGTGTCATGTGTAAGACTTTTCACCGCTTTACAGACGCTCAAAGTGTTCTTGATAAACTTCAGTGAAACTTGTCACCTCAATCGTCCACTCGTATCGCTCTATTTATCACACATTTATTCGTTTTGTTCATGAAAAGAATGTGTCTCTGACTTCTTGACAAGATAATTTCAAGTATTTCAGTGGCTTACAAGCTAAAAGATCCAAGCAATAAAATCTCAAATCTAACGGTCAAACAAACACAGAAAGTCATTGCGAACTCTCATTCCCCGGGTTTGTTTTTGTGGTCCGCTTTTACAACTGAGAACTTACAACGCTAAGGATATGTCTCAAATTTCTTGAGTGAGTCAGGTAATTCACAACGATTAAGAAAATGTCTGAGGTCGCTAAGCCAAAGATGCCTAAATCCCCTGCCAAACACCCGAAATACAAAGAGATGATCATATATCCAGAGCACTAAGTAATCATCTCTTTATTTATAGCTAACGAACAAAGGAAGCATGTACATGTACTTTTACATGCCTTCTTGTAGCAGCTGGTAGAATGTTTTATTGAGAAAGTATTGAACATGACCAATAGTCTTTCCACATCGACATCTCTCACTGTATATTCAAATTTCTTTGAGTTGCTTTACATTACTTTTACCAGCATATCATTGTCGAGGTCTTGAGGGACCTTGCACAAAAGTGCATACTCATCTTTTGCCAGGCTAGCGTCCTCAATTTCGAGATTAACTCTGCAGCCAACAGGCAATTTCATTCCAAACTTGTGGTACTTAAAAAAGGACAAGCCGATTATAACTTTACCACTTTTGCTAAAAAACAGGCTAACAGAAGTAAAGCATTTACAATCTTTGAGCTGAAAGGATTACCCTTCAATCATTCTGTTAGTAATTTCCACCTTCATTTCCTAATCTTTGTCTGCGTCTAGAAAACTGTTGTCTAGTGCTTAATAAAAGGCAAATACAATTTGGATGATAGCACTATCTAGTCTAGAGAACATTAAGAGTACACTTACTAACCTCTTTTCGCCATATTACACGGCAAAATCTAAGAAAAATCCTCTTCAAACAGCTTGTTCCTTGCAACATTAAGGTCAACTTCGCACCGCAAACAGAAGCATGTCACATCTATTCGCGCGAGGTTTCCTGCCGAAAAAAGATGACTGCTCATTGGCTTAGAAGCTGCTGTATGGTTACTGCTACATAGTGATTGGTTAAAAGGGATGAACCGGATGTTTTTACATGCTGTGTACGCATGCGTTCTAAATGAGAGGATCAGCTGGCTACAAAAATGGAATCTAATGGCAATGATTCAGACAGACAGACAGACAGACAGACAGACAGATTATTAATACAACTTCGCAACCCAACATTTTAACTGCTCCTCTTATCTCTCTTGGGTCTGTATAAATACAGATAATTGTAAATACAGATAATTTACATTTCCATTGTTGTTTCTGTCCAATATTGATGGTTTCTGTCTTTACAAAAAACTGTGTTATGAAGCAATTTTTTTTGACATTACAAATAAGAAAACAACTTTCCTAATGATTGGGAGACGTGCATATTTTCTTGCATATGCTTCACAATGTACGTTGACTTGTTCAAACTCTTGCACAAAGGGCAATGGTTATCTCTTTGTGGAAGACAGGCGTTCTTTTCGATTTTAATTAGTTGAGATTTGTAAAAGTCAACCACTGACTCATCTTCAATTTTTAAAATTCCCTCTTTTATCCTTTAAACTATAATTTATCAGCTTTCTTCAGCTTTTAGTTGGGATGCTGTTTCTCTCTCTTCTTTCATGACAAAAAACGCGTCAACTGTAGGTGTGCTCTTTGTCTTCCATTCAAACATTCATCAAACACAATGGTTCTCTTTTTGTAGAAGTGATTCATGTGACTTCGAGTAGAGGGGGCTTGAATCAAGAGTCTTGCCATCAAGAGACACCGGGGGTGCATTTTCTTAAAATGGCTGGCTTAAGTACTTAAAAAAAAACAAAGAAAAAGGGTGGGCATGACAAATTATATTTAATAAGAAACAACCAACAACAGCATAGCTAAAATTTATAGAATTGTTCTAATAAAAGCAATTGATGACAACAACAAAATGACCATCATAAATATACCTTCATGGGAGGCATGGTGGTCTAATGGGTTAGTGTGCTTGACCCCACATCAAGCGATCCAGGTTCAAGCCCTTACCGAGGCACTGCATACATACATACATTAACTTTATTTTATCTCAGATTCACCGAGTAGCTGGTTAGCTAATATCTCCGAGAAAAAAAAATGTAAAAAATAACAACCTAGAAAATTATAAAAACAAAAAAATACTAAGGGAAAAAATAAAGCATTACAATTAAATTAAAGTTACCTTATATAATACTAATATATAATAAATAAGATCTCGGGGGCTCGGCTACTTTTGATTTTCAACTTAGACAAATAAAGGACTTTCTGATGTCTGCGCCCACAACAGAGCCTGTAATTTTCTTCCATTCCTTTTCACTGTGTTCTAAGCTCCCAGCTGCGGTAGAAATCTGTTCTGGAATTTCAATGTTGTCGCACTTTTCAATTTCACTGGTTTTTGTGCAACTAAGATACTTTTGTTGTAGCAATTGAGCTTTACCTCTTTAAAGACGTAGTATCCATCCTTTTCAACTTCTTCTATTTGGCTCTCCCACAAAACCATGGTGATGGCAAGTCACATAACCTTACTTTGTGCCTCTCTCCAGCCAGGTATATCAATGATTACTGCTGGGTGTAACCCTGCAATCCACTAGTATCCCATCCAGAGGAAGTAGAAATTATCCTAGTATAGCTGTTAAATGCGACTAAAACCAGGAAAAGCTCCTGCCTGTTGAGGCACTTGGTTCACCAGCAGACTTTGCGTATATAAATATAGCGTATTGCAAATAATACTGGAAAATGTAATTCATTAAATTTGCAGTTCAATTAAATGTTGAAAAAAATGGCAACAGTAATCTTAGTAACCTTTCATGTCGTAATTTTACCTTCCAAGCCACTATTTCCTTGCTCAAGGCGTCTCTTTTCCTGGAAGATTGTGCCTCTTCTTTGGGATCCTTCATCTCAATGCTCAAACCATGGAAGTTTCGACTCCATAACTGGAATAGAAAGCAGATTGAAAAAGGTGTTAACTTTTTGTTTGTAAGGAACTAACAATAATTATTATAACAATAATAATAATAATAATTTTGATAATGATGATAATGATAACAATAATAACGACAACAATAATAACATAAGGGCGTTGTTTAATGAGGGTGACACTTGGCAGTATGCAAAAAACAATGGTTAACGCGTAGTGTTTATGAAAAGAAGCTTTATACAATGACATACAGAAATATAATATAAAATAGTAATAAAATAAAACTTTATTTGAGCGTCAATGTGTTAAGCACTGCTCGGCTAATCATGTAAATTGCATATAAGCAAGCATAATTAAAAACACCTTGGTCAGTTGATCATGGTTTCTAAATATTGTCAACCATTCTCTGGCTGTCATTGCTCCATTTTTCCAGCATTTGGGAGCTTTGTTTACTTTAAGTTGAGCACCAAGGCCTTCACCTTTGGATGTTTTGCCACTGGTGCTTACGGATTCATGCTGCTCAATGAAACAACAGCCTCTTAGCAAGTTGCATAAACAAATGACCTAAAAGTTTTTTATTAACACAAAATCCCTAAAACAGGATTGTAAGAGGTTTAATGAAATTAAGGATATTGATAAAAGTAATAAGGTAATGCCAGATAAAGTTACCAAAACAGTGTTCTTACAATACCTGTCTTGCAATTCAATCAGTTGGTACTTGGATGTAAAGGGCTTGACACTGAACAAAGGGGCGAAACCAGTCTGGCCAGTGTTGACATACGCACTGTTGTTTCTTCAGATTCCAACATGGTACATTGTCATGGATGCTATGTACCCCCATGTCTGCTCGAACAGGTAGAGGTATCTGTGGAACTTAACTCCTGGCAACCACTTTTAAAGGTAGTCATTAACAGAAAGAGCCATCTCAAGCTTCCTCTTAGTTGATTGTGTAACCTCGCTGTGTTTCTCTGCTTTTGTAACCTTTTTAAGGTTTCTTCAATTTAAAGCCAGAATTGAAGGTCATGACAAAAATGTCTTACTAACTGGTAACGTAGCCCCTTAGCTGTCTTAATCCCCCTCCCTCCTATGGAACTTTCAAACTTTTTATTTTGTTGTCCTTAACTCGGAGAACCTAGAAGCCCTTGTGGCATTTCATCATTCCCCAAAGAGATCTTTTGGCTGGAACTTTTGTGGGCTTTTGTACACACTGGGTTAATGTGGTAATGCCTCGTGCCAGATGTCAATTTGTAGAACCCAGCATGCTTGTTCCTTAAATAATTTCCCTCGCACTGGGCAAGACAGTACTGGGAATCTTACTCATTATGTAAACCAATCACAGCACTTTTTATTTTCCTCTCGCAACCGGCACACAATCTTATTCCCATTCTTAATGAAACTTAAAACGTCCGGCTTGTCCTCGACCATTCTGACGCCTAACTGGATTATTACGGCATGAACGGGCAATATGCCCCCACTTTAAGCATCGAAAACACTGTATATTCAAATCACACGGAAAATTTGTTCAAATCCTGGTTTTGCTCACTGAAACGTTCCTGAAGGCGCCTCCCAGTCATACCAATGTATAGAATGGAACAACAGCGATAAACAATGCAGTACACCACATTTTTAGACTGACGGGTGAAGCGAAAAAATATTTACCCTTGGCCCCCCAGGTTGCCTCTGGCAATATCCGTGGCACTGGACCATATGACTGGAATAGGTGACATCTTAAGTAGCTTTAGAGCACAAACAAGGTTACACTCAACCGTAGCAGAAGACGCATTTCTTTGCTCCCTTCAGTGTTTGTACTATCCAAAAGTTTGTCACTCTTCCACTTGTCATCGAGTTTTTAGCACATATCCTCATCAAATAGATCATGAAGGTTCAATGCCTCATCACTTTAAGTGATGAGCCATTGTTGTTCTCCTGGTGGATGGTATTGAATACTTCGTGAAGGTGGGTCACATTGGTGTTGTTCAGCTTCTCAGCAAACCGTTCTGTTTCTTTCCTGGGTTTCTTACTCTTCTGGCCCTTGTCCTGAGGCACTTGCTTTGTCCAGCATGAGTTCTGTTGTGGTGAGACCTAACCCCTAAACCATCTTCTGTAATATGAAGGACGCTATGTAAACTGCAAGTTCATGACATTCCTAATCACCTTTAAATGAAGGTAAAAGATGGCCTAATATATTTTTTTTAAAACCACATCACTTCCTTTAGAACTATTGGTTGCTTCTAGCAATCACTTATAAGGTATTTTTTAGATACAACACATGGACATGCCACACCAGACAAGAAAAACTGAATTAAGGTTTCTTTACATTTAAATGTATAAATTACATTAGAGTAATAAAAATACACAAGCAGTCCCACACGGAATACATGTATAATGAGTGAATTTCAAAACAGATGCGTTAAAAACTTCATGTTGTTGTTCACTGCAGAATTCATGGCTGAATGCGTTTGCTAATACTGTCATCAGCTTATTGAATTTCTTGTTTTGGTTACACAAAACAACTGGCAACCTGGAGACAAACAAATGAACATGGGTGCCACCCAAGAAGAATTTATCATAATGACAAATCTAACTTTGTTGGTTTCCTTAGTTAGATGGTTAGATTGTCAAAAAGAATACACTTCCTGTAGGTTAATCGTTTTACACTAGTCTTTTTCTTTCAGTGGTCTACAGTAAACTGCAAAAATTCAAAAACAATTAAAAGGCGCAGTTGGAGCAATCCCCAGTTTGCAGAGTTTTGAATTGATCCCTTTTGTCACTGATGTCTTCTTCGTAGCAGTCATAAGAGTGACAAATAGCCCCACCCACTGTATACGACAAACTGAAATTGTCGTCTGCAGTATCCTCGGAGAGGAGGTCTGTGTAGGTTGTACTGGCTTGTGCACCTAATAATTAGGGGGTAGGTCTTAGCTTACCACCGAGTTTGGGACTCTGGAAACAGTTGTCAAGTGAGGTAAGTCGTGTCACATAGTTTTTTTAAGCGATAGTCCAGTGTGTTTGTGGTGTCACATAGTTTTGTGGCCCTTTTTGTACATCGTGAACAGGTTGAGTCATGTTGGTCTGCAATGTGGCATGTGCCATGTGCCAATTAAATGAAATTAAGGAACCACAGTTTGTTATCATCAGGTGCTGTAACAGGTGGTTTGGAGAGCTTGCTGATTTTCACAACACTCCTTCCAGCAACAGCTGTGGATGGGACATACCACAGGCTGCTTCTTGCATCTTGCTGAGGTATTCCATAAAGATCGACAACAGCAAAGTGGTGTTGTTGGCCAGCAAGGCAGTGCTGTAAGAAGTGTTGCACTTTTCCAAATGATGGTGTGATGGCTCCTTCCTTCAAAGAAACAAAAGACGACTTATTCCCGCCTCTCTGCCTCCAGCTCTGCTCCACTGACTATCCAGTCACAACATGAACAAGTTGATACTTGTATACACAAGCATCACCCCCTTGCATCATAGTGGCTAATTCTGGGGAGAGGTGACGAGATTGTGCTTACCAGTAAGGCATCCCGGGAACGGCAGACAACTTCCTGGCAAGTCTGGCATGATGTTTTTCAGCCTCATATAACGCTACCAAGCTGGCAAACCTTGCATACTTAGCCTGATACAATGCCCTCATTTGAGTCTGTTGTTCAGGTGGCAATTAGTAAAATTTCCCTTGTCTCTTCTTTCAATGTTGGGATCACTGTTGGTATCAATGATGGTGTCTTCTTTAAATGCATTGTCAGGCATATCATCTAAAATATGAAGTGAAGGAAAGCTGTGTATACATTTCTTTTATATTTTACACACTGATACTTCATGTATGCCTCTGGCAATATCCGTGGCACTGGACCATGTCTGAAATAGATGACGCCTTATGTAGCTGTAGAGCACAAACAAGGTTACACTCAACCGTAGCAGAAGACACCTTTCTTTGCCCCCTTCAGTGGTTGTACTATCCAAAAGTTTGCCACTCTTCCACTTGTCATTGAGGTTTTGGCAAGTAGCCTCATCAAATTGATCATAAAGACTCAATGGTCCATCACGTAAAGTGTATTGTCACTGTGGTGAATTGTATTGTAGACTTCATGATGGTGGGGCACATTGATGTTGCTCAGCTCCTCAGCAAACTCTTTCGTTTCTTTCCTGGTGAGGGCCATTGGGCGCATGATTGAAAACGGAAACAGGAGATCCAAACCACGCTATTTTGTTTTTGTTTTGCTTTAAAATGTGCCACCGAAGACCATAGCAAAGTTGCTAGAGTGTTGGCCGTTTAAGGCTTCCTGGATCCTTCTTCTTATGGACATCTTCCACCAATTTGCTGAACCAATATTTAAGCTCCTCCTTGTTAGTGATATTAAGAATGCCAGGATTGACCTGGGAAGTGTAACTCCACTTTCACCTTCGATTGCTATCATTCCGTCTGGCTCCTCTGCCCATTCAGTCCAAGTACAAACTGTGCACTATGTGTTTACTCTTGTATTTGGCGGTATTCTAGATTCCTTCCTCTTATTGAGTTCTTCATCGTCCACTATGCAAATTTGTGTGTGTGTCCCTTTTGGTCTATCCTTGAAGCTTCCATCAGAAACTATTTTGTTTAACTCTTCCGCACAGGAATTTCTTGGAGCAGGCACATCACTGCCTGCTACTGGGTCGAAAATAGAATCAAAACTGAAATTGCGTTGTAGTAGTATTCCTGTGTATCCAATGTCCACTCTTGCCCATAAAAGCCCATAAAGATAAACAACCCCAAACAGGGAAAATACCTGACTGACATCATCCACATTGAAGGATGTAAAGTTTTCTAATGGCAATGCTGGCTCCAGGGAATTTTCAAAACAATCATCTTAACTTTGTACCATGACTGTGTTTTCATCACTTTTGATTTAAGGTTGGAACCAAACTTTCCTGGTAAAACAAAGGGCTGTCATAAAGATAAAAAGAGTCCCAGCATCATCAAAAGATTCACAAGACAACCCAGAGAATTGAAGCAATAAATCATCTTACATTACACAGGAATAGAATTCTGTTTTAAGTTTTTCAGCTTGTTGTTGCGCTTGTGCGAACCTAAATCCCTCATATTTTGGTTGTTCACTGCTTGTGGCGGATGTTTGGCTGAGAAATGTTATTACAATCAGCAAACACTCAGATGTAAAGAAATCATCAACCACACTTTCAGATATCACTTTTTACACTTGCTGCATTTAAACGTACTGCCATCATCTTTGCTCTCGCTGTCATCTTCTGACACTTTCAATGTCGGATCACTAGATTAACTGGCAGTACGTATCCCAAAACCCTTTTGGGTGGTTGAATCTCCCATTTTGCTGAACATTCGATCAACTTTGTCTTTGTCTTTCATCTCACATGTGGCTGGCTGGCTGTGCTTTGGCGGATGATCCTCAGTTCCCTTTTCACCGCTTTGATTTCCTTTTCTGTTGTGGAACGTTCAACCTGTTCCTCTCCAAGTTGCTCATCAAATTAAGTGAAGGCCGACATGTCCGTCATTGTAGTCAATTTCAAGTCCCTAGCTGGCAATAACTAGCTTAGGGTGATTTGACTGTTTATTTATAGGGGATTTGTACAAGTTCGATTTGCATCCAGCAGTTGACAGCTTACAGTTCGAGTGTTCGTCAAATCACTGCAAAACAGTGATGACTAATTCTAGTATTATTTTCTGAAGGAATAGCAAAACGAAATAAAGCAAGACTGAGACGCTTACCCCTAATTCCGGATAAAATCAACGACGGACTTAACAAGAGTTTGTTTAACTGTACAAAACTATGCAAAAGAAAAATCTACAGCTTTGAAATATGAGTAAATAAAAATGTTGAGGCGTGCCCCTGTGCAGCGTAAGTTCAGTTCCCGCCGTTTTCTTTGTTAACAAGTAATGCTACGCAATTATACATTCTGTGCAACCTTATCCATTCACAAGAAATAATTAAATGTATATATTTGTTCTTGTGCCATAATGCCATAAAGTTTCACTTGTCACCTGCTAGACCTTGCAGTCTTGCGTGCATTACCATGAACACAAGACAAATTTTTTCAAATATTTTTGACAAGTTTGACACCTTTCATAGGGGTGTGAAAGAATTGGGTAATGGAAAGACAGAAAACTTTTCAATTTTCTTTTTAATGAAAGTTCACTGTTCGTGAAATTTATGTATATTGATCAAGAGTACTATAATGCTGCACACTCGAGTTGAAAATGCCTGTTAGTTTTTCTGTTCTAAAATATTTAAACTCGGGTTTACTTGACGATAAGTATTTCCTCCTTCATGGCAGCTGTTATGCAAAAGAAACTGTATTTCTACTTTATTTCACCCTGGCTGCTGTTCAACTGAGACTGAATAATACGGTGGAATCTTTGATAACAGGAGATCCCACCATGCAATGTACCGAGAATGGGTGTTGGACCTTTTCATGATGGATTTGACAACCATCAAATCACACAGGAAATTTATTCAAATCCTGGTTTTGCTCACTGAAACGTTCCTGAAGGCACCTCCCAGTCATACCAATGTATAGAATGTAACAACAGCGATAAACGATGCAGTACACCAAATTTTCAGACTGATGGGTGAAGCGAAAAAATATTTACCCTTGCCCCCCCCCCAGGTTAACTGACATTCCTTTCTTTTTCCATCCCCTTTGGCCTTTTTAATCGAATAATCTGCTCTCAAAAGTTTTTCATCGCACCCTATCAGAAGCCCTGTTTTAGACGCTACATGTGTATTTTTTGTCCTTCATGTATATTTCTGGCAGGTTTGTAAAGAGAAAATGTTATATGCATATTTAACTTAACTCTCTTTTTGAATAATTAAGTATATCATTATGTGTACCTGACAGTTCAGGGTAAATATCTTCATTATTGCCGACATCACTTTCATTAGAATTTTTCTCGTCACCCACATTGTAATGTTCCTCACTACTGGATTCCTGATCAGGGTCACTACTGCTGCTTTCTTGCCCATTGCTGTTTTCAATCTCATTTGAGCTATCAGTATCTTGTGAGTTCATTTCCGAAATTAAAGCCATTGCCTGGTCATAGTCAGGTGGTGTGAATTTATCTTTGACGCATCTGCTAACATGGTTCTTGTTGGTGGAGAGGTTGATTAGCCTGATCTCTGATACTAAAACCATTATGAATCAGCTGTTTCGTCAAGCAATTTCCGATAAAAATGGTGTGGCTTGTGAGCTTGGTCTTGTTGAATGTGGAATCTGCTAACTCCATAGCCATTGTTGCTGAGTCATTGTAATGAAAACAGCTGAGACTGTGTTTCAGGTTGTGGCGTATGATGGCGACGGTTTTCTTGGTGTTAGGCTTTGTAGTGACTGTTAAATCGCATCAAATAAAAAATTCATTGGAATGAAATGCAGTCAATTATTCGTGACATTTGGAATATAGTAAAGAAAAGTGTCAAAAAAATCAAAATTAACACACCTTTTGGGCTGAGCCCTTCAGGCCCCGTTTACACGGGTCCGGACAAATTTTTGCATGGACAAATTTCGTACCTGGACCGCCTGTTTACATGGATTCGTGCAAATTTTGTTACAGATTGCAGTGGTGTTTACACGGAACCGTGCAAATTTTAGACCAGTCGCGGCATTTGAGTGGCTTTTTTACGTGTCTGTTGCGATTGGTTATCGTTAATGTTTTAAGCCAATCATGTTGCAGCTAATGCAGCACGCGGCAAATCAAACAAGGCGGCAGAAGCGGCAGACAAGAACTTTACCTGGTCTGACGAAGAAATTAATTTGTTGCTTAATGTAGTTATAGACTACAAAGCAAGAAAAGCAGGGGAAGGAGTTGATTGGGAAACGGTCAGGAGCAAGAACGAAGACGTAACCAAAATGTTTTTGGAAAAGTACCCTCATAACGACAAGGAGAAATTCCCCCGACGTACCGTCTTCTCATATCTGTGAACTGCTTTCTGGGTTTCTTTTGCCTCAAATTTTTAAATTTTTAAAACAAAATGTAACAAAATAGGGGCATAATGCAACGAAATGTTTCATTTTTGCTAAGCAACGAGGCAAAATATAACTAGATTCCAGGCCTTAACCGTGCTATCTGTGCAAAAAGTTGCACGGTTCGGGTGTTTACACGAGTCTGTACAAAATATGGAACCGTGCCGGTCAAAAATTTGACCTGCTTTTTCAGGTCCCAAACTTGCACACTTAGCCGTTCAAAAATTCGTCCAGTTCCACCGGTCCCGTGTAAACGCAAGGTGGAACCGTGCAAGTTTTTGTCCGTGCAAAAATTTGTCCGGACCCCTGTAAACGGGGCCTCAGTGTTCTTGTTTGAAATGCCAATGTTTAAACGTGAGTTGCGCCATATAACTGACATTTTCTTTCTTTTCCCATTCCCTCTCCCTCTCCCCTTGCAGTCTGAACATTTGTGGCCAATGCGGTGGCATTTCTAGCATCTGACTGGTTTCATCTTGAGCTTTTTCTGCAGCTCATCGTTTGTGGAGGAAAGTTTGTCCATTGTCTTCGTTTTGTCCTAGAGTTCTTTGTTTATGTTCTCGAGTTCTTTCATTTTCTTCTTTAGTTCTTCAAGGTTAGTAGAATCGCCTGTGCCCACTAAGTCACTGATAGTCCAAAGGACAATTCTCAGCATTTTTTGGAGCTGTTGTAGCTGCGGGAGGCCTGCCAGGTGTTGTGACTCGAATTTGGCAGAAGCTGAAGAACTCGGCACTTCCATGTGTATTTCACTTGCCTGGAGAAAAATATTTTAGTACTCCCGATCTTTCACTTCTTTTGCACTCCGAAGCATCTTCGCAAAACCATGTGGATCTCCCGACAGATTGATCATATCGCCGTCCTCGTCATGATATCATACACAAATGTTCGAAGCGGGTAAGTGTGTAAGAGATAAGAAGTTTTTCTTTATCTCCTGCATAAGCATAGCAAATGAGATATCCTTGATCAAGAGAGTATAATATCTTTCCTCTCCATACTTTGCTTTAACCTGAATCATCGCTATTGTTGTTGACTTACACTGACAAGGCGCTAAAAGATCTACTTCGCCTTTCAAAGTGATGTGCACTCTGATTGGCCAGTTGGCAGTAACCAAGTGTCAAACTCATCAAAAATATGTCAAAAAAATGTGAAAAGTTGTCTGGTGTTCACGCTAACGCACGTGAGACTGTGAAGGGAATATTTTATTTGAACTCAAAATTCTCCACAGGTTTGATTAAGACCAACGTTCGCAATATCGAGGAGAATAGCAAAAATTAGAAATTAAAATTTAGCAAACTTTGCTCCCTGATTTTGATTGATAAACTTTGATAAATTTTTAGTTTTGTTTATTGTTTCTTTAATTAAAAAAAAATATAACAAATAGCATTCTCTGCTTGAATAAGACAACGATATGCAATTTGAAGTAAAATTGAATAAAAAGTACTTTGCTCCAGCACG